>NW_024352783.1:2511396-2913557 GCF_902729225.1 Pteropus medius
GAGAAGTACAAAATAGCCATGAAGATGTAAAGTATAGCATAGCATAAGGAATATACTCAGTAATATTGTAATAACTATGTATGGTGTCAGATAGGTACTAGATTTATTGGGGTGATCACTTTATAAGTTATATATGATGTCTAATCACTATGTTGCACATCTGAAACAAATACAATATTATATGCCAACTATAATTGAAAAATAAAAAAATATTTTAAAAAATGATGAGGCTTATGATCTGATCATATGGTTTGACTGTATATTTCACTCTACTTCCTGTAAGATCTTTTTCATAATAGTCTTAAGGCTTGTCATGTCAATATATACCTTAAAAACAGTTGAAAAGGCACAAGTTTTAGTGAATGGGCCCAGAAAAAGTGACTCTTTCCTTGTGACCTTCCAGCTATGCTTTTGAAAAGAGGAAATTCTACTGGACCTTGAGAGTAGGCAGGAAAAGGAAAGCCTAGCTTAGGAATATTTTGAGGACAGAGTTCTGAACAGCACATATGGAAGGCTTCTTTTATTTTATTTTAATTGTACACTTAGTATAATGTATCTAGTCTTGAACAGTCTGGTCTTAAGCTACCCTCCCTGCCTTATTTCGGCCTCCCTTCCCACACCTCAGTCACATGGTGCAAGGCCTTTTCCCAGCTCTCATACGACTATCTCCTAGTTAACCCTCAAGACCCAGCGTGGCCTCTTCCAATCCTCCCGAGTAGGGATAGCTGCTCTGATTCCAGGGATCTTACAGCCCCTCATTTCTGCTTCTCTGATAGCAACTTGCCCAGTTGCCTCATGTGCCAGGATTAGGTCTTTCCCATCTTTTTGCCAATAATGTTCCCTGGGTTTGTAGAATGAATAATGATGGTCATAGCTAACATTTACTGAAATTCACTTCACGCCAGGCACAGTTCTAAGTGTTTTACGTATATTGACTCATTTACTCTTCCCAATAACCTTGAGGTAGGTATTACTGATAACCCCATTTTTACAGATGAGGAAATTAAGACATGGGAGAGGGGAGCTAAGTGTCTTGCCTGAGGTCATCCAGCTGGTGGATGTCAGAGACAGCGTTCACATTCTGCTCTCTTAATCACTCCATTATATTTTCCCTTGCTAATGCATTTATGTTGAGATGTAACTTAAAAATGTTCAATTGGTGGCTTTAACCAATTCTGCTGATATTTACTAAGCCACAACTGTGTGCTGGTGCTATCTTGGGTACAAGGGATATAGTATTGAACATGACAGGAAGGGTCCTTGTCCTCATGGATTTGACAGTCTGGTCCCAGGGAGGGTAAAGTGAACAAAGAAGTAAATAAATCGATGAACCAATATTTACAGAAATTTGGCAGGTCTGACACATCAGAAAGGAACTTTCCATGTCTGGGGAGTGAGAAATGGACAGGTCCTACCACAGGGTGCTACTATTAAAATACTGCAGATGAGGAAGGCTGAAGATGAAAGAATCATAGCAGGAAATTTCACAAAATCTACTAGGCAGAGATCAATCTTAACCATGAAAGGAAGGAAGAATGAAAGAAGGGAGAGCAAAGCAGAAAAGAGCGACAGGGGTCTGAGGACCATGCATCCAAGCTGCAGGGAGAGAAAAGGGTGGTAAAAGAAAAGCCTTAAAACACTGTTAGGGCAGAAAGAGAGCTGGTAGTAATGAAAGGGATTCTTCCAAGTGCCTGGAAATAGGCTGGCGGTGATTGTACAGGCTAAGGTTTAAAAAGATTTTGTTCTTTTGTTGGGTAAGGAAGTCATTGTAGTCCACAGGAAATAAGGAGCTCTCGAGTGTGTGTGTGTGCGGGGGGCGGAGAGAGAGAGAGAGAGAGAGAGAGAGAGAGAGAGAGAGAGAGAGAGAGAGAGAGAGAGAGAGAGAGATATTTATTGAGGGGCATTCTCTAATCCCAAATGCAGAATGATTGTCAGTGTCCATTCTGTACCTTGCACCTGCCTGAGTGGAGGAGCTGGAACTGCCCCCATGGGATGTCCATGATGAAGCTAGACCTAGGGGTAGGAAGGTAAGGATGTCATTATGTGCCTGAATCACATGTGGCACATGACTTTCTGTGAACCAGCATAAGAGCAGGGCATCGAGTCCCTACTTTGGAGTCCCAGAGCCCACCAGTGGGGATGTGAATGCAAAAGGGAGACACTGAGACTGACTGTAGCCAAGAGAACCTGCCCCAAGGGTCTCTGGGTAAGACAGAAAACAAGTGAACATGGGACCGCAGCTGCCCTGAGGGAGGCCCTTGTGACCCCCAAGACCCTGTGGGTCCTACTTCTGCCTCAAGTGAAGCCTGGGGAGTAACCTGAGGACTGTAGAGAACACCAGGCTAGGATCTTCTGCCTTTCTTGTCATCCCTGCTATTAGAGGGGTGGTGTAATAAGGTGCTAAAGAATGTGGGCCCTGGAGTCACATTCAAATCTAGCCTCCCTCCCTTTCCACAGGGTGGCTTTGAGCAAATTTTAACCTCTATTTCTGTGTCTACAAAATGGACACACTAGTGTCTCCCTCATCTAGTGGGGAGCGAAAAGCTTAAAAGGTATGTAGAACATAGTAAGCACTTAATAAATACAAAATAATAGTTATTATTATTATTATTGCCTTTGGGAGTCATTTGGCAAGGAAAGGACACACATTTTTTAGAATATACCATTTCCCCTTGTTCCTTAATTTCAAGGGCAACCAGTTTTTCAGTACAGGATGAAGTCTAAGGATGAACTTTGAAATGAAGGTTTGTCACTTCCTTCCTCCTTTGTCCTGGGTAGTAGCAGCTAGTCTCCCAGAGTGGTATAACCCTGGGTTAATAAGTGCCAGGAGGTGTGCCTGGAAACAAACAAACCTAATTTGTCAGTCTTCTCCAGAATTCTTATAGCTAAGTTACATTAATTGGGTGAGGTGGGCTTCAGCTGTTTTCCCCACCAAGGTTGTACTTTATTATGAGGAGACACTGTAATAGTTCCCCAAACTCCTGCCACAATGACATGCTGCCTTCTAGGCTCTGCCCAGGCCAGTGGAGCCCTCCTGTTTCTCTGCTCACTCCTCAGTTTCTCCCTGGTCTTGCAGAAGAGGCATAGGTAGGGGGGTTGATTTGCATAATGTTCAAAAACAGAATTTTGCCGGCTTTTGTTAAATGCACAGGCTAAAGAGGAAAAAACAAAAGGAAATATTCTGGGAATTCCCAGTTCATTCTTGGCACCAGCAGGAATCCTAATGCCCTAGGAAGTTTCTCTCTGCACCCTCATCCCCTCCACCCACCTGCCCCCTTCCTCCTCACACTTCCTGAACTTCGTGAGTGCTTGGGGGCTGATTTTAGCCTGAAGCAAGCCCTAAGAAGTCTCAATGGTTCCCTTGGGTCCACTTTAGGAGATAGCATTTATAGAGCAGGTGAGCTCAGATGGGGAGCTCAGCGTGTATCTGAATCTCTCTGGAGTGGGTTGGCAGTCAGAGCCCTTTAGGGATGAGGGATTCATTCCACTGTGGGCCTTGGCCTTGGACTTATTCTCATTGACATTCCTTGGCTTTGCCTGCTACTTCCTAAAAATGTTAAATGGAGCAATAACAGTAGCTACATCTTTAAAACATTGTGAGGATCAATGAGTATATATATAAAACAGGCTTAGAACCAGTGCCCGGTACATATAAGCACTTAATAAATATTAGTTATTTTCTGTAGCATATTATTTGTTAAAAGTAAACTGCTTCTTTTAAAAAAAACACATTCTTTCCAGTGTCCCAGGGATCGCTTTTGGAAGAACAAATCTTTCCATTTTGTCCTTTTTCAAGAATGCCTTAGTTGTTCTTGATCTTTTGCATTTCTTTATAAAATTATATTATATTAGGAATCAAAAGAAAGGGAGAAGGACAGGAAGAAGGAGAGTGGGAGGGAGCAAGGAAGAAATTACCTGTAGAAGTTTTTAACTTGAATTGTTCTGAATCTATAAATCAATTTGGGTGGAACTGATACCTTTATACTATCGAGTCTTATGATCAATAAACATACTATATCTTTGTTTTCGATCTTTTTAAGTAGCTCTAACGATGAAGTTCTTTATTTTTTCTGTACAAGCTTTGTTTTATTTGCTGCTAGGAATTTGATTTTTAGTATTCTTTTATAAGTAGTATAATTCAAAAAATAATTTTCTGCCTATTTGTTGCTAGTATATACAAGTATAATTGACTTTTAATTATAATTGACTAAAAATTTTAATTAAAAATTTTTTTATTAATAAACTTTATTTTGGATTAATTTTAGATTTACAGAAAAGCTGCAAAGGAAATACAGATAGCCGTATACTCCTCGTCCAGTTTTCCCTAATGTTAACATCTTGTATAACCATGACACATCTATCAAAACTAAGAAATAACATTGATACATTATTAATAAACAAATTCCAGATTTTATTTGGAAAATTATTTTATTATACAGTACAATATAAAAATTGTATTTATTACCACCACCATTCTCATCAGAAATGTCTTTAAGTCTTGGGAAACTATCAGGCTTGTGGTGGCAGGTACAAGTTTTCAAAAATTCTAATTTTTTATTTGAAAGCTTAAATTTTATCATTGGCTACATATATTATTATTTTTTTGTCAACTATCATTTGTCACTAGTTTTTCCTTAAGTGATAAACTTACTTTGTCCACTTTCAAGACATTACTTGCCAATGACCCACAGTTTGTAAAATCCAGCCTCATAATGAAGTAAAAGTGGTGTTTCATGAAAAAAGTGGCTGCCAGTGCAGCTTTTAACTCAATTGCACAAGTGTTCTTCTTCAAGACAATCATCATATTTCAGTTGCAGCAGAAGTGCTTCTGTATTCTTTTCATCACACAGAATATTTTAAAAATGTATTCCAGGGTTGTGGCTTAATAAAATTAATTATTTGTACAGCTTCATTAAAAACATACTTAAGTAAAACTGGATTTTATGTTTTCTGAGTTCCTGGCAGAGAAGAATACAATGATAGCTAGTACAATCACTGGTGTCACTGCCTTGATTTGGGCTACAACATCAATAACTTACCACCTCTTTTTAGAAAATATAATTAATTAATTAATTTTTAATTGAAGAAATGATTTAAATTTTTTCTGCCCTATCTCTCCCATTCCCGCTCCCCTCTACCTTCTGGTAACCACTAGTCTATTGTCCATGTCCATGAGTCTCTGGTTGTTGGTCCTGTTCATTTGTTGCTTTTAGGTTTATATCCCACATATAAGTGATAGCATGTGATTTTCAACTTTTTCTGTCTTGCTTATTTCGCTTAGCATTATTATCTCGAGGTCCATCCATGTCGTTGCAAATGGCAGTATTTCATCTCTTCTTATGGCTGAGTAATATTCCATTGTATATATGTACCACAGCTTCTTTAGCCAATCATCTATCATAGGACACCTTGGTTGCTTCCATGTCCTGGCCACTGTGAATAATGCTGCTATGAACATTGGTGTGCAAATACATTTTTTGATATGCGTTTTCAAGTCTCTGGGGTAAATACCCAGTAGAGGGATTGCTGGATCACATGGTAGATCAATTCTTAGTTTTTTGAAGAACCTCTACACTGTTTTCTTTAGTGGCTGTACCAATTTGCATTCCCACCAGCGGTGTATGAGGGTTCCCATTTCTACACATCTTCTCCAGCATTTGTTATTACTTGTCCTGTTGATTATAGCTATTCTAACAGGTGTGAGATGGTATCGCATTGTGGTTCTGATTTGCATTTCCCTAATAGCTAGTGATGTCAAGCATCTTTTCATATATTTGTTGGCCATTTGTATGTCCTCTAGGGAAAAGTGTCTGATCCTCTGCCTATTTTTTTGACTGGATCATCTGGCTTTTTGTTGTTACTGAGTCATATGAGTTCTTTGTATATTTTGGATATTAGGCCCTTATTGGAGGCATTGCTTGCAAATATGTTTTCCCATTCAGATGATTGTCAGATGTTTACCTTGTTGAAGATTTCTTTTGCTGTGCAGAAACTTTTAAGTTTGATGTAGTCCCATTCATTTATTTTAGCTTTTACTTCCCTTGCCTTAGAGGTCAAATTCATAAAATCCTCTTTAAGTCCAAGGTCCTTAGTTTAGTTCCTATGTTTTCTTCTGTGCATTTTATTGTTTCAGGTCTTATATTCATTTTGAGTTAATTTTGGCGTGTGGTGATAGATAAAGTCTAGTTTCATTCTTTTGCAGGTGGCTTTCCAGTTTTCCCAGCACCATTTATTGAAGAGGTTTTCCTTTCTCCATTGTATGTTTTTGGCTTTTTTTTGTTGAAAATTATTAGCCCAAATAAATATGGGTTTACTTCTGGACTCTCGATTCTGTTCCACTGGTCTGTGTGTCTGTTTTTCTGCCAATATCATGCTGTTTTGATTACTGTCACTTTGTAGTATAATTTGAAGTCAGGCAGAGTGATGCTTCCAGCCTCATTCTTTTCCCTCAGGATGGCTTTGGCAATTTGGGGTCTTTTGTGCTTCCATATAAATCTGATGATTTTTTGTTCAATTTCTTTAAAAAATGCTGATCGGATTTTGATGGGGATTGTATTAAATCTGTATAATGCTTCAGGTAATAAGGTCATTTTAACTCTGTTGATTTTGCCAATCCAAGAACAAGGAATATCTTTCCATTTCTTTGTATATTCTTCGATTTCTTTTAACAGGGTCTTGTAGTTTTCATTATGTAGGTCCTTCGCATGTTTCAGTAGATTTACATCTAGGTATTTTATTCTTTTTGTTGCAATTGCAAAAGGAATTATTTGTTCCATTTCTTTTTCTGTCATTTCGTTATTAGAGTCTAGAAATGCTATGGATTTTTGAACGTTGATTTCATATCCAGAGACTTTACTGTATTTGCTTATAGTAGTGTTCTTGTGCAGTCTTTATGATTTTCTATATAGAGAATCATGTCATCAGCAAATAGTGATAGTTCGACTTCTTCTTTTCCTATTTAGATGCCTTTTATATTTTTCTCTTGCCTGATTGCACTCATTAGGACCTCCAATGTTATATTCAATAACAGTGGCATTAGTGGACAGCCTTGCCTTATTCCTGATCTTAGAAAGAAGGTTTTTAATTTTTTGCCATTAAGTATAATGTTGGCTGAGAGCTTCTCATACATGGCCTTTGTTATATTAAGATATTTTCTTTCTATACCGATTTTGTTAAGTGTTTTGATCATAAATGGGTGCTGTATCTTGCTAAGGCTTTTTCTGCATCTATTGATATGATCATATGACTCTTAGTTTTTAATTTGTTTATGTGGTGTATCACATTAATAGATTTGTGTATGTTGAACTGTCCCTATGCCCCTGAGATGAAGCCCACTTGATCGTTGCATATAATATTTTTGATATGTTGCTGTATTCGCTTCGCTAGTATCTTATTTAGGATTTTTACATCTGTGTTCATGAGAGATATTGGTCTGTAGTTTTCTTTTTTTGTGTTATCTTTACCAGGTTTTGGTATCAGGATGACATTGGCCTCATAAAATGAGTTGGGAAGTATTGCCTCCTCTTCATTTTTTAGAAGAGTTTGAGGGGAATAGGTATTAAATCTTCTTTGAATATTTGGTAGCATTCACTACTGAAGTCATCTGGTCCTAGACTTTTACTTTCCAGTAGGTTTTTGATGACTGTTTCGATTTCCATACTGCTGATCGGTCTATTTAGATTTTCCAGTTCTTCTTGATTCAGTCTAGGAAGGTTGTTCTAAGTAGTTGTCCATTTCTTCTAGGTTATTAAATTTTGTGTTATATACTATTTCATAGTATTCTTGTATGAGCCTTTGTATTTCAACGGCGTCAGTCATAATTTCCCTTCTTGCATCCCTGATTTTGTTTTTTTGTGTCCTTTATCTTTTTTTCTTTAGTGAGTCTAACCAGGGGTTTGTCAATTTTATTAACCTTCTCAAAGAACCAGCTCTTTGTTGCATTTATTTTTTCTATTTTTTTTCCCCCAATTTCATTTATGTCTGCCCAATTTTGACTTCTGCTGACTTTAGGCTTCATTTGTTCTTCCTTTTCTAGTTTTTTTAAAGATGAAATGTTAGGTTGTTTATTTGGGCTCATTCTTGTTTTTGGAGATAGGCCTGTAATGATATGAACTTTCCTCTTATGACTGCTTTTGCCATGTCTCAAAAGTTTTGATATGTTGTACTATCATTATCATTCATTTCTATGTATCTCTTGATTTCTCTTTTTATTTCTTCTTTGACCCAGTTATTCTTCAGTTGTTTAACCTCCATGTATTTGTGGTTCTTCCTGATTTCTTTTTGCAGTTGATCTCCAGTTTCAAAGTATTATGACCAGAGAATATGGTTGGTATGATTTCAACCCTCTTATATTTATTGAGGCTATTGCTGTGTCCCAGTATGTGGTCAATTCTTGAGAATGTTCCATATGCACTAGAGACGAATGTATAAGCAGCTGTTTTGGGATAGAAGGCTCTGTAAATGTCAATTATGTCCAGTTGGTCTAATGTGTCTTTTAAGGATGTTATTTCCTTATTGATTTTCTGTTTGGATGATCTGTCCATATCCAACAGTGGGGTATTTAGATCCCCTGCTACGATAGTGTTTTGGTCTGTTTCTCCCTTTAGTTCTGTGTGTAACTGCTTTCCATATTTCGAGGCTCCCTGATTGGAAGCATAGATATTAGTAAGGGTTATGTCTTCTTTATCATGATGAAGTGTCCCTCAGTATCCTTCTTTACCTTTTAGATTTTGAAGTCCATTTCATCTGATATTAGTACCCCTACTCCCGCTTTTCTCTGAATGCCATTTGCTTGAAATATCATTTTCCACCCTTTCACTTTGAGACTATATTTGTCTTTGGAACTGAGATTTGTCTTCTGGAGGTAGCATACGGTTGCGTTTTGTTTTTTTTGATCCAATCTGCAACCCTGTGCCTTTTTATTGGTGAGGTCAGTCCATTTACATTTAGGGTGATTATTGAAATATGAAGTCTTCTTATAGGCATTTTATCTTTTGCTTTCTGGTAGCTCAGTGTTTCCATTGCTTTCTTGTCCTTGTGTTTCTATTTCCTTTATTTTGGTTGGCTTCGGTGGGTTTTCTCTCTGGTCCTTCTTATTTTATGTTGTATACTTTGGTTCTGAATATTTGGCATGTGGTTACCATTACGAATATGCAAAGAATAGTTATTATATATATAACTATTTATATATATATATAGTTATATATATATATATATGGATAGTTTTATATAGATATATGGATAGTTATATATATATGGATAGTTATATATATATGTGTGTGTATATATATATAAATATATATATATTTGTGTATATATATGTATATATGTGTGTGTGTATATATATATAAATATATATATATTTGTGTATATATGTATATATGTGTGTGTATATATATATAAATATATATATTTGTATATATATATAAATATATATATTTGTGTATATATATTTGTATATATATGTTATATATGTTTATATATGTGTGTGTGTATATATATACATGTATATATATGTGTATATATATACATGTATATATATGTGTGTATATATATATATTATATATATATACACACACACACACACAGTTGTCTCTTTTCTTCTGTGTGTGCCTTATCTCCATTCCTCTTTATGAATTTAGATCTTTGAATCCTCCCCTTTTCAGTCATTGTTGTCTCAATTTGTCCCTATGTATGCTGAACGTTCATTACTATCTTGCTATAGCAAATCTCTTCTTATTTTTAAGCTTATAATGCCCTGTTCTTAGTAAAGGTTGCACTCCTCTGCTTCTATCTGCCTGCTAGTCACTTTACTCTTTTTTATTTATTTATTTATTTATTTATTTATTTATTTATTTAGTTTTTTGGTCATTTTGTTTTAGGTGAGCTGACCCCTTTCAGTATTTCCTGTAGTACGGGCCTCTTAGTGGAGAATTCTCTCAATTTTTTTATGTCTGAAAAGGTCTTTATTTCTCCTTTGTACCTAAAGCAGAGCTTAGCTGTATACGTTATTCTTGGCTGGTAGTTCCTTTCATTTAATAGTTTCACTATTTGTTTCCACTTCTTTCTGGCTTGCAAGGTTTGTGCTGAGAAGTCTGAAGATAATCTAATGGGCTTTCCTTTATAGGTTAGTGTCTTCTTTTCCCTGACTGCCCTGAGAATTCTGTCTTTATTGTTGATTTTTGATAATTTTAATATAATGTGTCTTGGTGAAGGCCTTTTTGGGTTAAGATAATTGGGTGTTCTATTGACTTCTTGAATTCCCAGCTCCAGCTCATTCCTTAGATTTGGGAAATTTTTTCAACTATTTGTCTGAAAATGCTTTCTAATCCCTGCTCCTTTTCTTCCCCTTTGAGAATGCCCATTATTCTTATGTTTCCTCTCCTGATGGTATCAGCTAGTTTTGCATTTCTCTTTCATTATTTTTCATTCTTCAGTTTCTCTCTTCTTTCTTCTGATTTATTTCTAGATTTCTGTCTTTGATATCACTGATCTTTTCCTCCATTTGGTCGACTCTATTTTCCAAGCTTGCTATTTCATTTTTCAACTCTTGCAGTGTGTTTTTAATCTCTAGAAGCTCTATTCTGTTTTTTTTTTTTGAGAGTTTCAGTCTCCTTGCTAAAGAACTCATTCTGCTCATCAAGTTGTTTTTTAAATTCCTGAAATTGTTGATATGATTCATTTCAGATCTCATTGAGTTTTTTCAGAAGTACCATTCTGAATTCTCTGTCATTTAAGTCGCATATTTCTATGTCTGTAAGCTTATTTTCTGGAAATTTTTTTCTTTCTTTCTGAGATGTCTCATCACCTTGGTTGTTCGTGGTGTTTAATGGACTATTTCTCCTCCTGGGCACTAATAGAAGTGTATTCTGATTTTTTTCCAGAAAGAAAATTTATTATATTATGGTCCCTAGCCTATTGCAAAGAAGGTGTTTTTCTTTTGGTTTCCAGTAGGTGGCGTTTAAGCCTCTTGGCTCTCTGCTTTATATAAAGTCTTAATAAAGTCTTTTTTTTTTCTTCTAGATGTTTAATCATGCTTGCTACCCTCAGTCTCAGTTCCTGTCAGTGTTAGCAACAGTTCTGGTAGCATTTGCTTAGATTCCCCTTGGGCTCCATGGCTTTCTGTCTTGGAAGGTTCAGGGAGAGGTGTAGTCTGGGTTGGGGAATGGGGGCTGCAGCTCAGCCTCGATTTTGCAACCATGGTTGGTAAAAATCAACTGTTTTTCTCTGCCGACCCCACTTTCCTGCCGTCCCTGTTTCTCTGCCTTCTGCCCTGATGACTGGGTACTGCCACTGGCCACATGCAGCTTATAGCATTTCCAGGTAGGGCTGTTCAGAGAACTTGCTGCTCCTTCTCACCTCCCCCTCCTCCTATAGGGAGCTCCAGCAGCTGCAGGAGGAAGCTTTGTTTCTCCCAGTCCACCACCTGACATCCGGGTTTCTGACTTGTGGTAACTCTTATGTGCAGATCCCACACTCAGACGTGTTGGTGTGCAGTTTGGGTGTTTTTTTTAAATTGAGTTTTAGATATTCAGGGTTTTGTTGTTTCAAGGGGAGAGATTCGGGGATGTCTCTCACTCTGCCATGTTTCTGATGTCACTCTCTCTCTTTACATATGTAACTTCCTGTAGACAAATTTTTATATATCACTCGGTTCCTTGTATTCTAGTTTCTTTTTAATTTCAGTGTGAAAGGCCAAAATTGTATCTGTAATACCTGACCTGTCTTTGCCCCTAAAGTCCCACAGAAATGAGGTGGAGGAGGCTCAAGTGGAAACAGTCTCCAATAGACTAATCAAGCCATAGACAGAGGCATCAGAGCAGAGATTCACCAGCAGAAACCACTGAAGAAACTAATACTCTACCACTGCTTTTGTACCCTCAGTGTCAATATGAACACAGTGAGAAATGGAAACGACATATCGGAATTATAATGGAAATGGTTTTGACCTCACAGACCCCCTGAAAGGGACTTCGGGACTTCTAGAGGGCCATAGACCACACTTTGAGAACTGATGCACTACGACATTGACTCAACTGGGCCCAGAAATATTTGATAACTCCCAAAGGACAATAAGCCTTCAAGATGATGACGATGGTGGTGATGATAATGATGATGATAGCTGCCATTTATTGAGTGCTGGCTGTGTGTCCGGTCTTGTTTAATCATTTCATATGAACTGTCTCTTTTAATTCTCACAACAATCTATGAGATGGACTTTACTATTTTCATCTCACAGATAGGAAAACAGGTTTGCTATGCCCAAGACCATATAACTAGTAAGGTGGGGACCTGTAACCTCTGTCTTCTTGGTTCTTCTGAACAACCTGTGGGGAAATGAAGGCAGCAGGATTGGTCATAAGAGAAGCGAATTGAGTTGCAGTTGCAACTGTTCTCAGATTGATTCTGTGGAAATTGAATGATAGGGTTGGTACTTTGGAGTTGGTATGGCTTTTCAGCTTTGGGCAAGGAGAATTGTCCTTTATCCTCTTTCTGCCTGGTCATTGGAGGTAGACTTCCTGGAGCAAGAGGGCATGATCCTGGATGAGGTGGTTTTCTTGGGTTTAGGGCAATTCTTGGAGAGGGACTTAGCTGAGAGCTATCAGCTACCAATAGTCCCAATAATGGTAGTAATGAGTGGCTAGGTATCTGAAGAGGGGTCTGGGAGGAGCACCACAGCACCTTCTACAGGGTCTGAGGTTCAAGACCGTTGAAAGCCACAGGCTGGCTTTCAAAGAAGGGAGAGCTTCACCTCTGGGGAAGGAAGAGTAACTAGGATGATAGATCTCATGAGCTCTAGTGAAGCCAGCTGGTTGGAATTCATGGAAGACAAGACTCCAGTTTCTTCTAGATAGGAGGGGGTCTTAAAACCATCAGACCCAGACTCCACCCAATGCTAGAATCCCTTCAGCATCACCTGAAGGAAAGCCCCTCAGGTTCCATCTGAACCACCAGGCCATGTGGACATGTTTTGCTGTTTAACGTTGGGCAAATCAATTTCCTTGTCTTTAAAATAGAAATAGGGAATGGGGAGCACAGGAAGCATAGGGAATGCAGTTAGCGTCAATATATTGGCTAGTGGAAAACCAGAGGAGAGAAAGAGTAATTAGGGGGATGGTTTTATGAACTATATAAACATCTAACCAATGTACTGTATACTTGAAACTAATTAAAATAAAAAAATAAGATAGAAATAATAATATAACGACTTACCTCACAGGACTATTAGGAGGTCGAAGGGAGATAGGGAGAGTGAGAACATTTTGTAAATAGTGAGCTTACCTGCTTCTGTGTTAGACAGTGTTAGAACATTCTTATTTATATTAAGCAGGAATCTGGGTTCTGTAACTCTTACCCATTGGTCTGGATCCATTGGTCTTCTACTTTATAGCAGTTATTCTCATTATGTGGTCCCACGACCAGCAGCATCCACATCATCTGGGAGCTTGTTAGAGATGCAGATTCTCAGGCTCCTCCCCAAAACTAGTGAATCAGAAAATCTGGAGGTGGAGCTCAGCAGTCTGCACTTTAACAAGCCTTTCTGTTGATCCTGAGATATGCTAAAGTTTGAGAACTGCTGATCTGGAACACAGTTTTTCAAACTGTAAAGAAAGATTTTCTGCCCCCAAACCTATGTAGACTTACAAGGCAGGACTAGTACCCACTGCATGGCATAAGCCAGACTCTTGACACCAGTTCTGCAACACTGAAGATGTGTCCTGTTTAGTGGTATGGGTCCACTGACCATGAACTTGGATTCACAGCAGTGTCAAATTGTTTTAAAAGCTTCTAAACACTCTTAATTTCTGTACTTACCTATGGGAGACCATTAATAAACAGCTCAGAGGTGGGCACTGGTTCCTGGACCACAGTGTAAGTAGAATCGCTCCAGATCTGTGCTACTCAAGTGTAATATGCTGACTAATCACCTGGAGATCTTGATAAGGTGCACATTTGGATTCATAGCATCTGGGAGGGACTGACCCAGGAGTTTCTGCTGCTGTTGCCCAAGTAGAATAGAAAGGCTCTAGATTAGAGTAGTGCATAGCACGTTTTATCTCTTATCTCTTGTGCATTTACCTAAATATTCGAAGTTAGCAATGGTACTCTCATTCCCAGGCTTCTTCTCAAGGCTAAATATGACCAGTTCCATCACGTGTTCTTCAGGCAGCAATTTTACCACACTGCTACCGCCTAATCCAGCTTGCCCTTATGCATACTATCCACTCCCTGCCCCTCAGCTCACACAGTCTCTTCTCTTCATCTCTTTCACCTCCTCTTGCCATTTGGATCTATTTTTCAGTATTTCCTGGGCTGGCTCCAGTCCTTAGGGGATTTTCAGATAACTCATGCTTCTGGGAAGCTTTTCAGGCTGGAGGAAGGAAATCATGCCGGAGATGGACAGTGCCATGTCATCTGAATTCAACACCAGTAACCTGGGCTTTCCCATCTCCATCACCCCTTAAAGATGGGTCAGTTGAAGGGCTGGGAGGACAGAGAAAAGAGAAGTCCTTCCTTGGCTGGGGAGAAGGGTTTTTCTAAGCAGGCCAAGACAAAGTAGACTTTGTGACAAAGCTGACACTTTTGTGACACTCTTCACAAGGATCCCCTGTTCCTGCCACCCCAAACTCTCTCCTCTTCCATCTCTTAGGATTTCCCCAAGCCCATCCTACTCCCTCAAAGCTAGCCTTCAGCCAAGGCTTTGTTTCAGAAGATCCCTGCAAGATGTATTTGCTGGGAAGGACCAGAACTGAGCTAGTCTCACATCTTAACATCTCAGCAAGGATTCATTTATGAAATTAGAGAAAAGTTTGCCTAGGCAAAAAGGCATAAAACTCAGGGGTAGATAACTTTAAGATTATATAGAGATTTACAGGGAAATAAAGATTCAAAGAGATTAGAAATTCCATTTCATTACCCGGATCGTGGGCTTGTCTGACACATCCAAACATTTTTACATGGCTATGATCAGTGTGTATATATTAACTTAGGCATCTTTCCTTTAACTTCTTTTAGTAAACATCAATATATACATCTCGATATAGCCAACTGTCATTTATGCTTTTGCTTTTAAAGTATATATACATAACTCTCTAAATATATAAACCCTCCAAGTAATCCTAGACTAGTGAGGTGATTGCAAGCTCAAGCCCCACCACTTACTAGCTATGTGACATTAGACAAATTCTTACCCTCTCTGAGCCACACCTGTAAAATGAGGATAAAGTAAGACCTTACAGTATAGAAGTTTTGTGAGAATTAAATGAAATGATTTTGTAAAGTTCTTAAAACAGCACCTAGCACATAAGAAGTGCTCAGTTAATGTTAGCTGCTATTATCATAGTTATTACCATAAGGTATTCAGGCAGTCCTCTATTACAAAGCATTTTTGGTTATTTAAAATTATTTTATTATTACCATCAAAATGCTGTTATAAATGTTTATTCTTTCCAGAAACCTTCAGAGACTACCTCTTCTATGCTAGAGGATTCTAAGATGAAGAGTGTGTGGCCCTTGATGGAGTCGGCAGTTTAGTGGTAAAGAGAAACCAGGAAACGAGTGATATACAATGATCAAAGAACCAGCATAGGAAGTGTTGTGTGACTGCAGATGGTTAGGAGAGAGCAAGTGAGCCAGATGTGAATCAGGAACCACTCGGAGGAGCTGAAGTTTGAGATGAATTTGGAATGTCTTTAAGAGGAGGATACCACCATTTGTTGTGTATTTCACCACTGTGTTCCCAGTGCTTAGAACTGCTCCTGGTACGTCATAGGTCTTCGGTCAATTCACTGTTCAATGGATGAGTTGTCTGCTTGCTCTCCAAAAGGAGCAACACCTCAGCAGTGCCACCAGACAGCTGTGAGCCAGCCTTGGGTTTGAATCCCAGCCATGTTCTGATTTGGGCCCAGATGTTTTGTCTGGCCCCACCCAGATCTCTTCTTCCTGACTCATGGGACAGGAAACTCCTGACTGTGGAGTATGCCTCTGAGCAATGATCTTTCCCTGCTCCTGTCAGCAATGAGAGGCCCTACACCGAATCTGGGTCATTGGTAGGGGAGGAAGTGATGTTATATTATGAGACATTAGACTCTTAGGGAGTGGTGAAGGATGAGAGGTATTTGCAGGGTCTGAGTGCCAACTGATTCAACAGTGAGTGAAGAAAGATATCCCATACATATCTTGTATCTTAGAATCTTTTATTGGTAGTGGTGTTTCTTTTATGGGAAAGAGATCAAGTGAGGATAAGTATGGAAGAAAAGAAAATGCCCATTGGCATTCTAGCCCGCTTTGTGCCAGGGGGTTACAGACGTTGTATGGCTTTGTCCACACGATGACTGTGAGAAGGCATGGCCAGCCCAGTTCCAAAAGTGAAAAGTCGACTCAGCAAGCCCACATCAATGAGTTAGTGAGCCCTCACAACGAACAGTTGGTGCTCCCCAACCCCCAAGTGCCTCATCTGGAGATAGAAACTTGACGTGAGGGGAGGAAGTAGAAACACCCCTCTTAATTCTCGGCACCTGAGGTTTGGGTGGAGTTGGTCTCCTGTGACCCAGACCTGACCTATCAAAGCTCCAAACCCTCCTACTATCTCCTGACCAGGAGCTCAACCATCCTGAGGAATCAGAGCCAATGAAAGCTAGCCCGGGGCTTTTGCTGGAACTCCTACGAAAGAGAAGCTTTTTGTTTAGGCTGCTTAGGCTGCTAGCATAAGACTTTAAGATATAGGATATAAGTTGGCCATTTTATAATCCTAAAGTGGCAGGCTTTGTGGGAATAAAGTTAATTTAGAGAAAGCAGAACCGAGCTGAGGAAAGAAAGAGAGTAAAAAAGAAATCATCTGAAAACGTAGATCCAACCATGTATTTGTGAATTCAGTCAGTCTGAAGATTGACTACCTTTGGAATTTTCGTTTGAGTGAACCAATAAATCGTCTTTTATTCCTAGACACTTGAAAGTGACTTTCTGTCACGGCTAAATGAGTTCTTATGACCAGGGTATAGCAGTGGAATTGGGACTTGGACGGCATTTTCCTTCCTGTCCTTCCCACTTCCCCACACTCTGCAGGATGTAAATACCCAGTCCTGAGAAGTTCTCTCAACTTGTTGCCTTCAGTAAGTTGATCTAGCAGGACTGGTGGGAGGTTGGGGGATGGGCTGGGCCCTGCATGTCTCAATATCTTTATGTACAGAATTGCAGATTTGTTTTTACTTGAATTTCTTTGGTTCTACTTAGCGGTATGCTGGTAAATGTTTAACAAGCAAACAAATGAAGAGCCCTGTTTCACAGTGTTTGTCAATTTCTGCAGTGTGAATATTTTCACCATGGCCTATTTCAAGCTACCAATAGATTATCACTGGATGCACAAATGAGATGAGATGTGAGCAGCACACTATTAGATGGTATTTCCACCATGCAGATTTATTAGCTGTAAATAACCTCAAGAGCAGAGATAATAATAAAATGTAGTACATAATTAGGAAGTTATAGTATTGAATTATTATTACCTTGGTTTTTTAACATAATTTATCTCATTGTAAGTTCATATAATTTGACTTTTTAAAATTCTTTTTTTTTCTTTTTGTTGTTCTGATTGGGTGTTTTCTGCTACCTTGTCTTCCAGTTCGCTGATTTGATCTTCTGCTTTGTTCAATCTACTGTTGAATCCTTCTAGTGTATTCTTCGTTTCCATTATTGTATTCTTCATTTCTGTCTGGTTCTTTTTTATGGTTTCTATGTCCTTTTTTATGCTTACTATCTCTTTGTTGAGGTTCTCATTGTGCTCACCATTCTCCCCCTACGTTTGCTGAGCATTCCTATAACCATTATTTTGAACTGTCTCTGGTTGGTTGCTTGTCTCCATTTCATTTAGCTTATTATCAGGAGTTTTCTCTTGTTCTTTCATTTGTGGCATGTTTCATTGTTTTCTCATTTTATTAGTCTCTCTGTATTCATTTCTATGTGCTAGGAATATTTGTTTCATCTCTTAGCCTTGGCCACATGGCCTTATGTGTGGCCCAGTGGTGCACTCTCCCTGATCCCCTTTTCGGGGGGCCCTGGATGTGATCTTTGTGTGGGTTGTGTGTGATCTTCTGTTGTAGCCAAGCCTTTATTGATGTTAGTACATCAGGGATGGGATTAACACTTGGGCTGACTAACTATGAGAACTGGCTGTGCCCACAGGGTATGAGTTGCTGTGTAGGGGCCGACCCTACTGAGTGGGATTTGCCCTAGCAGGCTTGTGTACTTGTTGAGACCACCCTTTGTGTGTACCACTTATGGGACTAGTCAGGAGTTGCTTTGCTGTGGTTTAGCGCCAGCCTCTGGGTGCATTGGTTTTGTGGCCCCTTGGGAGGGGCTCCCCAGTAGGTCAAGGTCAGCTGTTGCCTTTGATTGCTCAGGGCTACCTGGTGGGAGCTATGAAGCGATCTGCAGATGATTGTTGCCCATGTTGGATTTATAGGTAAGTGGAAGAGACAACGCTGTAGGCCATGGTCAAGTTATTCCTTATATCTGGCCTAGGGCTGTTTAGCAGAAGGACCAGTGCTCCTCAAAGCCTGATACTGCCTGTCAGTTGCCCGTAAATCTCTGAAACTTGAAGAGTCTCTGGGTGATATGTGTGTTGAGTGGCTCAGGGATCCCGGGAGTCTCCTGGACCTATTGAGCAAATTTCCCCCTGCCACTGCAGTGTCAGTTTACATGCCAGTGCTGTCTCAGTGGCTCCCTGTACAAGTTTCCAATTGTAGCAAGGCCAGCTGCTGCCCACCTCAGGCTTGCAAACACCCGAGCTTTGTTTAAAAATTGTTGAAGCTCAAGGGCATGCGTTTGTAGCCTACCACCAAAAGCTTCCCCAATGAATGGAGTGCTGATGTTTGCTGTTGAATTTGTATCCCAAGGAATGCACAGGAGCGGACTAGGTTGCCTGGGAGCAGGCTTGTCACAGGTGATTTGTGGGTTAGGTAGGGTGTCATCTCAGTGAGGCATGGGGCTGTCAGGCTTACACAGCACCAGATTTGCTGCCAGCTCTGGGACTGCAGGCTCCCACCAAAGTCACATATCACTGTATGACCTACGGCCATCTGTGATGGGCTCACAAGACTCCTGAGATCTGCCTAAGTGATATTGTATCTCGTACTGGCAGCAGTGATCTTCCTGTCACTGTATTCCCTGAACTTTGCTCACTTTGCTGGTTGAGGTCTGCTGACTATGCGGAATGCACCACCCCAGAGAAGGGCAGGGCAGGGGAGGCTACCTGTCAATGGGCTGCAGACACTTTGTGGCTTGAGTGAAGCTGGATCTTAGAGAGACAAGGGCCATCAGGCCAATACTGTCTCAGTTTTGCTGCAACTTCTGTGCCCGCATGTTCCCGCTGTAGTCATAGATCATAGTGAGACCAGCTGCCGTCTGGGATGGTCCCACAGACCCCTGTGATTCCCTGACATGATATTGCAGACCTCTGCCTGCAACTGATTTCTCTGCAATGCCAGCACTGTGCTAGCCAAAGTTTGTTGCCTGTGAAGATTGTGAGACGCGGGCAAGGGGCAGGATGGTGGCTGCTATCTATCAACAAGCAGCCTGAGTCAATTTGTGGATTGGGTGGGGTGGGCCTCAGGGAGATAATGGCCATCATATCGATACAGTCTCAGTCTTACTTCAACTTCAGTAACTGTTCACGCATTCCCACAAAAGTCACAGATCATAGCAAGACTGACTGCTATCTGGGATTGGCTCACAGATCCCAGAGATCAGCCCAATTTCATGCTGGCAGTGGTGATCTGCCTGAAACTGTTTCCAAAATGCGGACTCAGAATGCTGGCTGCCAGCTGCGAATGTTTGGTCCTGAAAGGGTGCAGAGCAGGGCAGCCACCCAGCAACTAAAGCCCCAGGCAATCTGCAGTTTGCGGGAGGTGTGCTGATCTCCTCTGACCAGTGCTTCCTAATGACTCTGTGGGAGGGGTCTGCACAGTCAAGCTAGGGTCTATGGATTGCTCCCTACGGAGCCTGACTAAAGCACAATGGTGGCTGTCTGGCTAGTCCTCGTTCTGGAACCAGGTAATGCAGTCTTTCCCTGTATGAATCTTGTGTGAGCCTCTGACTCACCACTGGTGCCCTGGGTGAGTGTCCATGGTGAAAGAGCCTGTGCGTGGGCTGTTTAAAGGGGCGTGCAGGGTTTCAGTCTCTTTCTGTCTTACCCAGATGGCCAGAATCCCCTCTGATTTTTATAGTCAGAGTTTTTGGGAACTCCTCTTCCCTGGGCAGAGACCCTGGGCTGGGGACCCCCTGAATGAGGCTAGGACCCCTCTCTCCTTTAGGGGGCCACTGCAGCCTTGCTATCCCTCCCAGTGTTCCTCTACCACCCATGGGTGCAGGACGAGCCCAATTCATGACTTTGCCCCTCTTACCGGCTTTGATGTGGCTACTTCTTTATATTATCAGAGGTATGTGTTATGATCAGCTGGACTTCAGGTGATTCTCCACGTTGATTATTTTACAGTTTGGTTTAATTTTAATGTGAACCTGAGAGGAGGTGAACCCTGTTTTTACCCAGTCCATCTTCCTTTCCATTCTCTAATTTGGCTTTTAATAATGTCTGTGCATAACAACTGGCTCAAAGAATTTCTTAAAAGTTATAATTAGCACTTGTGAACTGATATGAGCTGCTTCTAGTATACCACTGATGCCACTTAGATCTCAGAGGAAATAACTGCTTCTTTATGGGTTCAAGAGCTATAAGTCTGAGCTCTGGTTTAAATAAAATAAGGGACCTGGAAGCAATCCTAAAAGTTTGATTTTGGTGAAGGTCTATGCCAAATTGAAATGTGCAATGAAACTGAATGCATCATTAACTATCTGAATGGGATTTATGATCTGTAGATGTTCACACTCTGCAGGGAGGTAGCAATATTACTTTGCATGGTCAGCTGGTCCTGCTCCATAGGAGGGGACATGGAACAGTGAAATAAATGTGCCAGACAGGGGTTCTGTATAAGTTAAAACTCCAGCAGGAAATAGATGGCACACCCAGATTAGCATAATGTAAGAAGTATTTGAAGAAGAAACTCTTTACAAAGGTGTGGGCAGAGTATAAAGGGATCAGTTACTGGAGATGGAGACAGAGAGGGCTGGGGAGGTGGGATAGGAAATAGGACCTTTGACCGAAGGGAGGGACACAAGGAATAAATACCCTTTACCTCATTCTCCTTCTCTCCGGTCTTCTCAACCAAAAGCTAGAGAGCAAGTAGGGAGGCCCATTGTTGTCAATTTCTTGGGGCACTGGAAAAAGGTGGACTGAAAGGTACAATGGCACAGGCCCTGACCTTGGGTATCTTGCTGTGGGGTAGACACCCTAATCCTTTGTCTTGGGTCTTTTGTCTTGAGCCTATTGGAACTGCCATGGGCTATCTTCACCTCAGAGACATTCAGGTCTGGTCACCTGCCCTTGCTAGAGGTAGGGGGCTGTTTGTGGGGGTGCACTGCCTTCTCTTCTATCCTGGCAGAAGTCCCTGGGACCAGGAGAAAGAGGTCTGGGGAACAGACTCTTGGCCATGGTCCCACACTCCACTGCCAGGGCCATCACCAGGACCGCTCTCTTCCTGACCGGTCAATTCTAGCCCTCCATCTCAAGATTCTGCAGAGTCCTCTTCAATGGACACTCAGTTAGGCAAGCCATGGTCTAGGAGCCAGGAGACCTGGGTGTCTTGTTCTGACACTGTATCCTGAGGGGTTACCCAATCTTATCACTAATCTGAATTTTTAAAGTAACTTTTTAATTTTTTAATTATAGTTGCATACAATATTATATTAGTTTTAGGTATACAATATAGTGATTGGACATTTATATAGCTTGCGAGTGATTACCCTCATAAATCTAATACCCATCTGGCATCATTCATAGTTATTATAATATTATTGACTATATTCCCTATGCAGTGCTTTATATCCCCATGACTATTGTGTAACTACTAATTTGTACCCTATTTTAATCCCTTCCCCTTTTTCATTCAGCCCTCAATTCCCCTCCTATCCGGAAACCATAAAAATGTTCTCTGTATCTGAGTTTGCTTCTGTTTTGTTTGTTAGTTTGTTCTTTTAGATTCCACATGTAAGTGATATCATTTGGTATTTATCTTTCTCCGTCTAACTTATTTCACTTAGCATAATACTCTCTAGGTTCATCCATTATTGTAAATAATGTTGCAATGAACACATAGATACATATGTCCCTTCGAAGTAATGCTCTGGGTTTGTTTGAATAAATACCCAGAAGTGGGATTAATGGCTATTTCTTTTCTCTTGTTGTAGGCTTTGTTTAAAGTCTATTTTGTTTGGTATAAGTATCGCTACCCCAAATTTTTGTTTGTTTGTTTCTATTTTCATGAAATATCTTTTTCCATCCCTTTACTCTCAGTCTGTGTGAGTCTTTTGATCTGAAGAGAGTTTCTTATAGGCAGCATATGTAAAGGTCTTATTTTCTTATCCATTCAGCCACCCTATCTTTTGACTGGAGCATTTAATCCATTTACATTTACATTTATTGTTGATAGATATGTAGTTAGTGCCTTTTTATAACTCATATTTTTAATCCTTTTTGCCCTTCTTAAAGAAGTCCCTCTAACATTTCTTGTAATACTGGTTTAATATTGATGAACTCCTTTAGCTTTTTTTTTTTTTTCTAGAAAGCTCTCTATCTGTCCTTCAATTCTAAGTGATAAGCTTTGCTGGGTAGAGTAATCTTAGTTGTAGGTTCTTATTTTTCATTACTTTGAATATTTCTTGCCAGTCTCATCTGGCTTGCAAAGTTTCTGTAGAAGAATTAGCTGACAGTCTTATGGGATCCCTCTCGTAGGTAATTAATTGCTTTTTTCTCGCTGCTTTGAAGATCCTCTCTTTGTCTTCAACCTTTGGCATTTTACTTATGTGTCTTGGTGTGGGCCTCTTTGGGTTCATCTTGTTTGGAACTCTCTGTGCTTCCTGGGCTTGTATGTCTATTTCTTTTGCCAGGTTAGGGAAATTTTTGTCATTATTTCTTCAAATAGGTTTTCGATTTCTTGCTCTCTCTCTTCTCCTTCTGGTACCATTAACTAGCATCATCCTAGTGAACTCATCCCTGGTTATCATATTCCATGACACATATTATGAAGTAGAACATTTTCACTATGTTCTATCAATAGGAGCAATATTCGCTATTATAGGTGGATTCATACACTGATTTCTATATTCTCAGGCTACATATTAAACATGACATGGGCAAAAATCCACATCCTGATTATACTTGTAAATGTCAATATGACTTTTTTTTTTCTCAGAACATTTCCTTGGTCTATTGGGTATGCCACAATGCTATTCCAACTATCTAGATGCTTATACAATATGAAACACAGTATCATCTATAGGTTCATTTATCTCGATAACAACAGTCATCTTAATAGTCTTTAAAATCTGAGAAGCATTCATGTCTAAACGAGGAGTTTCAACAGTGGAACTGCCAACCACCAACCTATAATAACTGCACCAATGCCCTCCACTATATCATACATTTGAGGAGCCTACCTACGTAAAATCAAAATAAGAAAAGAATCAAACCCCCTTTGATTGATTTCAAGCCAATATAAGAACCATTATGTCTTTCTCCATGAGCGAGGTATTAGTAAAATTTACATAACATTGTCATAGTTAAATTATAGGTTACAATCCTTTATATCTCTATGGCATATCCCTTCTAACCAGGCTTTCAAGATGCAACATCACCTAAAATGGAAGAACTTCTACACTGTCCCAACCACACACTAATAATTATTTTCCTAATCAGCTCTCTCCTACTTCACATTATTTCACCTACATTAATGATAAGCCTAACCTATACAAACACAATAGATATACAAGAAGTGGAAACAACCTGAAATATCCTACTGTTATTATTTTAATCATAATTGCCTTATCATCACTACAAATCCTTTACATAATAGATGAGATTAACAATCCATCTCTGATTGTCAAAACTATAGGCCACCATTGATACTGAAATTATGAGTATATAGACTACAAAGACTTAAATTTCAATTCCTATATAATTCCCACATCAGACCTGAAACCAGGAGAATTACATCTCCTAGAAGTCGACAACTAAGTGGTATTGCCCATAGAAATAACATTCTGAATACTAATCTCATTCAAAAATGTCCTACACTCATCAGCTATACTTTCTCTAGGCTTAAAAACAGATGCTATTCCAGGATAGGGATTGTTGCTTGCCCAGTCTGACATTTGTGGATGTCATCCTCAGATGCGGCCCTGGGTGGTGCTCCGGCTAGGTCTGAAGCTGGCCATCAGGTGTGCCAGCACTGGGGGCTCCTGAGAGGGGCCCGCTGTAGGCCAAGTTTAGCCTCAGCCTGTGACCTGCTCCAGGCCACATGGCATGAGCCACCAAGCAATCTGCAGATGGTCACCACATGTGTTGGGCTTGGAGGTGCCTCAAGAGGCCAGGCTGTGAACTGATACCAGCTGCTGCTAGTGCCCAGCTTTGGGCTGCTCAGCAAGAAGTATGGGGTATGCTGAGGCTGGATGCTGCTTGTTTGGGTTTTGTGAACCTTCGAGAGATTTTAAGAAAGTTTGCAGCATGAGCCAAGATAGACCATTTGTATGGAAAAGCCACTGGAAGTGGCTTGGATGAGTTCACAAGTTGGGTGGGGTGGGGTCTCAGAGAATCTTCAGGGCAGTGTTAGCCAGGTTGACGAAGACTCAGATATGTTGGCTACCTGAGTGTGCACTTGGGAGGCACAAAGAAAGAATGGATTCTGCCAGCACTTCTGTCTGGGAGAAAACGGCCACTCCAGCCCTTGCCCTGAAGCCAGACAACTCAGTTCCTCCCCTGCCAAGATGTCCCTGGCATCTTTCAAGGTACCACCCCAGTACTGGAGCTCAGAGCAAGTGAGTCTTTCAGCCAATGGTTAAGTCCATGTGTGCTGGCTCCTAAAGAGGAATGCCTGGTATTTTAACCACCCTCCGTCTAACTCAGTCACAATCTCCTCTGGTTTTCAGAGCCAGAAGTTGTGGGGACTTCTCTTTCTGGCACTGGAATCCTGGGCTGGGGAGCCTGGTGTGGAGCTGGGACCCGTTACTTCTCTGGGGGGACCTCCACAGCCGAGATATCCCTCTTGAGTTTTAACAACCCCATGTGGGTATGGGGACCAGCCCATTCTGCATCTTTGCCCCTCCTACCAGTCTCAAGGTGGCTTCTTCTATATGTCTTTAGTTGTATGACTTCTATTCAACTAGACTTCAGGTGACTCACAATGATGGTTGTTCTGTAGTTTAGTTGAAATTTTGATGTGGTCATGAGAGGAGGCAAACACAATGTTTACATACTCTGCCATCTTGACTGAAAACTTAATCTGAGTTTTCTCACCTGCAAAACCAGGGGCCTAGACCAGATTCCCCAAGGACTCTTCTGTCTAATTGCAAGACTTTAGTAGTGTAATCTTTAGGTCATTTGCATAATGAAAAATGTATCTTTCCACAGCCAGGAGGTGGCAGCAAAGCTCTGTTTTGAAGGGGCCTGGAGGCTCGGGTAGGCTCTGCTCTCCAAGGCCTCAGAACTCATCCAGGCTTAGTGGCTAGGTTTTGCTGTTGAATAATAATAATAATAATAATAATAATAATAATAATAATAACGACGACGACGACATAATCATCATCTTTCTTATTATCACTATTGTTAGTAAAACAACCACAATGCCATCTCCAATTTGAGCAGTACTGCATAGTTGAGGAAACCTTCTATACAATATCACATAGAAATCTTTCAATAACCCAATAGTGTAGATAGGTGGTGCTCAGACTTTCAGCCCCATGTTGAGGCTCAGAGACATTCTTTGACTTACACAAGGTTTCCTGGAAAGTATGATGTGCCAAGATAGGAACTCCAGCTCTGGTCCTGTGCACTCTCTGTCTCACAGTGTGAGAGACCCAAAGCAAGGTTCCCTATATCTCCTTCTTCATTTTAAAAGGGACAGGGGTGCCCAACCAAAAAGCTCAAGAGCTTGAATTTGGTTTCCTGCTGCGAGCTAGAATTTGACATGCAGATACCGGGGAAGAACACTCAGTATAGGAACCTCATCTTCACTCCCATCTCTTTTTCCGGTCCTCAGACACAAATCTTTATTTTATTCTCATCAGAGCATACTTGGTATCTAGGTATGAAAGATTCTCATTCATTCATTCATTCATTCATTCATTCATCTCTCCATTCAATAATTGGGATTCTGATGTGGTATAAGAATTTGAGCAGTACTGCATAGTTGAGGAAACCTTCTATACAATATCACATAGAAATCTTTCAATAACCCAATTGTGTAGATAGGTGGTGCTATGCACTGTGAAGGATACAGGAATGTTCTTTCCCTTCTAACTCAGAGATCTGGGGACTCAGGGCTGGGATGTGGGGGACCAGGCAAGTACAGAGATACTTGGGGATAGCTTCTTTCTAAGGATCCCCAAATTAACTGGGGAGTACTTGAAAAGATGGAATTCAGATCTGCTTTTGTTGGGATGTCAGAGAGGACTGATATCACAGGAATTTTATTTTATGACCTCCAACTGCATGGTTTATTATCTCCTTAAACCAGAGGAAGCCCCTTAGAGACACAGCTAAAGCTCTAGACAGTTCTCTATCTGGACTCCTGTCTTACACTCTACCCTATGTCCTGAGGTCATGTCTCCTTCTCCCAATGATGATAACAGGTTACCAGAGTGCTAACTATATGTCAGGCTCTAGATCAAAGGCACTTCTTGCATATTCTTATTTACTTCCCAAAATGTTTCTATAAAGTACTTTGTTATACTCCATTTTACATACGAGAAAGCTGAGACTTAAAGTCATGAAGTAATTTGCCCAAATCATAAAGTTTGTGAGTGGTGGGCAGGACTGGGACCCAGGCGGGTTCCACCCAGGGCTTTTACCACTTAAGCACATGCCAGGCAGAGGGAAATCTCACCTTTATGAGACTCTGTGCTATATGGCAAGTCTAAAGAGCAGTCCTCTCATTTCCTTCTCAACATTGGGCAAGCTTTACCTTGTCTGCAACACCTCTAGAAAATGAGGGCATTAATATCTGCTTGATCTCCTGATGAGTTTGTTGGGAGACTGGAATGAAAAGGAGAAAAACAGGCATGTGAACACTTAGCACGACGCCAAATTGTTCTGTATATTTGAAATGGTATTATCATTCTTATTGGGGAGGCAATGTGATGAGGTTGCAGGAGGGCTGGACTAAGGACTAGTATCTGAGGACTTTGAGAATGACCTCAAAGTTTCCTTGTCTGCAGAATTGAGGGGAATGAACATTGTTAATAGACTCCTTCATCTTAAAGTTTAACAATGCTGCTGCTGATGGTGGTGGTGAACATGGTGATGATGGTGAGGACGAAGGTGATGATAGTGATAGTGGTGATGATGATAATGGTGATGGTAATGACAGTAGTGAGGATGGTGATGATTGTAATGATGACAGTGATGATGGTGATAATGGTGATGTCAGATATCTGAGATCACCTGACCTCAGCATCATTTCTTGCCAGCCTTCCTCAACTTACGGCCCCACTGTGTCAAAGGCACGTGAGGTGGGCTGGTGATGAGATGGAGGAGAAGACCTAAAAGGCTAGAGAGAAGGAATGATTCAAGATGTTAGAGGATAGTGCACTTGTTGCAACCAGTTAATGGTCTTATTAAGATATAATTCACATATCATACAATTAGATGGCTTTTAGTTTATTAACAGAGTTATACATTGATCACCTCCATAAATTTTAGAACATTTTTATTACCCTCCCCCCCCAAAAAAAACCCTGCACTCTGTTACCCAATGCCCCATCTGTCCCTGTGAAGCTATAATTTTTAGTTACCTCTGCCTTACAGAATGAGAAAGTTGGGGTTTGGAGAGGAGACTAACTTGCCCAAGGCCATGCAGTTGGTATGTGACAATATCAGAATTTTATCCAGGTGTGTTGGAACCCGAAGCCTATCTCCTGAACATACTGGTCAGTTTGCCAGTGAGGTACCTCAGGTTCAGAGAATACATGTAAGCACTCCAAGGCCAAACAGCTATGGCTCTTAAGTGGTCAGGCTTGGACTCAAATTTAGAATCAGCTCCTAATCCTGTTCTGTTCTACCCTGCTACATTCCCACCCACTCAGGGTAAGTAAAGCAACATAATTAGTATCAGTGGCATCCCTAGGGTTTGAGAGAGAGCCCTAAAACTAGCTGTGGCTTTTCTATTGGTGCCTGGTCTGAGGCTCAGCCTGGACTTTGGAAGTCAATGGCACCTGCCACCTACTCTCTTTACCTTTTGGCCCTGGGCACCATACAGCTGGAGAGGAGCGACTCCAACCAGAAGGAAGAGCAAGGCTTGCAAGATAGGAAAGCCTCTATCTAGTCTTTTCTAAAGCATCTATCTTCCCAGGAATGCATGCATTTGAGAACACCTACTACCTGCTCAGATGTTTGGAAGCTGTGGGTGGGTCTGAGAGGAGTGTAGACATGCTCCCTAAGAGGGACGGGATGGAAAAGCAGAGCTGCTTGATGGAAAAGCCTTGCCTGGGAATCTGGATTTTGGGGTCTAGTCTCCACCCTGCCCTGGACAACTACAGGCAAAGTGCTTAATCTATCTGAGCCCAGTTTCCCTATCTGCAAATTTAGGGAGAAAATGGGGAACTAAATTTGAAAGAATCATGAGTTCCTAGGAAGAAAATGTGCTATAGTTACTTGACAGGGTTTTTATTTTTAAATGCCAAGGAAGTCGGTGATTTATTTGACAATGGGTTGGATTTCTACCTTTCTAACTGGGGCAAGGAGGACTCACTTGCATATTTCTTACTTTCTATATGAACAAGAGATCAGGCAAGGATCTGAAAAACACTCCATGGAAGAGGAATGGACCGTGATAATAAACACAGTAGAGCCAAGTATCTGAGTAGTTAGGAGAATTTATTTCTCACAACATCTTCTCTCCACTCTCCCGGAGGTGCCCATGGCAACGGGCACCAGAAGGACCTCATTCTTCCATCTTCTGTGGAAGAAAAAAATCATACACAGGATATGAGTCACACCTAAGGCAAGGCTGAGTATCATCTTCAAGTGGGGCAGCTAGAAAGGCTGGAACTTCAGACAAATATTAAGGAATGGTATTGTAAAAACAAAGCAAGTCAAGCCCCTGTAGAAGAGATGCATCTCCTGGTAAGCAGGAGTTTATTGGATAGGGCCTCCTGCAACAGGAAGGAACTGGGATGATAAGATGTATGGCTCTCGATCCCTCTCTACTCATTCTCCTGAGAGCCTGAAACCATGGGAATCTGGCTAAAGTAGTGGCATCTGTGAGCGCATGACCAACAGCAAAGAAGAGGAACCCACAGTCACCTTCCAAATTCTCCCTGGTGCTCCCTTGGTCCTGGGGCTCAGAATCTCTGGGGAAGAAATCTGCTCTCACCTGGCCCCCCATATCTCTCCTCTTGGCCCTCAGCTTGTTGACCTGGGACTCGGCGATGTCAGCTCGCTCCTCGGCCTCCTCCAGTTCGTGCTGGACCCTCCGGCACCTGGACAGCTGTGTGTTGGCCTGCTCTTCCTGAATGGAAGACAGAGGGGTAGGAGGCTGAGGAAGACCCCCACTCAGGCTCTGAGGCCCCCAGTCCTTGCAGGCCTCTGGGGAATTGGGGAACTAGGAGAGCTTGGGCTCCAGATTCCCTGTCTACAGAGGACAGAAAGCTGAGCTCTCCAGGGGTGATGATCCACCTGTACCCCTCTTCCCCCACACCCCTCCTCTATGCCATCTATCCCACTGAAGCATTTTGAATAATACCCAAGTCCAGAGTCCTCCCAAGGCATCTAGAGGTATCAGAGACCAATGGCCTAAGTCCCTTTTGCCCTGTTCCTGCACCCAGCACAATCTGCCTGTGACCAGGCCATTGTATGGGCCTATTTCAGAATGAGCCAAGGGTTCCTGACAAAGGTGACCTCCTGGGCACCCTCCAGGCTGGCCAGTCCTGCTGCGACTGTACTAATGTGATGGGCATGAAACTCTCCCCCCATGTAACCAGTTCAGATCTACTTCCCTGAGGTCGGGATGGAACTGACCAGCCTCATGGGCAGGGAAGAAAAGGGACAAGGAAAGAAACCACATGTCCCTTATTAATCTAGGGCAGGGTCTTCCAAATTTTGTTTCTCAGAATGCTAGTCCTGTGGGATGGGATGCTCTGCACATAATAAGAAGGTTCCTAGGTCCATTAGGGTGAGAAATGTTGCATTCTAGAAGGTCTCTTCCACTTTGAAGAGTCAATTACATATAATCTGCAAAATCTGAGAAATCCTTGAAGTAAAGCAACCAGTTCAACTTTTTTAACCCAGCGTTTCCCAGACTATTTCTTTTCTGTAAAAGAACCCCACATCCCCCACAACCCCCAGCCCTGGCTTCCTGCTATTAACATCCCTCAGACCTAGTGTCTCCAGAAGATACTTTGGGAATTTTTGGTTTCAGCCCATTCCACTTCCTCCCTTTTGGTTTCCCCTATTTGATCAAGGGCAGATGAATAAGGATGGACTGGAGCGGTGGGAGTTAGGGAGGGCTGGGTCAGGACTGGGTGGTGGGACTAGGGGTAGGGTGGGTGGGACGTGACGTGAACTAGGGTGAGGTGTCTAAGGTCAGCCATGGGCAAAGAGGGCTGGTGGTCGTGATGAGGTGGTTAGGGAGTCACGATGAAGCAAGTCTTGCAGGTGGACTAAGATGCTCTGAGGTCTTGGGGTGGGGTTGTGTGGGGTGGGCTGAGGCAGAGTGAAGGGAGGGACAGGGCTGGGCCATGTGAGGTGAGGCAAGAGGCACAGAGGAAGTGGAGGTGGAGTGGGATTGTGTAACACGGACCAAGGGAGGGAGGAGGGCAAGAGTCCCTGTGTTTATAGCCCATGAAAACTCAGGCCTCAGGCTCTGCAGACTCTAAGAAACAGCAACACACTCCCTCTCAGGGCTGGGGGACACCCAGGCTGTCATGAGCTCCCTGGACCTCCAATACTCACGGCCTCCTCAGCCTGCCTCTTGTAAGTCTTCACTTTGGCCTGCAGCTTGTCCACTAGGTCCTGGAGCCTGAGGATATTCTTGCGGTCTTCCTCAGCCTGCAAAAGAGCATCTATGTTAGGGGGCCCCAAAGGCACTGCTGTTCTGATGGGATCTGATCGATAAAACATTCACTGAGGTTTTGAGACCTCTACCTGGTAAGTCATTTCCTTGACTTTTCGCTCATATTTGTGGGCCCCCTTCAGAGCTTCAGCTCCCCTCTTCTGTTCAGCATCAAGTTCATTTTCCAACTCCCGCACCTAGGTGTGGTGAAGAGAACGCAGAATTCAAGTTAGATCTCCCGGGCTTCTCTCCTGGACTCATGTGTCCATCATTTTAGAGTGAACTTAATATCCTCTAATTATATTTTGCAAAAATGTCTCCTCTTAGGGTTCAGAAACCACATTTTATTCACAAGGCTGCCACTACTGCATGCAGTGGCTTTGTGCAAATGAAAACAAGATGCTCTCTTTGGGCAGGGGCAACCCAGGTGCATACAGCTTAGCTATTGGGTTGGGCTTTGCAAAAGACATCCCTTCTTCTCGGGCCATGCAGCTTGGTGAGGCTGTGCTTCAGCTCTGACTTGTCCTTGCAGGTGAAACCTGCTTGACTGTTCATGGTGGCCCTGATTCCAGATCAAGTAAGACAGCAGGGGGCATGGAGAGAACTTGCACCAGGAATAGCCCAAGGTGTGCTCAAGTTCCAGGTCCAGCTGAATGATCCAAAGCAAGACAGCTGCCCTCACTGGGAATGAGGTTTTTTTTTTTTGTATTTAGGATGGAGATTACAATTCCCATGCAAGCTAACTCCAATGTTGGGATCAAATTAGACAAAGGATATGGAAATATTTTTTAAATGATAAAGTGCTACATGGGTGTTCATTTCATAGCTGCTTCCACCTTTCCTGAAGTCTTGAGGGGAGAGGACAGCCATCAACAACTCAGGTCACCAACTGTGGCCCCAAATCTATAATCCAGAGAGAGCCAAGAAGTGGGGGTGGCGGCCAGCCACTGAGAATCCCAGCCACCACAGATGGAACGCAGCTCTGGGCTTGCAGACTCACTAGATCAACTGTGAAATTTACTAGTAGAACTGGCTAACTCTGGGCACTGTTCCAAAAGAGACCTCCAACCTCCACCCTCTACCCTACTGGTCCTGTGAAACTGTCTCCCATCAGGTTCTACAAAACATTTATTTCCCTAGGAGTGCTCTCTGGGTCTCTGTAAAGTTTATGAGACCAAGATAACTGAGGAGCTGGAAACTGGAGGACTTTCAAGGCTCCTCATCATGCAAGGGAAAGGCTGGCTGAGGGCTCCCTGCCAACCTAGGCATCAAAGAATTCTGGAGGGTGGCATGGGTTCTGGTCCCTCCCTTGGGGGAGGGATCCATGAGAAGGACAAGCCTAAGCTCATTTTAATAGATAGAATAAGGAAAAATAAGCATTTAAAGAATTTTTTAAGCATTTAAAGAGAATAAGGAAATATAAGCATTTAAAGAATTTTTTTGGAAGCTCTAACTTTCATGGTGTTTACTTTTGTTACTCATGCCTTGTAGTTTTTAGCCAAAAAAAAAAAAAAATCTTTTCACATTTAAAGTGTATAAGTGCTGGTGACCACTTCCTTGGGAGGCTGACATAAAGAATGACTTCATTTGAGTCTTTCCTGCTGGGAGAAGTAGTTCCCTTCTTTTTGCCTCCTCCTCCTCTTCTTTCCCTCCCACTCTCATTTCCTTTCTCCCGGTGACAACAGAGACATTTTGACAACCTCCCCCACAGAGTCCTTCTCCAAAATGTTAGCTGGTAGTGGAGTCCATTTTAAAAACAAATGAAATAAACCATTATGGGACTAAAGGGGGGAAAAACCCAAGAGAAACAGAAAACAAAGGGAACAATCAACAAAGAAACTAAACAACTATAAAATATGTTCCCAGATGGAGAAAAAGCAGACTGTCCTATGTGGGGCATTGGCGTTCCTGGTGCATTAGCCTGGAGGAAGTGCCCATCATCTTTCATTTAGGATGCAGTGAAAAATATACCAGAACTGCAGATTGTGTTTAGAGGTTAGGAAATCTGGGAAAGGACTGAGACCCAGAAGTGGAACATGGAGGGAGACTACAGATATTATATAGGATAGGCCATCATTTATCAAAGAGGAGCTTGGTTCAAAATTTAAATTCCACTAAAATGTGTAATTTTATGATTGTAAAGTACACCCCTCCCCATTTATGTATATCTGAAACTATGTAATACCAGAACATTTAAAAATGTCATTACACTATATTATTGAGGCATAAACATTCTAAAGTAGATTCGTGTGTATTGGGCTGTAGGGGCTGATGAAAGAGCAATAGGTAGGAAATTTTGCAAGTAGTCCTCAAACTAAGTCTGCAGTCTACTCAATCAGTGGCCACTTTCCCAACACCTAAATTTCTGACTTGTGATTCTGCCTGGGGCTGCAGAACTGGATATCACTTTGAGAGTGAGAGCCCTCTCAAGTCACTCTACCCGGTTCTCCAGTTTCTGGATCTGCTTCTTCCCGCCCTTCAGGGCCAGCTGCTCAGCTTCATCCAGACGGTGCTGCAGGTCCTTCACCGTCTGCTCCAGGTTCTTCTTCATCCGCTCCAGGTGGGCGCTGGTGTCCTGCTCCTTCTTCAGTTCCTCAGCCATCATGGCCGCCTGGTTAAATTCACAGAAAACATAGGTGGGCTATTTGCCCATCCCTACCCAGAGCACACAGAAGATACTGTTAAGGTTGGTATTGTGCATGCCGATAAGCGCTTCCCTCACTCAGCCATCACTGAGTACGCATAGCACTTCTCCTCATTTTCCCTCTGCTCAGTTCATCTCCCCAGGAAGTCACCACTGACTGCTTGTAGGTCTTAAAAAATAAAACCTACTTGTCATGCCCTGGTTTAGAAGCACCTTTCATATATCTCCCAATGGCATCTTTGAAGAGAAAGAATGGAGCTCACATCCGTGATGGCTTTCTTGGCCTTCTCCTCTGCATTTCTGGATTCCTGGATAGAGTTCTCCACCTCCACCTGACACTGAGCTATGTCAGCTTCTAGTTTTTTCTTGATATTTATCAGGCTTGTGTTCTACAAGAAAAGTTAGATTCCAGAGGTATAGGTTGTATTTGGACAGTTAAAACAATTGGAAGGGAGAGAGTAAGTGGTGAAGGAAATAAATCATGATTATGTTCCATTTCTTATTTTTCACATGGGGATTTGCTAGATATTGCTTCATTCTTGACAAAACAGAAGGTCCTGAGACAGACTCAAGAATTGCATATAAAATAATTGAATAAATGATAAAGGTAAACTTTCAAATATTTGAGGAAGAATAGATTATTCAATAAAAGGTATTGGAATAAGGAAATGATGGATAGACATAACAATATAAAATGAAAAATAATTCTAATGATCAAAATATACCACAAATGGAATTGTAAGAGTGAAGACAAACTGAAATACATTTGCAATGTATATTATTGAAAAAATATTCCCTTCCTTAACATATAAGACAAATCAATAAAAAAAGGGGCAAAAAATACAAATAGGTAAGATACACCAGAAGAAATACAAGCGGCAAAAAAATATGATGAAATGTTCTGCTTCATTAGTAATCAAATAAATAAGAATTTTGAAAAAGATGTATTTTCAACAATAAAATTGGTGATGATTAAAAAATAATAGCTAGGGTTTTTGAGAATTTATAGGAAGGAGCTCTCACATATTTTCCAAATGGGGTTAAAAAATGAGGACAATCTAATTAAAGATTAATTTACAATATATTATAAATGTCTTTAGTATTTGGACTGTGAAGTTTTACTTCTGGGAATTTATTTAATTCTAGGAATTTAAGGAAATAATAATAATGGATATATGTGAAAACTTAGTTATAAAGAAGTTCATTATAGCAATCTTTCTAATAGCAAAGTTTTTTTTTTTTTGCAGAACAGTGTAAAACATCCAACCATAGAGGATTGATTAAATAAATATCATAATACACAACTATAATGGTCTACTTTTCTGCCATTAAAAATAGTCATAGAAGACTAAAGATGTAGAAATATGTTCATGACACATAATTAAATGAAAATAAGTTGCAAAACCAGTTTGATCACATTTTTACAAAAAATATATTTATGTATATAGACAAGGGCTTAGAATGAAAGATCTCAAATGCTAACAATATGGTTGGTATTTTTCTTCTATTCGTTTGCTTGTATTCCCTATTTTTTATAATATGGAATTAAAAAAAAACTTTTATAAAAATAATTATTTCGAAGACGATTTTAATTTTCTATGATTGTGGCTTAAATGTTTTTTCCTCTGTGAAGACTTCTCTAGCCCTTTTATGCAATAATCCACGCTTCCGTGCTCTAATTTCCCCACAACAGGAATGCACTTTTGCCTTTAGATAAAAGAAGGCTAAGAAATTCGTCCATCTAGAGTCAAAGTTATTTCAAGAACTAAACTAAATGAAACTTTGTCTTGATTGCTAGTCTGGGAGGAGAGGTGGGGGCTCCTGTCCATGGTGCTGGTCTCCGGCCTGCCTCCAGGGGGAACCTCAATTGGAGGGAGGAGGACGCACCTGGGAGTGCAGGAGCTGCACGCGGTCGCTGGCGTCCAGCAGCTCCTGCTCTGACAGCCTTCGGGTCCGCTCTGTCTGGTCCAGGGCCACCTTTATCTCCTCCAGCTCTTCCAGCAAGAGACCATTCCTTCGCTCTGTGATGGCCAGCTGCTCCTTGAGGTCCTCATTGTTCCTCAGGGCGTCATCCAGGTGCAGCTGGGAGTCCTTCAGGGAAAACCAGGAGTGAGGCCAGAGCCCAGGGCAGGCCCAGGGCCAGCCAGACCTGCCAGAGGCCACACCCTCACCTTGAGCTGGCCTTGGACTGAGCGCAGGTGTTTCTGGGTCTCTGCCAACTGGCGGCTGGAGTGGCCCAGCTGAATCTCCATCTCATTGAGATCACCCTCCATCTTCTTCTTCAGCCTCAGGGCGTCGTTCCGGCTCCTGATCTCAGCATCCAGCATGCTTTGCATGGCCTCTGCTGCCCGCTGGCTGTTTCTTTTTAGCTGCTCTATTTCTTCATCCTTCTCAGTGACCTTGCGGTCAAGTTCGGATTTTACCTGGCTCAGCTCTAGTTGCACACGCAAAATCTTGCTCTCTTCATGTTCCAAGGAACCCTAATAAAAGCAAAGGAGAGAATGGAAGTGCTGTGGGTAGCCATCTTCTTGAATGGGTATTTTCATCCCCTTTATGATAAAATGAGTATGATAAAAATACCCATTTTACAAGTAAGTAGAACAATACTCAGAGGTCAAACAATTTTGCTCCCAAATGTCCCTACTAGTAATGAAATTGGATCTAAAATTTTGTTATTAACAGTAACGTCTTGAGAGGTACAGAGCATCTTTTTGAATTAGCGAAAATTTTATTGAGTGTGTCTATTTTAATAGGGCCATAAGTCAGGAGCCAATCTGTTCTCTAAAATGACAGGGCAATTGCTCTCCCATTACCCTGCCTTATGCAAATTTCCCTAGCAACATTTCAATCACCCACCCTACGCTAGCTATAGCTGATTATGACATCAGGACACTGCACTGTTTTGACTGCAGAATTCTCAGGAGTTAAAGAGGTTCGTGTGCAAATCCCTGTTAAAACTGAGGGATTCGGAGCCAGCTCTTGGGATGTTTGGTGAGTGATTTCTTGCTTCCTGACAGGAAGACATTGGGGACACAAAGAACAAATTTATTTATTTTCAAAAGAGGGAAATACAATGGACTAGACTGAACACCCAGGAGATGAAGCAGCAGAGCACAGCTGTCTGCCCCAGGGCAGCTGGATGTTCTTCCTGGTGGAGCCTCAGTGCCTCCTAGCAGGAAGGGGCTCCTCTCCTTTAGTGCCCTGCCTTCTTGAGCTTCTGCGTGTCACATCCAAGACACTTGCCTCCACCTCTTCTAGAGAAGCTTGGAGGTCTGACTTTTCTTGCTCCACTTGCTTCTTGTTCTTTTCCACTTCCTGAAGATTCTTTCCAGTTTCTGCAATCTGCTCCGTTAGGTCAGAAATCTCTTCTGCAAAGAACAAACTTGGTTTAGCCTGTTGCAACAGGCTCCATTTGACAGCACGAGCATTTGCCAAGCAATTTAGGGATGGGTGATTTATCCACGACGTTTATAGAGGAGAGAATACAGTGAAGTCCTTTGGGTGAGGTGTCGGCATGACACAGGTTCATTGCCTCATCTGAACCGTGCAGAGAGAGGAGTGACAAGAGCACTATACAGCTAGCCCTAAAACTTCACGAAGTATACGAAATGGTCCAGAAAGAACCGGAGGAGAGAATTGTGGAGAAAATGCACAGAATTATAGTCTTTCGGAACTAGGGGCATCAGTGCATGGCTTAATTTTGAAGGTCAGGAGTCAGAGGTCCTAAGGACTTAGTGACATGCCCATGGACACAAAGCCACATGAAGACAGAATCTTTGGAAATTTTATTCTCTAACAGTGAACTTAGAAGCCCACTGTGTCCTCCGTTCTCGAGGTTGGGACTTTGCTGCTACTATGCCTTATGTTAGGAAGGTTCAGGCCTTGGGATGGGCTGAGTAGATGTGAGGATTTTGTGGGGCAGTGGGAAGGAGGCATTTGGAGGTGGCTGTGGCCACATGGGGGAGGGGTGGCCAGAAGAGAAGGGGAATATTACACACCTGTGGTGGGGAGCGAGCTCACCTTGCAGATTTTTATTCTCCCGCCTCAGCGTCTCTAACTGATCCACCACCTCCTCGTAGGCGTTTCGCATCTTGAAGATTTCAGTACTAAGTGACCTGGACTCTTTCTGAGCTGCTTCCAACTCAGCTTGACTCTCATCTAGCTTTTGCTTCCACTCTGCAAGGACCTAAGAGTAACAAAGGCATGTGTGAGAAGCAGCAAGGGCCTAGGGACTGTTTGCAATGCCAGGGTTTTATCCTTCCATCCTTAGGGACCAGAGAAACAGGGTATATGTGTGGGGGGTAGCATTCTGGATCAGGGGCTCTAAACTGATATCTGTACAGCGATCTACTGTATTCTTGAAGATGTTTTGATCTCAAAGTAAGCCGAATTAGCTTTAACGAAAAATAAATTTCCCTTTGGAGGGACCGTCACAAAAGTAAAGAGACACTGCAAAGCCCCAAACCTCCCAAACTGGGACGTGATGCTCTGACTGAGGGCCTCCCATAATATATGTGCATCTCACACATGTGGACGCAAAAGGCTGTCACTTTCATCACCACTCTTATAAATTTGTAGGGAAGGACCTTATCGAAGTTCCTCTGCTTCTTGTCCAAGGTGGCACAAGCTGTGTTGGCCCGCTCCAAATCCAGCATCAGGTCATCCACTTCTCCCTGAAGCCTCTGCTTGGTTTTTTCCAAGGAAGCACACTTGGAGCTCACCGCCTCTGTGTTTTCTTCTGCTTCCTGGAGCCTCTGGGCCAGTTTTTTTCTAAGAGAATCAGATTTTTCTTTTCTTAGCAAAAGTAGACTGTTTCAGAAGTGTCAGATCAGAAGAAAAACAGTCTGTAAGGGATTGGAATTTGATAAGACCAACACCTAGAGTTGATGAATGGAGAGGGTTTAAGAAACATTTAAAGAATCCCAAAGCACTTGGTGGCAAAGCAGGTCACCAAGGAGGCCCCAGGGAATCAGGTGGAATAGATTATGCCACACAGGAAGGACAGGGAGACCCTATCTGAATTCTTAAGAAAACCTGAAGGCCTGGGCAGAGAGATGCTCCAGGAAGAAATCTCTGTTCTTTCACTTGTGTCCCAGGGTCATCTCTCTTACAGTAACCTAGGAGCCCATACTTGGCCTCCTCCAGCTCCTCTGTGCGCTGGATGGCGTCTGTCTCATATTTGGTCCTCCACTGGGCGACCTCGCTGTTGGCCTTGGACAGCGCCCTCTGCAGCTCAGCTTTGCCTTCCTGCTCCTCCTCATACTGTTCCCGCAGCAGGTCGCAGTCGTGGCGGGAGGACTGCAGGGCGTGGGCCAGGGCGTTCTTGGCCTGCGGAATTACGGTGGTGACATATTGTGAAAATATTTGGCTATTTTACAAGTTAAGATATTTTTATTTAAACCAGCATTTCTCAAGTTCAATCATTCCCATGCTGCCTTCACGAGAAGGAAAACTTAGCTGCTACTGTATCCTGGCTGGAGGACAGCCCCCTGCTCCTGTAATGGACCTTCTCATTACTCAGTCAGGCTCTGGTTCTCACCACTCCCCTCCCACCGACCCTGGTCCACCAAAGACCCTTACCACATGATAGAAAGATGGGAGACAAATATAGCACTTGCTCTTTTTTAGCTGGAGCATGGGAGAATTCCAAAAGATTGCTCTGTAAGTCTGAGCTGGTACATGGCAACCTCAGAATTATAATTATACACTTTCTGTGGACTCCTGGATTCTCATTCCAACACTTGAACACGTTGCCAGCATTACTAAGCACCTATGGTGAGCATGGTTCTATTGTGCACTGTACCACCTTCTACAAGTACAGTAGGGAAAAATTATTCTTGCCCTATAGGAGTTTACAGATCAGTCGGGAGACATGCACTATAAACATAAGTATCTAGATATTCACATAAGAGCATGAAGATGATATTCATGTTTATGCAGATGTCCCCAGGGTACTCCTAAACTCATACAGTCTTTTGGGAGAAAGGGAGTTTAAAATTGAGTGTTGTAGCAGATGATACACAAAGTGTGATGAAAAAAAAGAAAAGGAGGACGTTTCATGGGGCTGGGATGAATTGCTGGACAGAGTGAAAGAATTTACAGAGGCCCAGATGATCAAGCTGGCGCAGTGATGGGGAAGGGGTTCTGGAGAGGGAAGTTTACTAGACGACCCTGTGGGAGACCGAGGAGCCCAGAGGATAGAGCACCTTGAAAGAGTTTTCCAGCTCTGAGGCAGGAGATCAATGCCACGGCCCTCTAGCCTCAAACACTAGGTTCCTACCACACTCCAAGGCAGAGAGGAGAAGCATCAGATTTTGTGATGTAGCACTGCCTCCAACCAGCTTCCTGGCTCATCAGGTTGTGTCTGACTCTGCCATACCAAGAAGTATCCTTACCTTGGTTTCTTCTTCCAGTTGCCTCTTAAGCTCTTCTAGCTGCTGGGTGAGGGTCTGCTTGCCTTTCGTTAGCTGTAAAACCAGAGCCTCCTTTTCTTCCACTTGGTGGCTCAGCTCCCCTACCAAACAGACATGGTTCCCATGTCAGCCTTGCTGCCCACCCTCTCCCATGGCCCAGCTGGACCCCAGCGCCCTGCTCGTCCTCACCATTTTGGGTCTGCAGTCTTGCCTTCTGCATGTTCAGATCATGGATTAATTGTGTCTGTTGTTCGTCCTTGGCTTTGATTTCATTAAATTGGTCTTCCGCAGTCCGGCACATTCTTTCCATGTTACCCTTTAAAAAGAAAAATTCAGTGTGAATGAGAAAAATAAGTTCCTGGTGTCCAATATTGAACTGGACGATTCAATAATTTAGTTTCTTGTCAGGTAAAATAAAAATGCAGAATACATAAAGATCATTTTAAAAATGATCGTTTCAGGTTTGCTTTATTTTTACTTGTGATTGCTGCTTCATTGCCAAAAGCTTGGAACACCAGCTTTTGGTTGATAAGTATTTAATGATTTGCGGACAAACCTTTGAGAAAATTCTACCCAAAAGAGCCCTGGGATCTTTTTGTAATATAAATAATTCTATTGCCATGTCAATAGTATTACCTTCTGATGTACCTGTTTGCAAACAACATACTCAGGTGACAGCGTTGAACATTTCATTTAGTTATACAAAAGGCTCCCTGTGGTGGAGATGGCATGGAGAGATCCTCCCTCCTCCACCACCGTAGCCTCTAGTTGGCCTGTGCTTTTTAGTGAAGTTTGTTCAAAAACCTTGTATATGTTGTAGATCTCTTTCCTCCTCCACCCACCTCATATAACATAAAAAAAATATAATGAGCATATATTGGTCCTTAGACTGCAAAGTGTGAGATGGCAGCAAAAGAGGCAGGGTTATTGGGTTCCAAGAAAGTCCTCAAGGAGCTTAGGATCTCTTTGAGAAAATGACCTAGGGACATGAAACAATTAAATCAGGTGTAGCTGAAAAGGAATGGGGACTCACAAAGAGAAATATCAAATGGAACAACAACTTAAAAAGTATAAGGCAATAGAAAGCACTTCTTCCATGGGATTTAAAAAATGTGAACTGAGAGCATGAAGCAATGATGGAGCTAGGGATGTGGAAGGGAGGCTCTGGTTATAGACACAGCATGTGGGTGATGCTAGAGTCTCTTGTAACTCAGCCAACCCTACAACCTGGTTTGGCTTGTCTCACTACAGGGGAGAGAGAAGTGAGGGGCAGAGAGGGAAGAAAGGAAGGAGGGAGGGAGGGAGGGAGAGGGAGACTACATACAGACACACTTCTTAGGGGGAAGGGAAAAATAGGACAGGCAGAACAATGGGTAAACTAGAAAGAGAGAGAGAGAAGTTTTAGTTAGGGAGTAAGGATGAAATCAAAATAATGAACGAGCAGTGTAAACTCAGACGTTAAATAAAGACAGCAAGTGACACCATGTGGAGTCGCCTTAATTCTCTGACCTGTTTCTACTGCTCCTTTTCTCCACAGACACCCTGACTCCTGGGCAACCCTCTGTAGGAGGCCCGTGGCACCACATCTGGGGTCACCACTTCTACAGTCCAGCCCAGCAGTCCAAAGCACAGCTCTGAGCTCCCCAGCGGAAGGATAACACTTGAATCTAGGAGCACACAGTGCTTTGAAGTCACACACAGAGGTCAATTTACGATGAAACTGGCAAAATTTAAGCTTCTGTGCCCTCATTTGCATGGGCCCCTGATTGTGCCGGGAGCTGTAGGTTCCAAGTGGGGAGGGGAAGCCAATCATAAATGAGAATTCATATCAAGGTAGGCATTTCTGACAAATGGCCTAAAGAGATCTCCAAAAACAGGGACCACATTCTCCAAGGTGCCAGTAATTTGTGACTTATTTTTCTCAAACTAAATAAATGTTTATTTATATGCTTAATTTTGTATTCATATTTTATGTATATTTTCTTAAAGAGCCCTCTGAGCTTTGTATGCTTCAGGTGCCATAAAACCTGGATCTGCCCCCACTTTCATGCATAACTTTACATTGGCTATGCCTCGTGGGGACCAATATTGTGGGCGAAGGAGATGGCTTGTAGATAACTATACCCAGCAAGGTCTTTTAGTGTAATCCATCCACAGGTTTAGTTCTAGAAAATGCCAGATGGGTCGGAAGCTTTCTGCAAAACTCTAGAAGGATGATGAGATCTCGAGTCATAGCAGATCATTGTACCGAGCTTGACTGACTTGAAAGAATTTGAGGAATTGAGAACAGGCAGAAGTGGGGACAGAGCTTCAGGTTAGAACAAGCAGTGAGTTTGGGCATTGAATGACACATGACCCTGTCAGGCAGACGTGGTGGCCTTGCATTCACCAAGCACAGAGGGTCAGGTACCTTCGACTTGGAGATGGTCTCAATGTTGCTGGCCATGTCATCGATCTCCATCTTCAGCTCACTCTTCTCCTTCTCCAGCTTCTGCTTGACCCTCTGCAGGTTGTCTATCTGCTCCCCAAGCTCAGCCACACTGTCCGCGTGCTTCTTCCTCAGGGTGGCCGCAGTGGCTTCATGCTGCAGGGTGGCCTCCTCCAGATCCCTGCGCATTTTCTGGAACTCAGCCTCCCTCTTCTTGTTCATCTCGATCTGGGCTGAAGTCGCCCCACTTGCTTCTTCCAGCCGCTCGCTGATCTCCTCCAGTTCCCTGGCCAGATCCGAGCGCTGCTTCTCAATCTTGCCTCTGAACGTGCGTTCTGCTTCAATCTCTTCCTCCAGCTCTTCTGTGCGGGCCTGAAAGGGTCACTGTATCAGGAATATTGTGGGGCCAACATGCCGCCTGAGGTGGGCAGGGTGGCGAGGGATGGGGAATAGGCATTATAAAGTAAAGAATACATTGCGACATTAAGTTGGTGAAAAAAACTTGGCAACAATCTAAACGTCCACCAATAGGGGAATGGTCAAACCACTGCGGTGAAGCCATGCTCTCTAGGAGTCTGAGAAGCAGTTAGTCAACCCACGTCTACTGTGGACAGCTCTGCAGGATGTGTTGCTACATGAAAGGAGAAAGCTGCAGAACAGTAGTCTCATTGTGACGATATTTTAATGCATATATGTCATACATATTTTATGTATCTATACACATAGTTTTACGTACATGCTTATATATTTATATCCTTGTTCCTTTATATTTTTATGTACACATACAAACATACCTGTATGTGTATTTTATGTATATGTATTTTATGCATATATACGCCTTATATATTTTGGGCTCCTAACTGTGTACATAAATCCATAACAAAACATCCAGAAGAATGCGCATCCAACTGAAACTGGTAGCGACTTCTGAGAAGAGAGTGCGGGTGCTGGGCTTACGGGCGGTGATCAGAACACCCTTATCGATAGTATTTGGCCTTATTGGTAATATTTTAATTATTTCTAAGGAAATCTATTAATGTGTTACTTAGAAAATTAAAATATCGATTTGAAAAAAAGGGAAGAACAGGACATTATCTCCCGCCCCAGGGGAAGGGAAGAAAGAAGAAGTGAAGGCAGAGGGGCAAGGAGGTGCTGGCGAGGGGTCCCCAGGTCCGGGAGGTGCTGGCGAGGGGTCCCCAGGGGAGGAAGTTGGCTTAGGGTCCCTAGGTCCTGGGAGGTTAGTTTAGGGTCCTAGGTCCACAGTGGGAGGTGCTGGCGAGGGGGTCCCCCTAGGGTCTGGGAGGTGCTGGCGAGGGGTCCCCAGGTCCGGGAGGTGCTGGCGAGGGGGTCCCCGGGGCGGGGAGGTTCCATACTCTCACCTGCAGTTCCTTAATCGTCTTTTGTAACTGCAGACTGTGAACTTGTTCATCGTCAATTTTGGTTTGTAACTGACTGATTTCAAACTCCTTCCTGAAAATAGATATGCGTGTATTTAAGATAACATGAAATACAAGCCTTTTAAAGGGGAAAGTTGGTTTCTCGGGCTCAGACACAGAGGCGAAAATGAAAATGAAATATCTACTTCTCCAACTTCTCCTCTACTTGCTGCTTGTCATTTTCTAGATCCATAATGGATTCCTGAGACATTTTCAGGTCTCCTTCCAGCTTCCTCTTCATTCTCTCCAGGTCGGCCCGCAGTTTCTTCTCCTGCTCCAAGCAGCCCTCAAGCTGGGAAGACATGGATGGCAAGGTTGAGACCTTGCTGGAGAAACGAGCTTGCCGCTTCAGCCAGTGCAGCCACACATATGCCCGGGGCTTTCATGGGCTCCCCTAGGGTGTGACCGCATGCCTCTGGACCCAGGATGGAGCAAGTTTTCCCCCTGCCTCCTCGCTCTTCTCTCTTCCAGAAAAGGCTGCCCCAGGTTGCTGGAGCCCACAGAGGCTTCGTGGCGCCTCTTTCAGCCAGTTCCCACTTGACCTGTCCTGGGCCATGTTCCCTGTGGAAACATGGTGCCCATAGGTGCATGCTCTTGCCCAGACAGAAAAAAATGGGCTACAGCTGTGCTCATGAAGGTGCAGATGGCACACTATCACTCCTCCCCCACTCACACCATGCAGCCCTGGGGACTCCTAGGCAAAGAATGTGTGTGTGTGTGTGTGTGTGTGTATGTGTGTGTGCCCGCGCGCACGCACATGCATGGGCACACATAGGGGAGGGACCGGGGTGGAGGGGTGGAGCACACATGCTCTGGCCTCAGGAAAATTAAGGCGATCTGCTAAAGTTCTAGCCACAACTGAGAGTGAAACCTGAAAACTTTGAAACTGACTCTTACATGAAGGACGAAATGTAACGTGATGGCGGGGGGTGGGGAGGGTAATTTTCATGGTCACAAAGGGAACCCATTTTTAACAATGTTGGAACAGGATTGAAGCTTTTGGAACTGAAAAGAACCTAGAAATGGATGGTGCTGCTGCCGCAGCCGCCGAGGACATGAGCGGCTAATGGTTTTGCTAACACTTTGCATATGCTTAGCCTTCCACAGAAACCTTCCCAGGTAGAGCTCGTTGTACCCCTATTTCACAAGGTGGAAACTGAGGTTCCAGAGTTTAAGTGGCTCAGTCAGCATTCCAGATGTATTTGGAGTGGGCTGAGATCTCCACTCAGCGATTCCGATTCGAGTCCGAACACTCAGCCCCTGTGTCCTATTTGGACCCTGTCTTGCCTGAGCTTCTGCAAGCAATAAACGTTAGAGCACAGCCGTAAAATATCCTCACGTCATCTGCTTGCTGCTCCAGCTTGACATTTATTTTGATGAGACCATTGACTTTGTCCTCTTCAACCTGAAGATCATCCAGTGTTTGCTGATGGGCTTCCTGCAGAGATTTCTTCTCCTGGGTCAATTTGGAGATGTTTTCTTCAAGGGCTGTCATTTCTTCAGAAAGATTCTTTACCTAGGAAAACATCAACACAAATCGAATTTTGAAACAATTAAACCAGAAGCTTCCAGCCAAGGCTATAGATTATTTTATTGAAGGACCCTGTTAAGTGTTGTCCTTTCATTGAAGGATACTGTTAAATGCAAACATGCTGCCTCTGAAGGGTAACACATCAATCTATATTCATCATAACACCTCCACGGGAATTTGTGTGTTAGGTTGGTCGATTGGGGTTTAGAATGAGGCAGGAACGGGAAGGAGAAACATAAGGTGCTCTCCAGAAAATCCACAATGGGAATCCTGTGTTGTCAGGAAGCAGGATGAGGGCACCTAACATGGAGCTTTAAAGCATTAAACTTTTTCCCACATACAACGTCCTTCCAAATCTGAGATCGCTAACTCCTGACCCCTAGGCTAAATCCATCCACAGGCATCTTTCCCTTAGTCCTCATAGTGATTTACAACCTTCGAATAAGATATTAACATTGAAAAATATGAGATTTTACACGAAGTTGGATTTCTGGCTTCTTACAGAAAGCTGGAATCTCTGGCAATGCTGGATTCTCGTTCCCACCTGGTAGCAGTTGACTGGAACTGAGTCGTGACTGCCACTTGTGGACAGGGTAAATGCTCTCCAGTGTGCCACAGTCTCCACCCCTCCCTATTGTCTATTTCCACTACTCCCAATTGTCCATCCAACACTGTCTGAGTCATCTCACACCTAGCCAACCTCATTTCTTGCTCCACCTCACTGGCAACTATTATGAGACGAATCATGCATCATTCTTTCATGGGTAGGAAATTTTAGTCTATGTATGGTATCATGCTGTGTATTTCATTATCTTGCTTTCCTCACACTCAGCACTAGGTCTTTCATATCTATCTTGTTGCTCTGTGTGCACAAGCCTGTTGCTCTGGATGGCTGCGTAGTACTCCCTGGTGTGCGTCCTCCACATCTCACCTCTCCACTCCCCAGTGTGGATCCCGCTACTGCCTCCAGCTCTCCCCCACCACAAGCAATACTGCCACGAACATCCTTGTACATGTATGTCCCCTTATGGACAGGTGGGAAAATTCTCTGGTTTATACACCCAGGAGCAGAAACTCTGGGTCAAAGGATATGTGGATTCTTAATTTGACTAAATATTGCAGATAGCTTTCCTGTAGGCTACTTCCATCTATACCAATAATGCATGAGGCTCCATGTACCCCCACCTTCCTGCCAAGCCTTGCCATTATCTAGCTTTCTGCCTCCTTCACCACCTGCCTCCCTCATCTGCCTGGCCCCAGTAGGCATTTCTGTTTGCTCTTCCTGTGTCAAGTGTGGTGAGAAGCAACACTGCATAGGACCCAAGGGTTCCTGCTCTGTGGAGGAGGGTTGGGGCTGGAAGGTTGTGGTGCCATCAGGCAGGTTGTGGGAGGGCTGAGAAAACCTGCAGTGTAGAGAGCAAGGCAGAGGACAGAAGTCGTTGGAACTTAACCGCCCATCTGCGTGCTCTTGCCTCTCACTTCCAGGCAATGTTGGGTTAGTGGGGGTCCTGCCTTGCCTGTCTCCTCCTTACAGTGAGGGAGTCAGGATAGTTCAAGAAACCGTGAAGTCCCTGGGTTTGCCCACCTTGTTCTCAGTGGCGTGCTTCTCCTTTTCCACTTTCGTCAGCGTCAGCTCCAGGTCATCAATGTCTCTTTTGAGAGAGGAGCATTTATCTTCCAGGTTCCTCTTCTTGGCAACCAGCTCAGAATTTATTTCTTCCTCCTCTTCTAATCTCTCATTCAGCTCCTTGACTTTTGCTTCCAGTTGAATCTTGCATTTGATGAGCCCCTCACACCGTTCCTCAGCGTCCATCAGGTTTTCTGTTTCCTGAAAGATCCAGAGCATTATGTTTGATCAGCCTCTTGACAAACCTTTCCCTCCAAAAGCCCATTAATTAGACCTAAGGTATGCGTCACACGCACTTGCACTTGTATATCATCCACATAATTTTTTAACCACTAAGCACATCATCCACTTAATAAAAATTTACCTAAAATAATTTCAATCAAAGGCATTCATGAAGTTTATAAAGCCTCTGCAAATTTGCCAATTTTGGATGCCCGGCCATCTCTCTCTTCCTATTACCACCATCTGAAAAGTGACTCATCTCCTTTGTTATCGCAAACTAAATAATAGTTTCAAAACATTTCTACTTTTTAACTTTCAACAGAAGAGTGCTGCCCACATGTCCTTAGCCTGCCTCCTCCAGAAAATTCAAAGTAGACAGGAATAAGTGATTAAGTAAATGCTCGTCCCAGAACACTTTGCAATGAGTGTCTAGTTGTTAAACTTAGTCAGGCTTCTCATACAAGAGTGTCATAAGAACTGGGCACACATTGAAAGGTTATGGATGAAAAGAGACTGTCAAGAATAAGCACCTGTGTTTACTGAACATGTGCTATGTGTTAAGTATTTTACATGCATGGACTCATCTGACCCTCCAGCAACCCTATGGGTGGGTACAATTACTGTGCCTATCTTACAGGTGAGAAAAGTGAGGCACAAAGCAGGTGAGTAGCTTGCCCAAGGTTACACAGCTATCAAATGGAGGATTTGGGATCTACACTCAGTGATCTGATTCTAAAACTTGTTCTCTTGCCCACTATGCTTGGGAAAATGCTCCTAATAACCACACTTTACTGACTGGGAAAGAGAAAAGGGGAGGAAAAATGCTTTGCACACCAAGCCAAAGGTAAAGGTATTTGGAAGTTTATCGATAAAGGGCAAATGGTAAACACTTTAACTGTGAAATGGTACTATTACATGGCCAGTGTGTTACACACTGTATATATGACTTTGTTTCCCCTATAGCCTTGTTGAGAAGTGCGAATCTTCAAAGCATTTTGGACTATAAACATATTATCAAAAATCATGAATAGAAAATTACTCTTTCTACTTTGAATTATTTAATTTTAGTGGTTTATTTTTATTTACATGATTTAAAAAATATCTGGCACATTCATGGCAGCTTTTATTATGACATATACTGCTCATATCCACAGCAATATAGGTCTAACTCTGCTATGAAAGACAGGGAGAAATCAGGGCGAGCAGAATTTCACTTTTCGGACACATTTTTCAGCACGCGGGGTGGTGCTGCAATACTCTGTATGACCACTGGGTGGCACCAACATCCCTCGAATAGACACCTGATGGGCCCTCAAGGATGCTCTTCTCTTTTCTCTAGAAGAAGGTACTTACAGTTTGGACCTGCAACTGGAGGTCATTCTTTTCCTGCAGCAGGGACACCATTTTCTTCTCCAGCTCCTTTCGGCGAGCCTCAGACCTGGCCAGTTCTTCCTTGGCCTTTTCGAAGTCTTCCTTCATGGTGGCCATCTCTTTTTCAGCCTCTGCACTCTTCAGCAGGGGCTTGATTTTGAAGAACAGGTTCATCCAGGGCCAGTGCTTGACGCTCATGAAGGATCGGATGTTGTACTGGATGCAGAAGATGGAGTCCCTGTGCACCCGTTAGGGCTGAGATTAGTGACCCACAGCCGAGTCTCGTCTCCACCCCATCCATCCTGCTTGCCCCAGGACCTGCACCCTTCCGGGCTAGGTGGCAGGGAGCTATAGCCAAGCTGTGCAAATCTCAGGGACTCCAGAGTAGGTTCTACCAACGAGGGCAAAGGAAACAGCTCTTGCAAAGGTTGGAAGACGAGAGAGCACATGGGCTCTGTGTGGGTCTCCCACTCACCTGGCTTCCACTTCCACCGCCCCATTGAAAGTACTCCGCCTAAGTGCCAGTGCCTCCTAGTTACCAATGCAATGAACATCTTTCATTCCTGTTTTATTGGGTCTTTTTCTCACATTTGAATTGTTAACGCTCACTTTTTTGAAACTCTCTTCTGCCTTTGATTCTCTGACAAAGCAGTTTTTATGTTTCATGATATTTTGCCACCTGGGCTCCCTCTTCTGCGTAAGTGTTAGTGTATAGCAGGATCTGTCTTCAGTCCACTGGTCATCTCCCAGACTCTTGCCCTAGTAGAACTGATCCATTTTTCTAATTTTGACTGTTGCCTATGCCCCAGTACCAACTACGCTATTTCCTACTCGTCGTCATCCACAGCTTCATGTCACATAACTCACATGTACCTGGAAACTTACTTTTCTTTCTTTTAAACAGGCCCCTTCTTTGAGATATTTTTCATTTCTGCACTAGCTTCCATTCACTTCATCAAGCTAGATGCCTGGGAGATGTTCTTCTATTTTTTTAAATTAATTAATTAATTAATTTTATTATAGAGACATTGGTTAACAAAATCCAGTAAGTCTCAGGTATACAATTCAACAGTACTGAGAAATGTTCCTGACTAATGCATATCGGTGGCCCATTATGGCAACGACGATTTTAGAGCTATACAGCTTATGAGGGAGAATGCGTTTCCGCCCAAATTCTCTCTCCCCGAAATTCCCACACATGACCAGCCGTCAATGCTACCATTCCGTCTGCTGAATTATTGAAGGAATAAGACTCTTAAATATTTCTTCAATCCATCCCCTCCTCGCTCATCCATCGACTATTTCCTAATTCAGGTTTTTCTCATCTTTTGTTTGGACTTCCGCCACACCTGGTCTTGGCCTCTCCTGTCCTTTCAGTTCTGCTCTCCTTGTAGTTGCTAGAGTGACCTCTCTTATGCTGCAAACCTGATCCCCTCATTCATCTCCTTCCACACCTTCCACAGCTCCCCATCAAACAGATGATTCAATATAGGTTCATTAACAGGGCACATAGGGACCTTCACTGCCTGCCTCTCAATCCTTGTTCCAAATACTGTGACCTGCTTGTCGACCTCCCTCCCAGGCCACTGTATCTTAGGTCATGCAAAGTTTATTTCAGAAAGTTCTTTTTTCTTGCTGGCCCTTTCATGTCAACCCCAACCCCCGACCAGGTTGGAGACTTAAGACTTAACAGTCTCTCATTGCCTGGAATATAACTCTGACATTGTACTGGTCACAGGCATTAAAATTAGCCATGCACATGTCCAACTTATAGTGAGATCCTGGAGAGGGTAGGGTTTTTTTTTTTGGTATCCCCAGTTCCAAGCAGAGTCTCCGGCACAGAATTCCTGCTCAGTAGATGTTGGTTAAATAGATGAATGAGTATATTAATATCCCAGGACTAAAAGCAAGAAGAGATAATCGTCTCCTAAGTAGGAAGAGCAGGGTAAGGTGGAGGCAAGGGTCTGGTCACCTTCTTTCCATCATCTTCTTGAATTCCACCCGCATCAGGTATCCCCGGCACAGGGCCTGTGTGCATGTCATAAGGGTCACCAGCTTCTCATCCCTCATCTCCTCCAAAAGTCCCAGGAGTCCAGCTTTGAAAAACACCTGTGTTAAAGGAGAGACAGCCCTGCTTTGTTCTCAGCAGGTGTTCAACTCTGAGCCCTAGTGAAAGCCTGTTTCTGCCCAACATCAAACCTTGATCTTCGGGGCCTGGGGCAGGACCAGCAGCCATCTGGCTCCCAGGACCCACACAGCAGCCCCTCCTGTATTTTCTTCCAAAGCATGCTACAGGCCTTACCAGCCCGCATGGGCAGCTTCTGACAGAGCTCACATACAGGAAGCAAAGATGAGTCCAGAAAGTGACCTCAGAGCTCAACTGTGCCCAGATTAGGGGAGATCCACAGACTCCTATCTCCCCTTTCTCCTCTCCCTCTGCCCATCTGAGAAGGCTGGTCCCACCTAAGGCCCATTCACCCTCTGCCTACACCGGCAGAGCTTCCTTTGCACCCACAATGCTGCAAGGAAGCAGAAACCCTTCGTGGCAGCAGCCTCCCCTCTGGTGGGGTAAACACTTTCAGAGACGTGGAGCTTTGGGATCGGCTTTTGCCACTCACCATCCTCGTGACCACGAGCAATCTAATGAGGTCAGTGCCACCCATGTCACGTCAGGTTATTGGGAAGATCAATGCAATGAGCGCAGGGGGCATGTCACAGGGCTCCATGCACATGTGCTCAGTAAACGGTAGTTGTTTTTATGGGTTATAATCATTCTTCTCAAGTCCTCACTGTCCTTGGAATTCTGTGTTCTCCTCTCTCTTTGGCTCTTTTATCACATTTAGAGTGTCCTTCCTTTGCTCCCTCCAGGATGTTAGGGTTCCCATTGCTTTCTTCTATGGTAGGTGGGGCTCCAGCTTTCAGTTAAGCCTCTAGACTCTTAAAAACCAACATGGAGACAGAGCTCTTTGTATCCAAACATAGGCTCCCTCTACCTGGGCCACTGGGCAGGGGGTGGTCAGGTTGACCAGAGGGGGAAAGAGAAAGACCCTGTTCCTCCAGTCAGCTATCAAGCAGCCTAGGGCTGCGGTTGCACAGAGTGTGGGGTGTCCCAGCTTCACCCCGTCTCACCTTGGTGTGGCCAAACCTATATTGCTCCCGGTCCACATCGATGGAGCTCAGAAGCTTCTCAGAAGCATTTTTACTATCAATGAACTGCCCTTCTGGGATGGCGCTGGCATTGAGGATCCGGTACCTGAGGAGGGAGCATGGCGAGTCAGCTCTGGGGCCTGCTGGCACCCGGGGGCGAGGGGAACAAGGGCCTCTGGCTGCACAGCCTTTTCCCGAGGGGCGCATCCTGCTCCTTGCTGCTCAGGCCGAGGGTCTCACAGGCCTGCGAAAGCCCAGCCCCGTCATCCTGCAGTGACCCAGGGAGGAAGACCGCACCCTCCTCTTTCCCATGGGTAAGGCCTGGACAGGAGGAAGTGGTGTCACTTGTGCCTATTCCAGAGACTTCACAGACTGCAGAGAGCCAATGTGGCTTAGGTGACAAGAGTCTGCCAGCAGCTGGCACAGCACACAGGAAGCTGAGGAGACGCCTCATCCCACGAGAGCCCTGCACTGGGAGGCTGCATCGGGCCTCACATCTACTTACATTCCCCTCATCAGCCTGGCAATGTGGGATAGGGTGGTAGTTTCAGTTAAAGGAAAAGCTCCCTGAATAGATTCACCCCCCAATGAAAGACCTTGTACCTGAGACCAGGCCTTCGAGAACTTTCTCTTGCTCCAGACTTAGGAGGAAACGGAATATGTACAGCTAGTCTGGCAGAAGGGGAATTCTAGGGATCGATTCCAGACAAGCAGGTTATGGTATGAGAGGGAAAAACATAATGGAAAGAAGCCCAGCTGAGTGCACCGCTGGAATTTTGCTTTTAGAGGTAATGGTTCCTATATAACTTGGCAGAGCCTTGAAATCAGCTGTAACCTGCGGACCTCTGGCCCTCCTGCCTCTGGAGGGTCCTCTCCCCTCTTCCACTCCAGACAAGGCCTGGAATTGTGGGCCCAGATGGTAGATGGGAGGAAATTTGTTTCAATAGGGGAATAAGGGTGATTTGTTTCCCTCAGGGACATTTGACAATGTCTGAAGACATTTTTGATTTTTGCAGCTTTTAGGGGGTGTGGTTTGCTACTGAGATCTGTGGATAGAGGACAGGGATGCTGCCCAAATCCTACCATGCACAGGACAGCCCCACAATAAAGGATTATCTAGCTCCCACAGTGCCAAAATTGAGAACCTTGGTCTAGAGTCTTGGTCAGGTTAGAGGGTCTGAGCTCTGACCTTGGAGCCACTTTGGGCTGGTCCAGCACTTACTCTGGGCAGGGGATCATCTCCTGTCCCCAGCATGACACCCTGGGGGGCTTGTGAGCCCACCACACAACCAATCCAAGGAGCACCTTTGGGGAATGCAAAAGGTGTTCTCCAAAGGAGAAAGATGCAAAGATAGGTGACCTACCGCTGTTTGAAGTCAGCATAGAGGATCCGGCTGGGGAATCCTTTCCTGCAAATCCGGATGCCCTCAAGAACCCCGTTACAGCGCAGCTGGTGCATGACCAAGGAGTGGTCCATCACGCCTGGGGAGATAGTGTTTTAGGATGTGTCAGTGGCTTTTTCATTGTTCTCTTTGGTAGTCTGAGCACCATGAGACACTCTGACACACCTAGACTTGAGTGGAAAGGGTTAGTGCCAGCTCTAAGGTTGGGAGTGGCTGGAGCCTGCCTGTAGTTTCACAGTATAAATAATCACAACCTCTTAGGAAGACTCTAGTACCCCATCACCATGGGAATGAAAGCCAAAGTATTGATCTTTACTCTGTTCATGGCTTTTGACTCTGTAGCTAGACTCCAAGGGAGGCAGAATGAGTGTGGAGTACCCTTTGGGCTTCTCAGGAGATAACTTGAGATGCCCTCTGCATCTCAAAGGACAGAGATGTAAAATCTAAAGGCTGTGCCTTTAGTAGTAGAAGAGAAATGGAGAGAATGAGGAGGGCTGCAGTAGGGATAGAGGGGGTTGAATGCAGGGCAGTCATCTGCTGACTATTGAACCCCTGCTCTAGAAAGCAAGGAGGGAGCCCCAAAGCTGGGGCAGAAGAAGAGGAGCCAGAGGGACAAGCCTCCATGGAGGAGGTAACATGGTCGCTCTTGGTAACCAGTCTGGATCAGGCACACATCAAAAGGCGCCTGAGAAGGGTGAATTGGGGAGGGGATTAAGAGGTACGAACTGGTGGTTACAAAATAGTCATGGGGATATAGAGTGCAGCATGGTGAATACAGTCAGTAGTATTGTAACGATTGTGTATAGTGTCAGATGGGTACTGGATTTATCAGAGTGATCACTTCGTAAGTTACATAAATGTCTAATTACTGTGTTGTGTACACTTGAAACTAATTTAGTATTGTATGTCAACTATAATTGAAAAAAAGAGGGGATGGAGAAAATTCTGTCTTGAGGCTGGGTGAGGGGTTACAGGAGAGGTCTAAGGCTACATAATGACTTTTCATAGTGGGCTTCCTAACTTGCTAGAAGGCGCTAAAGCTGGCTTTGACTTAACCTCGTGGAAACCTCTAGAATGCTCACAAGTTCCCCCTGGCTACTGTGAGGAGAGATGATTATACATTTATGCATTTTTCAAGGTTCTGCTAGAGTTGCCCTACTGTCTGATTCAGTAGTTTTTGGCTGCGTGTTGCTATTTAAATTTAAATTCACTAAAACAAAAGGTTCACTTTCTCAGTTGCACTGGCCACGTGTCACGTAACTAGTGGCCACCATACTGGACAGTGCAGATAAGAGCATTTTCATCACTCCTGGAAGTCCTAGGAGACAGTGATTCTCTGGCGAAAGAGGTGGCTAAGAGCAAGGAGAAAATGTTTTGGAAATTCAGAGAATCTCTGATGTGAGAGAACCTAAAACCATCTAGTCCAGCCTCATTATTTCTTGAATGAGGATTCTGAGGGGTGCAGATCCCAGTTGTGCCATTTACTAGCTATGTGAACTTATACTTTCTATGCCTTAATTGCCTCATTTGTAAAGTTAGGATAATGACAGCATCTACTTCATAAGGCTGTGTGAGGATTAACTGAGTTAATATGAATGAAGAACTTAAAATAGCCCCTGACAACAGTAAGCCATGCATTAGATACTCATACTGTTTTCTCTGTTTGATATATCCGGCCTGGTTAAAGACATGGCAGAGGTTTCCATTTCCACAAAGACCAGGAGCAGAGAGAAAAAGTGTAATTAGAGAACAATTGACCCTTTTAGAGACAGAAGAAAACTTAAAGACTATCATTTTATAATGAGAAGACAAGAGCTGTCATTCTGCTTGTCAAATATGTACGCTCAGAGGGGAGATGTTTTCTAGTTCCCACAAAGCCGTCCTACAAGATGGAAGGGCGCCCAAGGAGACTGAGTCTGGAGAGGTGAAGCGCGTTGCAAGGAGTAGCAGAGCTGAGACTGGACTCCCTTCTCTCCCAGCGCCCTCCTGTTTGTGCAGGCTCAGAATTTTGGGTCGAGTTCTCTTTACAACAAAACACCTCCGTACAAGCCAACGAATTCATGTGGTGCTTAACCAAAGAAACAGCTCTGTTCCTACACTAGACGAGAAATTGGCTGTGCTGCTCACCCCCATCCCCCCGCCCCACGCCGCCTCCACCCCGGGTGGGGATGGTGCAGCCTGCCCCAGACATTGGGTGTCAAAACAGTACAGCTGGTTTTTGCCTTTAACTTAGACTTTAGAATCTAACTTCCATGGAAAATAAATTCACTAAATATAGTAAACCAGGTGGTTTAGGAAATTAAAGTTTTTGGTTTTAAGTAATAGTAATAATAATTTTCACATTATTATTATACATAATATTATTCTTATTATTAATAATATAATAATAATTATTATTATAATAACTGACAGCCGACATTTACTGAGTGTTCACAATGTGCTCGGCCCTGTTTTAAATGCTTGATATGTACTTGGTTCATTTAATTTTCACAACCCTCTATGGCAGGTTAAATGAGTTAATATTTACAAAGTGAGAAAACACTTTATAAGCACTCCTTAAGTAAATAGATGAATGAATAACTAACTTAATGAATGAATGAATGAGTACAAGTGTTCTGCTTGCTTTTGTAGAGCTGAAAGCTAAGGTACTTGGCTTAGGGACCCATGGGTAGTAATAAGTGGAGCTGGGATTTCTTCCCCGACCATCTAATTTCTCTGCTCACTAGTAATGTCGCTGAGGCAGAAGGTTTATTTACGGGCCAGAAACCCATGTCTGGGATAGAACAGTTTGGCTGAGGAGTAAGCTACCTGTAGCCACAGCTCTGTGTGGCAGTCGGTTCTTCTCTTTATGACAAATGACCCTGAAATACAGCTCTACTCTAAGAATATTTGTGAATCCAGGACTGGGTGATGGTTGAAGGTCTACTGTACTGCACAGCGTTCTCTCTGCATATGGTCTCATTCTCAGTTTTCTCTTCTATGAAGTGGAGATTATTACTCTTACCTTGCAGAGAACTGTTGTAAGCAGTAGAGATAATGTTATAAAGTGACCAATATGCAGTATAGACTCAGAAAACAGTTATTATTCATGCAGTTTTTCTTATGGAATACCTAAGATAATTATTTGCCAAATCTAGTGGGTCTTGAATTTGGGGGAAAAGAAACCACAGAGGCCTTTAAGAACCTAATGAAAGTTATGGATCTCATGTATCTATACATACTTCAGATATGATTTCATAGTAGGAGTGTGGAATAAAATATATAAGATGCACCACTGAATCTGAATTTTAGATAAATGGTGAAAAATTTTTTAGTAATAAGTTTATTCAATATATTTCATAAGTTATACTTATACTAAGAGATTTTTCATTGTTTGTTGATTTTGAATTTAATGGGGCATCCAATATTTCTATTTGCTAAATCTGGCAGCCCTATTTCACAGACTACTTAGCGAAATGATAAAGCCTATAATGCTTTCTTTGGGGAAACACATGTGCATTTCTACACACATACACACACACCTGTGTGTACGCACACCTACAGAATTTTGCATACATTTCAGGGAGTCCTGTTTGAATGGATTCTTACTCACCAGGAGTCTTGGTTTCATTGGGAATCAGACATCGTACAAAGTGAGGGTGAGTGCTCCTTAAGTTGGTCATCAATTTGTTTAAATTTTCCTGGGACAGAAATCAGGACAAGCACATTTACCTTAGCAAATGCTATTTTGTTGTGGGAGGAACTCCCCCACTCAAAAACAAACAATTTCCCCCCACCCCCAAAACAAAACTGAATGTGGAAGCTGCCAAAATACGAACCCTGAACACAGCAGACACCGTCTGGAAAGAGGAACCCTTCTTCTTCCCACCCTTCTTGCTTCCCCCGGAGTCACCTGGAGACAGACAGATGTGTCAGATGCAGCCCCAAGGACACGGTGGTGGCCTTCTTAAATCACTTCCTCCTAGCCCTGAAAGTTTTGGTTTTCTTTTGATGTAAGACACCTGAATTGATGTTGTTGTTGCTGTTGCTGTTGTTTATGTGCCTCCAAACTACTCAGATTTGGGAACACTCATGTTTGTCACTGTGGGAATGGGGTGGGGTGGGCTGTGGGTGGAATTTAATTGGGGGTATAACTTAGACTCCCAGTATCCAAGGAGACATTTTTCCTTTGGAGATCAGACATGAAGCCCAGCTGAGTAGTTGGCAAGATGGAGATATTCCTCTTGATGACTAGTTTCTCTTGAGAGATTACCTCCTTTTATGCTTGAGTCCCTATTGATCTTCTAATGAGGAAGTAACTGAAAATAATACAACTAAAGTTTCTCAAGAATATTCTACAAGTTTTTTTTTTCTCTTCTAAAAGAAACAACTCAATTTGACAACTTAATTTGGAGTCAGTGATATTGTGTCTACTTTTTCTGAATGGCTCGATTTCAGATTTGGCCACTGATATGTAATCGAGATTCAGTCCTGGGGGAAAAGTAGTGCCTCAGTTTCCCCCAATTCCTCCCACCCCACCTTCTTATCCCCAGGGTCTAGCCTGATGTGTGTTTGGATGGAGAGAAGAAAGGCAGGAAAGCCACTTCCCCAGATCCACACTGACATAGGACTTTATATTTAAAGTCGTGGTATTATATCTGAGTGAAGTTATGCAAAACAGTTACAGAGATACCTTGATTAGATTCAAAGAAGATAGTATTTACCATTTAAGGTTAAACTCGTGCCCAGTTTTCATATTCCACTGCTCAGAGTACACTAGACATTAATTTTTAAAAATTATCAAATTTAGAATGAATGATTATACTACATATATTTAAAAATTAAAGACGTAAATTTGTTAAACTTATGCATTTAAGATAGTTCACGATTTTAAACCTAATTTTGGCAATTTAAAAAATATATAGGTGAATAACCTTAAAGAGTGATACTGGCTTGTAGAGTCATCTAGGAAAACGATCTAGAAGGTCCTCAAAAAGTTAAACATAGAGTTACCATATGACTCCTAGGTATATATCCGGGAAAACTGATGACATATTTCCATATAGAAACTTGTATAAAAATGGTCACAGCTGCATTATTCACAATAGCCAAGAAGTAAAGACAACTCAAATTTTAATCAACTAATGAGTAGATGGACAAAATGTGTGCTATCCACACAATGGAATATTACTTCTCTATAAAAAGAAGTGAAGTATTGATACATACTACATACATACTATAATATGGACAAACCTTGAAAACATTAGGCTAAGTATAAGAAGCCAGACACGAAAGACCATATAGTGTATGATTTCATTTATATGAAAGTTGAAAACAGACAAATCCATAGAGACAGAAAGTAGATTGATTAGTCATTGTCAGGGGCTGGGGAAGAGAGGAGTGAGGAGTGACTGCTAATGGATTATAGGGGTGATGAAAATGTTTCTGAATTAGATAATGATGATGGTTGTACAACCCTATAAATATATTAAAAACAATTGAATTTTTAAAAGATGAATTTTATGGTATATGAATTATATCTCAATAAAAAACTATTAAAGAATGTGGTACTGGCTATCATGTCTACTGAGAAGTCTTGTTTAGCTCCAAAGAACTCAGTCTCTCAAGAAAGTGGAAGGATAGGAGAAAGAAAAATGGAGATCAGAGATAGACAAATAAATAAACTGAATCTAAAGCTCGTGTTTGACTACTGGTTCTTTATAAGCAGCATTGGAATATGAATAATTACACAGATTTCCGCAGATTAAAGGAAAAAAGAATTTCACCTGCTTCTGCACCAGCATAATTGGAAAAAAGGAAGGACAGCAGCTTCAGTGAAGACTTCTGGTATAGCCCGACCACAGTCTCATTCAGGGGGTCCTTGTTCTTGTCAAGCCAGCCAGCAATGTTGTAGTCCACGGTGCCTGCGTAGTGCACCAGCGAGAAGTGAGCCTCAGCCTTGCCTTTGGCAGGCTTGGGCTTCTGGAAGTTGTTGGACTTGCCCAGGTGCTGGTCATACAGCTTGTTCTTGAAGGAGGTGTCTGTGGCCTTGGGGAACATGCACTCCTCTTCTAGGATGGAGAAGATGCCCATAGGCTAGAAGGAAGATAATGGATTATGCCTCAGCATTTAATACTAGCACATTCCAATGACTCTATTGCAGGAACCAGAGACAACTTCCTTGGTGCTATTGCTGTTACTAGGAACATTGGAATGTAAGTGCTGTGAAGGCAAGGCTCTTAGTCTGCTTGGTGCAATGACAGGACAGTGCTAGACATGTAGCATATGCTTAATTAATATTTATTGAACAAAAGAACATGGAATGAAATTATGTATATGTGAAGGTAGCTCAGCTCACTTTTGCAATAGGTTTACAAAAAATGCAAAGTTATGCACATAGACATAAAGTAATATAAGTAATATTTTAAACAGTAATATCTGGATTTCTCAGTAGCCACCTTAGGAAGATATACTTATTCCAATATGACCAGTGCTCAAAACATTACGGGGATTCCTTTTTTAAAAGTTAGTATCATCTGCTATCTTCACAGTAACATTTCCCCAAGAACCCCACGGCTCCATGGCCCCTCCTCTCTGGATCTTTAGACAAGTCAGAAAAGTATGAAATGCCATAGTCCCTCCTGTGCTCCCATAGCATTCTTGGGGATAACTGAGCCCTGGGATCTTAACCACCTATGCATCTCTTTAGGTGTCTGAACAGATTTTGGGCACTTTCCAAACAGTTACCTTTTATGCACAAGGGGATTCAGCTATCTGAAAGCTCACAGCCTGGGGGAGTGGGGTTAGGGGCAGCAATGTATTAACAGGGAAGAGTTAAAGCAAAGAGGTGATGGTGAGATGTAGCATTATTTCTCTACCTTCTCGATGAGCTCAATGCAAGCGGCCAGATCCATCCCGAAATCAATGAACTCCCACTCGATGCCTTCCTTCTTGTACTCCTCCTGCTCCAGCACAAACATGTGGTGATTGAAAAACTGTTGCAGTTTCTCATTGGTGAAGTTGATGCACAGCTGCTCCAGGCTGTTGAACTGGTGTTTCAAATATCAAACAGTTTGAATGAGTTTGGAAAACCCAGTGGGGATTCAGCAAAGCAGAAACAAAACAGAAAGGTCTTTTTAGACTAGCCATTTCCTCAAACAACTCACGTCAAAGATCTCAAAGCCAGCGATATCCAAGACCCCGATGAAGTACTGCCTGGGCTGCTTGGTGTCCAGCTGCTGGTTGATGCGAGTGACCATCCACAGGAACATTTTCTCGTAGACGGCTTTGGCCAGCGCACCCACTGAGTTGGTCACCTGGAGGATCACCCATTCAATCCTCAAATTAGTGTTTTGATAGTTGTATTACATTGAAACATATGAAATTGATGTCCTGAAAGTTAGAAGCACTTGAAAGTTGACAATTTCATATATATTTCATATATTTTGACCTATTATGAAGTATTTCTTGAGGCTTCTGCCCAGTTCATGATGTTCCTCTTTCTCTGAGAACTATCCCATTTACAGATAGATTTCTAACAACCATGGTTTTAATGTGTGACTCTAGCCCCGGCCACACTTAATTGAACTGGTGGTGGACATTTGATCCAAGTTGAGTTAAAGTGTCTCTCCTGAGAATTTGGAATTGAGATCAAAAGTCACTGGTTTCATTCTCAGGGTGAGGCTGGAACCAAGGAGATACAACCTTGGAAACTACGGGGTGGCTGTGGGCAGGAGAGGTGGAGAAAGCTTATCTGCCTAGTGAAGATGCAACAGAGAAGAGCAATGGCATCCTATGAAACCCCAGAGAAGGAGCTGGAAAGAGGCTGGCTCCAGAGGACTCTCCAATTCCTGGCTCTAGGTCATCATGACACCCAATGGGTACTCCTTGATTTGCACCCCTTGAGTTACCCCTGAGGTTTAAGAATGAATTCCACCCTAATGCAGAAGCGAGTTTCATATGTATTTCAGATATCTGCAACCAAAAGAACTTTAAGGTAATGGGTAAAATAGCAAAATACCTGAGTCAACTGGATTCAGAGCATCCCATTACCTGCTGGACATTTTGCCCTTTAGTGACATATTCATTCCCGACCTTCACCCTCGGACAACACAGGCCTTTGAGCATTTCTGCAGAATTCAGACCCATCAGGTATCCAGCTTTGTCAGCCACTAAAGGAAGGGAAGAATGGCATCACACAAAAATAGCAGCTGCTAAAGTGTCCAGTCGGGCCTGGGTCCTCCCAGAAATGTTTTCTATAATCTTTTTGATGTTTTTATGACCTCCTATGTGCACCAGGCCTGGACTTGTCCAATGAAGCTTCAATATCATAGTCCAGGGTTTCAGATTTTCAGAAACTTTTATTTATCTTCTAGATGTAATCTTTAATCATAGGTTGATCTTGATCTACTGATATTTAAATTTTATTAAAAATACACTTAGTAATATTGTAGTCTGATTATACAACAAAATGGTGTATAAGTAAAAGAGGCATCATTTGGACAATTAGCATACGTTTAGCACCTTCCTAATTTATGTGAGACTAATTTATGCAAGTGCTAATAGCTGAGAGAGAAGTACAAAACCTTGACCCAGCCTTTGAGTATTTGGAAATGGTCAAAAGTAGTTGAATATTGGCAATTCGTGGTTCATTGGGAGTTCAGTTGACTTTGGGATGGACCTGGCTCCCTGCATTGAGCTCATTAAGAAGGTAGAGAAATGCTGCTCCCCAGGGACAGCTCCTCCTTGGTTGGGACCATCACCTCATTGCTGGTTAGGTGGACAACTTAATAAAAACCCAGGGCAGGGTTTGTTAAGTACTTAATAAGAGGGCAAATGTGCACTTTGCTCCTTGCTCAAACTATTCCTTTTTCTTGCTATGTCCATTTTGGTGGATGGTCTTCTAGTCACTGAAAGCTTGGGGTGATTACATGCTTCCTTCTCACTTCTGACCTGCCTGAATTCAGACAGGCATCAAATGCTGCTCATTCCACCTTCAAAATAGCTGGCATCATCATTGTTTCAAAGAGTTGTGGAATAATATAGTGGCAGAGAGCCTAGGCTCTAGAGTCAGACTGCCTGGATTCAAATTTTTTGGTTTCGCCTCAGTTTTGACATTTGTAAACTGGGGAATAGAGATAGTATCCCATTGGTGGGTTGTTGAGAAGTGGGTCTGGTGCACAGTGGGCACTCAGTGAATGTGGATTGGTATTATTTAGAGGAACTCAGGCCTGGATCACAGCCCTCCATTTCCCCCTTTTCCAGGCTCTTCCTGTTTCTAAACACTGAGCACAGGGACCCCACTGTGATTATATATCAATATGGTCTGCTGTTGCTGAGGAGGCTGGTACATCATTTTTCAAGGTTCCACACTCTTGGTGAGCCTTATTGCTTGCAGATCAATTCTAGATTGCTGCTCGTACTTCTCCTGCTACTTAAAGGATCTATGGTTTCTGGTGGCTACTACAGACATTTTATTTTTTATTATTTTTTTTTAATGCCTACAGCACCTGGTCTTCCTAGGTGGTCTTCCATCCAAGTACTAACCAGGCCCGACCCTGCTTAGCTTCCGAGATCAGACGAGATTGGGCACGTTCAGGGTGGCATGGCCGTAGACTTACTACAGACATTTTAAACCATTTACCTTGGCACTCAATGCCTTCTCAAACTGATGCCAAAATGATCACTTTTTATTCTCATCTCTTATAAATCCACTACACATATCCTCTTCTATAGCTAAAGTGGACCATTCTGCTCCTCAGTCCTCATCACATTTTTTCCCCTTTGCTCATGACGTTTCTTTTGACTAAACTACCTTCTTACCCACGCCTTTCAGAATCCTACCCATACATCAAAGTCTATATCAGTGCCTGCTTCCCCCAGGAAGCCTTCTCTAATTACCCCAATAAGAAGTGCTTCCTGCTCTGACACTCTGAGTTTCTCTCCTATTATGTAGGATGTACCACTGTGATAGGCAAGATTCCAAGATGGTCCCTGAGACTTGTGCCCCTCTGGTATTCCTTCCCTGCATAATCCCCTCTACTTGTGTATGTGTGCATATGTGTGTGTAACCTGTGAATGTGATAGGATATTACTCCCGTGATGAGGTCACTAATCAGTTGACTTTGAGTTAATAAAAAGAGAGATTATCCTAGGCAAAGTTAACCTAATCAGGTGAAACTTTATGGACAGTGAGAAAGTCATACATATTTTCCTGGCCTTAAATTCCTTCTATCATACGGATTTCAAGATACACTGCTTCACACAATGCGAGATGGTACAAAAAGTAAAATTATTAGGGACAAACTAATCTTTTACTCATGGAGCTGGTAAAATGCAGTGCGAAAGACATGAGGCCTGATGAACAGGGCATATGGTGGATGGATCTCGCCACTGTTAGCTCCTCCCACTGCCCTCTGCTCTATTCCCAGGCCTCTTGGGGATGAGGCAGAAGGGGATGGTGAGGTCATTCAGATGAGAGTTATGAGGAGGAAGATTTTCACACCAGTCCTTGGTTCAGGGTTAAGTTCAACAGATATCAGAGTGAAAGAGAAAGCAATGGTGAGAAGAAACTTTGCTGCTACCTTACCAAAGGCTTTGTCTTAGGTCCAGGTGATTAGAACAATATTCTGGATATTAAAATGACATGCACAGAGAGAAAGTGAGGTTTGCTTAACCATATCTTCTCATAAATGTCTATCTTAAAATAACAAGTAAACTGTGATGGTGATTATTCATTTATGAGAAATATGCTTTTTTATTTTTTAAGGATTTGCCAATATAGGATTTCTTGACTGAGTGAATAAACTTCCCCAGAGCATGTACAATGAGCTTTGGACAATCCAAATTCAGTTTGTACAATTTTCAAAGAACGGCTCTTGAGATGAATACCAGTTTATCTCACACGTGAACACAGGTGGAAAGTCAAATCCCAGTGCCCTTCCCAGATGTGGTTACCTTCAGTGCCGTCTGGCTCTGCCTGCTCCTCTCGCTGCTTCTGCTTGAACTTCATGTTCCCATAGTGCATCACGGCTCCTGTGAGCTTATAGATCCCAACTTTCTCCTCTGAACTGAAGCCCAGGATGTCAATGGCATTCTAGGAATTTAAAAAGGACAGGCATCACAGTAGGGATCCAAATATAGCTTTTTACTGGCAAAGACCACACCCTTTTTGTATAGCATGTGAGACAGCATTTACCCAAATAAGTGGATGACTGGTGGAGTATGGTAAGCTAGGGGTTAAAAATTATGTCTTTAATTTAACATGTTTGTGTGGGTGGGTAGAGATTATGAGAAAAAATGTGAATAGTCTGTTTTCTTCCACCCAATAAGAACTGATTTTAATCCTTTCCCATTGTATGTAGATTTGGGGGCTGTTTTCTGGACGAGGCCATTGGGAGCCATTGTGTGATACTGGGAGAAGGCAGTCTCATGGATAGTGTCTGAGAAATTGTGTCTAACAGCTTAAGAGCTTGGCATTGCAATCCGGAAATGTCAGTGTTGTTCAGAATTGAGACAATATGGTATCATTGAATATTAGAACTGGAAGAGAAGATTGTTGAAGAGAACACCATCATTTTTCAAATGAAAAAGGAGCAAACTTCCCTCCCCCCAGTTTTATTGAGATATAATTGCCATATAACACCGTATTCATTTTAGATGTGTAACATAACGATCTGATATATTTACATACTGTGAAGTGAGTACCATAGTAAATTTAGTTAACATCCATCATCATATGTAATTATAATATTTTCTTGTGATGAAGGCTTTTAAGATTTTACTTATGAGCTTCCTTTTTAAAAAATAATTTAAAAAATTTTCAGTTACATACAATATTATATTAGTTTCAGGTATACAACATAGTGATTAGACATTTATATAACTTATAAAGTGATCACCTTGATAGGTCTCGTACTTATCTTACACCATATATAGTTATCACAAAATTATTGACAATATTCTCTATGTTGTACTTTGCATCCCCGTGACTGTATTTATAACTGCCAATTTGTACATCTTAATCCCTTCCCCCTTTTCACCTATCTGTCTGTCTGGCAACCATCAAAATATTCTCTGTATCTATGAATTTGTTTCTGTTTTGTTTGTTTGTTTACTTTGTTTTTTAGATTCCATACATAAGTGAAATCATATTGTATTTGTCTTCTCTGTCTGATTTATTTTACTTAATATGATACCCTCTAGGTCTATCCATGTTGCAAATGGCAAGATTTTATTCTTTTTTATGGCTGAGTAATATTCTATCATATATATGTACCACATCTTCTTTATCCATTTATCTATTGATGGGCACTTAGGTTGCTTTCATATCTTAGCTATTGTAAATAATGTTGCAATGAACATAGGGGCGCATATGTCTTTTTGAATTAGCATTTTGGTTTTCTTTGCCTGGGTCATATGGTAGTTCTATTTTTAATTTTTTGAAGAATCTAAAAAGGAGCAAACTTCTGCAGAGCCCCTCTATGGTTAGGCATGGGGTAAGGCACCATCCACATGTTCTTTCATTAAATCCTTATGAAACCTTATAGGTGCATAGATTTTTCCAAATTTCCAGGTGAAGAACTTGAGATTCTAAGAGAGCACATAACCTGCCCCAAATCATATAGGCAGGATGTGACAGGACTGGGACTGGAACTAGCACCGAGTGAGTTCAAAGCTTTCAGCAGCAGTAGCTGATTTAGTTTTATAACCACTTGGCTCATCTTCTACCACAAAGATTTAAACTAGCTGGGAGAATGGGGCAAAGAGTTAAAGAAGTACAAATTAGTAGTTGATAGTTGGGCATGGGGAGCATGGCAGAGGGAATGCAGTTAGCATTAATATGATGGCTATAGGTGGAGGGCCAGGGGAGGGAGGGAGCAATTGCGGGGATTGTTTTATGAACTATATAGATGTCTAACCAATGTGCTGTATACTTGAAACTAATTTAAATAAATAAATTAAAAAAAATTATATAAACTAGAAAATCCTCATCTGGGGTATACATGTTGATTAGGTACCAAGGTTTGCAGCCTGAGCCTAAGCAATGCCCATTGGTGGAGTTGAAACATGTCTGGACAAGTCTGGTGAGCTGTTGGGAGACCCCGTAGTTCAGTGTCAGTGGGATGGTATTGAAGAGTGAAGCACTCATGGTGTGGTGCCCTCTTTTTGGGGAGGGAGAGTTCATTCCAGGAAGTGACTGAGGGCAGGAGAGATTCTGAGGCCATGATGACCTCCCTTGAATCCATATCCCACCCTAGCAGATGCATATATGTGTCCAAAGGAGGGGTTGTTGTCGGTTAAAATAGAAATAACTTTCACGAAACTGGAAAGAACCAGGCGAAAGTGTTACTACCTGGGGAGTCTTAGAGAATGCAGTCCCTTGGAGGGAGCAATCCCCTCTACTTGACCATAAGCCATTGCTCAGCAGAAACCCCATGGGAGGGAGGGAAAACAGCAGCTCCTGACAGCTGGGGATCTACCGGGAGGACCTGAGACACCTCTGAGACTTTTAGAATTACGTAGGAGGGCCTTTCGCAGGGGCTGTGGGCCTTAATCCACCCTTTCTGTACTCGTAAGCTGGTAAAGGCTGGGGAAACCTGGTTAAAATATATAATAGTTAGACTAGTGTTAACTGAAGTTTATTTGATTGTGAACATGCTCTACGTGCTTCAAAACAATTAGCATTACCTGGGAATATAACAAAGAGAAGGCCAAGAAGCTGGGTACTGGACAAGGCCAGTTTTTGTGAGGGCAGAGACAGCAGGGGTAGAGGTTAATTGCTCAGAGATGGTGTATTTTAGTTAAAAGTGCAGATTCTTGGGTTGGGCAAACATTCTCTCTGTCATTTATAAATTCTGTGTCTTCTAGCAAATTATGTACTTTTTTCTAAGATTCCATTTCCACGTTCATGAAATGAGGGCCCTGGTGGTACCTATCCTAGAAAGAGCTAAAATGAGACAACACAGTCGAAGGTGCTTATCTCAGTTCCTAGCACATGTAAGTGCTCAATGAATTGAGTTATTGTTATTATTATAGTTATAGCATTGTAGATACTATATTATTATAGTATTATAGATACTTCCCAAAGCTAAAAGCTAGAGGCCTGACAAGAGGCAGGTAGCAGGAAGAATGGAGTGGCTCCTACAGAGTGTTGTTTTTTGCTGTGTTACACTTTTCCGCATTTTCTAAATTTTCTTAAAGAATCATGCGGATGGTTTTGTAACCTGAAAACATCCAGCAAAATCTTTAAAAACCTTATACATGCAAAAACTTACTCTCAAATGCTAGAGAATGAAACTGAAAGCTTGTTTTGGATAACTTTCTGTACTCTCACTTTGGAGTCTTCTGAAGTGGAGTTGAGGGTGAAGGTACATCCTATGCCGATTTTTGAGATCTTGGGTCTAATTGCTTAGCAGCCCTGGACACCATTTTTCTTATTAGGTAGCTAAGGTGCCACTAAGTTCATAAACACAATAATTCTATGCTTATATAAATAAATAAACACTATGCTTACATCAGTTGCCAACAGTTCTTCACTGTCATCAATGCTGGCCACGGTGACCTCTCCTTGGCTTACAAATGGGAAGTCAAAGGGATTGGTTGAAATCAGAAGCAAGTCTATGAAACATAAAGATCCATTTATCATCTTATGCATAGTGTGCTCTGCTGTTTTTTTCCAATGTGACTGATTTGGAAGATGAGAACAATGTTCTAAGAACTTACCAATTAGTTCAGGCTTCTTGTTTGACATGATTTGGTAAAAAATATGATAGCTTCTCTCACTGGATAACTGAAACGTCACTCTGGATTTTTCTAAGAGATCTAAGGTAACAAAAAATAATGTGACTTCAGGTTCCCAAGAGATGCCTTTGTGACTAAATACCAAAGTGCCAAATAGAGCATTCGGACTCACAGGTTTCAATGTCTGCTGATGCCAGTTTTCCTGTAGCCCCAAAATGAATTCGAATGAACTTCCCCTGTCCAATGGCAGATTTTAAAACACCATGATTATTTTATTTACATGGTACTGTGGGTGGCCTCTGCCAGGTGCTACCACAGATAGGTGGGAAATATAGGGTTAGGGAGGAAGTAATGCTAGAAACCTGAGGACTTCCTTCCTCTCTGTTTGCTTGGCACCTAGAGTCCCCAGGCTGGGTCAGTCAAGACTCAGGAAGCTCTACCCAAAGCGCTTGGCCCTACAGCTCTGGGGAGGCATGCATGCTCCCTCTCCAGCTCTCTGCTTCGGACCACCTCATTCCAGAATCTCTCCTTGGTTTTTATTTTGCTCTCATGTGCCTATATTCTCAAACTCTTCATAACATCCTTGATAGCCTAGTTGGACCATCTGTCTGACTTTTTTTTTTAAACCTCTGAGTGTTATTTCTGAGATTTCTTGCTTCAGTTTCCTTTACTGCTTACTATAGGCAAACCTAGCTCCCAGGCTCAGGCTAGGCTCTCTAGTTCCCAAAAGACCCAATCAGAGTCTGAGTTCACCCCTTTATGGGAAGCGAAAGGTAAAATTTTATGTGTGTATGTGTGCGTGTATGTGCGTGTATGTACCTTATCTGTTTAAGTGATCTCTACCACACTGTGAGCAAATCTGAGGGCAAAAATTTTGCCTTGCTTATTCACTCACAGTCTGGCATGTAGTTGGTATTCAAAGATATACTCAATGTTTTCTGAATGAAGCTTACAAAGAGTTAGTGAAGAGTCAGTGGAGGTATATGTGCATTGTAAGTGTTGCATCTTCAGTATTTTTATCTGCTTAATGGAAGACAATGGAAATTTCAGCCTGCACATGTTTGTTTGGTGGGTGGAAAGTGGACAGAATAACCAGAACAATTGGGTCAAGGCCAAGAGGAGAGGTCTATGGACTAAATAAATGGGAGTGAAACTAGAGAGTGCCTGAAGGCTTTAAGTTGGTTTAAGATTAGTGCAATAACTAACTTGGTCCAAATATGTGTAACACATTTCTGCTGTGTGACATGCACTGAGATCTCCTACAAGGAAGAGTAGTTGTGCACTGGGAAGATAGATGTGTAATGCACAGAAGACCAAGGAAAAGAAAGAAAAATCAGGGCTTGGAGACACGGTCTTCAAATAATACATCTATTTTCTAATCAATGACTGTTTTATCTTTGAGATTACAATAAAATGTAAGCTTGAGATCATCCAGCTACTAAGATATGTGAAATTTTGATGTAATTTTGCAACTATAGGTATAAATGAAGGCTTTACCTTGGGGTTCTTGTTCACTCCACTGGACAGTGAATTAGGCAGAGGGCTGGATGTATGTTTACTTGCCAATGTGGAAGTAAATACCTCTTTGATAGAGATAATCCTAAGTGAAATGTTGAAGGATGGAACATATCCTCCAATACCTTCAATGTCAACTTTTCCCCCCAATTTTTTGAGCTTTTCTGCCTTCATCAGGTTTTTCCTACTCCCACTGCCTCTTGACTTGGAGGAGTTCAAATCTGCTAACTTAATTCACTCTAAAGTTTCCATGGCTAGTAAGTCAATAGATATTGCTTGATGGACTCTTACATTTTAAAATGTTTCCTCCTAGAGAGACCAATTTTAGCATAAAGGAATTGCTCTCTACTTATAGAATTTGAATCACTGTGACATCGGGATACTCTGAGGTGATGTTGAGTAGTTAGAGAAGGACAGCTAGATCCTCCTACTGCAAGGAACAAGCCAACACAGTCTTCAAAGTATATTGGAATATCCCCATTGGGTAGATTGATCTGAATCACTTGGATAGAATAAGGTCAAGTATATTCTAGTTTGTGTGGTAATTTTTCATAGCCAGCATTGGAGGAGAAGGTTTGGTTTTGGGGGACACTTGAATATTGGACTGGGTCTTACAAATCTTGAGGAGTTGTCATTCCTCACAGTCTTGGCATTTCCAAAGGCCTCCAGCAGGGGGTTGGCCTGGATAATCTGATCCTCCAGGGTCCCCTAATAATAAACAAGAAGAAAAAAAAAAGAGGGCATTGGATGTTTTCCTAAATAGTCCCTTGGTGACTCAAAAGTGTGAATGCTCTGTGCATGGTCCAGGGAGATATGTCATGCAGCCCAGGCTTGTGGCCAGTGCAGATGCTCAGATACCCACAGCCCCACCCCATCCTGGAAGAGTCTTCAAAGTCCCATCCTAGAGAGGGTCTTTTAGCACAGCATCAAAGTGATTTCTGCTACATCAGAGTCCAAGCTCCATCTTGACCTCTCAGACTGCCTTTCTTTAATAACATTTTATTATAAATCATAAATTTTTAGACTATATACCTTTGTTACTGCATGCTTCATAACACATCTAATATAGGTTCAGAAGTATAACTAGAACATGAGCAATGAAAGTGACCTAAGAGATTATATGATAGAAACAGTGATTCTTAAAAAATTTTTTAAGTAGCAATAATAAATATTTTAGGAGCCTGATTGCTCAGAAGTTCACTTATAGAAAAGCAGAATTTCACCCTCACTCCCCTGCATGATTCCTTATCTTGGCTTCAGAGTAGTTTGGAAACTACTGTTCAGCCCAGTGGTTCTCAAAGTGTGACTCTTGAACCAACAACATGAATAGTGGGAACATATTAGAGATGCAAAGTGTCACAATTGTGAATGTGAAATAGAAATTTCAATCAGAAATCCTAGGCCGCAGACATGGGTTGTTAATGAGCCCTCCTGGTGATTCTGACGTACACTTCAGTTTGAGAACCACTGGCCTAAACTATTCCTTCTTCAGAGGAAAATATGCAGCTGCTCAAGGCCAGTTGGCTGTTACTGATGGAGCAGGTGGTAGAGCCTGAGTTCACTAGGTGGAACCCCATAAGCACCCCTGGGGCAGGACCCTGTGCTATGCATCTCTGCTGAGAACAAAGCCTGTGTATACTTGGCACTCACCCAGCAAGCCTCTGGGTGCAGGGAGCTGCTCACCTGCATTTTGCCTAGCTGCTGCTCCTTCTTCTTGTCTCCAGTAACTGCAATTGTTGCAAAGTACTGGATGACACGCTTGGTGTTCACTGTCTTCCCAGCCCCAGATTCTCCGCTGTTGATTTAAAAGTAAGTGATATAAAGGAGATTGGAAGGGGTGGCACTGGCTTCCAAATCAACATGGTGCAAATATGAATTACTCACGTGATGAGGATAGACTGGTTGTCTCGATCTAGAAATGAAGAGGGAGCAAAACAAAATAGACAAACAATAAAAACAGAGAATATGAAAATTGGGCAATGTTGAGGTTGGTTAGGGTCCATGAATTCTAGTTCTGGCTGTGCCATTAACTAGCAGTGTGATGATTTGGGCATGTCTAATCTTTGAGACAGTTTGTTCATTTCCCATGCTGTTCATATTACACATCCTACATTTGAGAAGCATGGGAAGTGAACAGTAAATCCCACAGTGTGAAAGTTATTTGTGTTCAGAGATCTTTAACTTCTCAGTTACACTTTCTCATCTCCTTTTTTAACAAAGAAAGTAAGTCTCAGACTCAAGAGTTTGTGAGAAGCCACACCTTCTAATTAGAATTTGTAAACACTGATTCGTTGTCATTGCATTTTTCTTTTACCTTTATATTATACTTGTGGAAAGTGATGATTTTCCATTTACAATAGTGTTATGGGTTCAGTTGTGTCTCTCCCTTTCTCTCCAACTCGTATGTGGAAGTTCTAAACCTCAGTACCACAGAATGTGACCTTATTTGGAAATAAGGTCATTGTAGATGTATTTAGTTAAGATGAAGTCAGACTGTAGTAGGTAGACTCCCTAATCCAATATGACAGGTGTCCTTATAAAAGGCGGTAATTTGGAGACAGACGCATACAGGGACAACACCATGTGGAGGTGGAGGTAGAGATAAGGATGATGCTTCTACAAGTCAAGAAACACCAAAGATTGCCAGAAAACCACCAGAAGCTAAGAGAGAGTCATGGAACAGATTCTCCCTGTCAGCCTTCAGCAGGAATCTTGATCTTGGACTTCCAGCCTCCAGAACTGTGAGACAATAAATTTCTGTTGTTTTAGAAACTTGCGGTCCTTTGTTACAGCAGCCCTAGGAAATTATTATAGTGATACTAATATTCCTTTAAAAATTGATGTTAATTTTAGTCAATTTGAAGAAAAATATTAAGTATGCAGAAATGGATAGGATTATGAATGTGAGATGAGAATGATTGAAGTTTGAACAACATTATACTAGATGACTTTTAAGTGTCGTCAGATCTCAGATGCTTGTTTCTACTTATATTTGCACCAAGACATGTCAGGTGAAAGTTGAACAGACACTAGGCGTAATGGTGTGACACTATTATCACATTTGTATTTCCCGTGCCATTCTGGAAACTTAGTGAGAAGAACGAGAAGCCTGAATTTGAGGAGGAAGACAGGTATAGGGACACTGCTTTGCCCCTTTCTCCAACTTTGCATTTCTAAGTGGCTACTAACATAGTCTCCCTTCCAAGTGTGCCTGTGTTGGGGGGTTCTTTGGATCTCTTTGTGTTCCACATTCTCCTACATAAACATGTGCTTAGTGTGGCTTTAGTCATGAGTACTGGCCTATGCACCATGACTAGTAATGGAAGATATTACACCCCTGGCTTTCAATCATGAAATTTTCTGAATCTCCTAAAGTTACTTTGATCATTGCATCATTCAGATGACCAAGGCCTGTGAAAGGCTCGAACAATTAACTAAGAACCAGTCCAGTGGAACTGAATAAGTAACTGAAAACTATTTTAAAAATATGGATTGAAGAAATTACTCACCAGTCAGCATGAACTGATAGGCGTTGTCAGAGATGGAGAAGATGTGGGGCGGGGCCTCCTGGCGCTTTTTGCCTCGGTAGGCAGCCACCACCTCGGGGTTGTACACCGGCAGCCACTTGTAGGGGTTGACGGTGACACAGAAGAGGCCTGAATAGGTCTGAGAAAATCAGAAAATGTTAGCATATGGATTTTGTTTTTACTCAGAGGGGTAAATGGAATAAACAGATGTAGAAATGCACTCACATAGATCATCCAGGCTGCATAACGCTCTTTGAGGTTGTATAGCACAGCGGGCTCATGCAGGTGAGTCATCATGGCCATGTCCTCAATCTTGTCGAATTTGGGAGGGTTCATGGGGAACACCTGGTCACTGTTCAGGGTGAGTGTCTGGATTTTGAGAAGATGAGCATGTGATGAGTGGGAGAGCCCATGATCCGTACCCCACTCTACTGGTGTGGTGGAAACAGTGAGAGATTAGGTACATTTAACCCATTACTGTGGATAACGTCACGAATAATTTCCATGTCCAGAGATGATCCACAAATGACTGTCCTTGCTTAACCTAATTTTGGTCAAACTGTGTAACTAATTTGGGTCTGATGCTCCCAGTCAGCATGGCATTCTGTGTGCCAAGAGTGAATTACAGGTGTGTAGAGTGATAGAGCCCTTCAGCTCTCAGGGGGGCCAAATGTGGCTTAGGATCATCAAAGCCAGGGCAGTTTGCCTCTGCCCCATTTTCTATGAGTGCTGGGATGAGACAGGGGTTGGAAAGTTGGAAAGAACTACTCTAATGTATTCTATGTGTCTCTACCTCAGTACCTCTGCTTACGTGGGTTCCTTTGTCTAGGATATGTTCATTGAAATGATATCTAGAAATCCTCAAAGTTCAGCTCAAGCACCATCTCTTACATAACCTGTTTCCCCTCTCCCCCATCTCTTCAAGGCTTCCATAATTTTTTGCACTTCTGCTTTAGTAGTTAAAACACTTGGGCTTGCATCATAGTCTATGGTTGAAAAATATTTTGGGACTATTACTTAATTTACCCCTGTCTGTATTTTCCCCACCTTTCTCCCCACTGGCTCTGTACTCTGTTACTCAGGAGAGGTAGAAAATAGGGCAGAAAAGAGAAAGAGCCTATAGGCTTTCTGGCTTTTGTTTTCCAAAGTTAAGTCCTTAAAAATACTTTGAGTGTTTTACTGAAAAAATAAAAGGGGCTTGTTGGTACATATCAAATCTCCTAAGGGAAGGAGACTCTTCCACCCCACTGCCCTATACTGGAAAGAAATACTGAAGGTAGCACAGGGGAGGTGGAAAGCCTGTGAATCCTGATGCTTCAGTCACTGGGACTTGTTTCTTAGCAGATCCTTCAGGGAGGCAGTGAGATCCCAATGTGGTTTTGTATAAGGTTATAAAAATGTGGCACAACCATGCAAGGATGATTGAAGAAAATTCATTTTTTAAATTTGTAATTTTCTAGTGAAAAGAGGCTGAAATTATAGATTAAGTTCAATAATTAAAAAAAAAAGAGATCTGTCTTGCATGCCTGAGTTTGTGAACTGAGATTTATACCTGCCATGTGCATCTTGATTCCTACACTAGATGGTAAACGTTAGGAAAGCAAGTGCTGAGATTTGCTTATATTTGGAAAGTGGCAGACACTGTGACCTAGACGTGGTTCATGTCCAGTAAATATTGAATTGAATGGTGCACTGTAATTCTCTACATTAAACTAGGCATTGCCCCCGGAGTTTCCTCTGTAAATCGCTCTGCAGCCCAGAGAGCTATATTCACTCAGCCCACCCAATCACAATCAGCATCAAGCCCTCCCTTAAATAGTCCAAGCTCTTCTACCCTGACCTTCCCCTTTCTCCAAGGCACACATCACAAAAATCCTCAAAGCCCGAGTCCTTAGAGAAGGAAAGAAGCAGGAGCAAGGTGTGTGCAATGGTAGTTTTCACCTGCGACTTCACTACAGAATAGATAAATGTTAGTTTTGTGGTGTCTTCAGATTTCTATGGACCAGCATGCAATTTTTAATATTCTGCTCTAAAGGAAAATGAGGATGCCCTTATTATCAAGGGCATCTGAGATCAACACTTACGCGGTCATCGAGGGTCTTGACTGTGACTTTGTCATCTTCTCTGCTCTGAATCATACCTTTCACATATAATTCCTTATCATCCACTGCAAAGCAGGATCTCTTAGAATCAAATGGGCGATTTTGAGCTTCAATTCTCTCCTTCTCTGGTTTCCGCAGGTAGGGAGCTGCTTCTCCAAAAATGGCCATCTCTGCGTCAGAGCTCATGACTGCAGGGGCTGGAAAGACCAGAAGGGGACTACTGAGTCCGGGGCCTGGGTTTGTGAACTGAGATTGTGAATCTGAAGGGCGCAACTCTGTTATTTCCATTCAGACAGAGGGCCGGATTCAAAAGGTCTTGGAATTAAGCTAGAGAATCTAGGACCAGGTCTAGGAGATTAGAGTAAGCAAAGGGAATGAGCTCAAGGAGATAGTTTACTCTAAGAAAAAAGTATAAGAGGTTTTTTTTTTTTTTGATCTCTGATGTTGATTTTGGGAACGACTCTTAGTTCACCCTCATGCATGGAAATCTGAACCAATTAGAAGAAGTCAAGTTAAGTTCAATAAAGGAGGCCTTCCTTAATTACACATCATGTTTGGTGTCTTCACCAATACTTAAGGGTGTCTGAAAAGAATTACAGGAATGTTGATAATTCCTAGTAGAAATTTCAAACAGCTTTGTGAACAGTAATGAGTTGCAGATAAAGTATTGCCACATTTATTTAGCTAATTACAGGTAACAAGGTGATGGGAGGCATTATGGCCTAGTGCAGTGGTTAACATGCACCAGAATTACTTGGAGGGCTTTATGTTAAAACACAGATTACTAGGCCCCAATCTCCAAGTTTCTGATTCAGCAGGTCTGGGTTGGGGCCTGAGAATTTGCATTTCCAATAAATTCCTAGGCAATGCTGATGCTGCTGGTCCAGGGACCATACTCTGAGAACTGCAGGCATAGAGCCTTCCTACTGCAAGTGTGTGGTCTTTGAACCTGTTGTACCAGCATCATCCAGAAGTTTGTTAGAAATTCAGAATCTCAGACCCACCCAGATTACAGAGTATGAGCCTAATTCAGTGGTCTCCAAACTTTAGTTGTGTGTAGCATTGTCAGGGTGTGACAAACAGTGTTTAATAGATTAATACCTGCCTTAGAACTCATTGCTTGATGTGTGTGTGTGTGTGTGTGTGTGTGTGGTGTGTATAAGTGTCTTTCTGCCTCTCTCTCCCTTTTCTCCTGCCCTCCTTCTTATCCTTCCTGTCACTCTCTCCCCAAACCATTCCCTTTTTGTTGGTTCTTCTCTCTATATATTTTCTCTGCTTAGAAGACAGAAAATCTGGCTTAAAATCAGAGCACTGAACTTGTCAAACCAGTTAACTTCTTTGGGCCCCTATTTCCTCTTAAAAGGAAGAAGCAAACCTAGCTCATTTCTAAGGCCCCTGCAGGCTGTATGGTTTTACGATACCTTTTCCTCATCTGCATTTGTTTCTCCTGCGCATTTGGATCTCTTTTTCCACCCTTCCCGACTCCTCTATTTTTTTCCTGTCATCTCTTCTCCTCTCTCTCTCTCTCTCTCTCTCTCTTTTTTCTTTTCCATTTATTCTCCTGTAACTGACCATAAAATGAAGTTAAATTTTACACACACATATTCTCATATCTCTCTTAAGAAAAGTTTATATTTTTTGAATAAGGCTTTTTATGTTCCCTATTAAAAGTGGGAAAGTTGAACATTTTATATTTCTCCCTTGGAAGTCACCCTCTCCATCTTACCCTTTATGAAATAGCCCTTCATTCATAATTACCACTTCAATATCCCTTCCTGTGATTCTATGGGGTTCTATTCTTACAGAAAGAGAAACATCTGCTTCTTGCTGGGCTTTATTCTGGAAAGTTGTATTTTAGTTTTACTTTGGCTAGTGGCTCTGCTGAACTATCTGTGGCTCATGGTTAACTTTTCATAGTAAGAGGCTGGAATTCAATATGATACCCACAAAGAAGACCCCTGGCCTGCAACCTTCATGCAGTTTTAAATTTTCTCAGTTACTACCTGAGTGATGAGGAAGAATTCATGCATATTACTTTCCCTTTCTATGAAGTGGGTACCTAGTATTGTGGTTTAAGTGAGTTTTACTACAGTAGTGGTTCTAAAACTTGTGTTCTCAGAACCCCTTACACTCTTAAAAATGAGAATCCAACAAGCTTTGTTTTATGTTAGTCACACGTACTGATATTTACTATGTTATAAACTAAAATGGAAAAAATTTAAAAATATTTATTAATTCATTTAAAATTACTACCTAATCCATTATTTTTAACATAAATAACATGTATTTATGAAAATTACTGTATTTTCCAAAACCAAAAGAAATTAATAGTATTGTTTTTCATTTTTGACTTTCTTTAACGTCTGCTATATTAAATACAGCTGGATTTTCACGCCTGCTTCTGTATTCAGTCTGGTGCTTTAAGTTTCCTTTGTCGTTGTTAAAGCAAATCTAGAAAATCGGCCTTACACAGTTATGTCACGTGGAAAAGGAAAGAGTATTTTTATCACTTTTTCAAATAATTGTGGATATTCTTCTTAGCTATTATACCAACACTTGACAAGCTGTAGTTTCTTAAAGACAAGTTGCAATGTGGAATCTGAAACTATAATCATGAATATTTTGTATTCTATTACATTAAAATCCATTGATCTGTATTTGAACTTTGAATAAATCTTTTTCTCATGTATGAACATCATATATTAGTTATTTGGAAAATATTGGGTCACTGAGTTATATAGAACTTCCAAATGTTGACACATTTCATTATAGAATATAGAACAATCACAATCATTAATATCACCACTGATCTCATCAGAAAATTCTTTAAGTTTTATGAAGTTGTTAAGATGGTAGTGGTAGATACAAGTTTTCCAAAATTCAAATTTTTGCTTGAAATTGAAGATAACAAATATTGTTAGATTGTTTTCCTTGAAATGACAAGCATACTTCATTCTATTTTGAGAAAATATGTGCCAAATAGCCAAGCCTGAATAACCATTGTTTGTCCACTAGTCCTTATTTCAAGTAAAAATGATGCTTCATGAATACAGTGGCTAGTTCATTTTGCAACTCAAATGACTCTGCATGTGCTTTTCCTTAAGACAACCATCTAACTCTAGTGTGCAATTGGAGTGCCTTATGTGGACTTCCCATTTCATCACATAGAATATTATAAAGATGTGTATATAAGAGTTGAAACATAAAGTTGATCCTTGAACAATGAGGGGGTCAAGGGTGCAGTAAAAAATCTGCATATAACTTTTGACTCCTCCAGAACTTAACTACTAATAGACTACTATTGACCAGAAGCCTTACTGATGACATAATCAGTCTATTAACACATATTTTATATATTATGCACTGTATTCTTATAATAAAGCAAGCTCAAGAAAAGAAAATATTAAGGAAATCATAAGGAGGGGAAAATACATTTACAATATTTATTGAAAAAAATCTGCATGTAAGTGTACCTGTGCAGTTCAAACCCATTGTTGTTCAAAGGTCAACTGTAATAAAATGAATAACTTCTATTGCTTGTTGCAAACTTTAAGCCATTTTTAAATGGAGCTGTCTTTTTAAGTTAAAAAACATTTTTTTTCAGTGCTGGTATACGGCATGAAGTATACAATGGCTACTAGTACAATTTTGTGCCATGCCTTAATTTGTAATAAAGCACCAGAAGTTTTATTCATCCTTGCTTTTGACTTATGAGATCAACACAGTGGAAAAGGTGATTAGCTTCTGGGTATCATTATGAAAATTGTTTTGATTTTATGTACTTCCTGAAAAATTCTTAAGGCTTTCCAGGATCCACAGGCCACATTTTGAGAATGGTTGCACTCTAGCATGAGGGAATCTTGTCAGGTTACAGGTTTATGACATTATATTATTTATCTTGGCTTAGTGCTAAGTATGGTACCCAAAGTGTTGGAAGATAATCCACATCAAAATCATCTGCAACAGAATCTCTGTGGTTGAGACTGGGGAATCTGAATTTTTCCCAAGGGCTTTAAACACAGTGATATTTGGGAACCACTGGTTTAAAGCATTATTCTGCTTTCCTAAAGTCACTCTTTCCCAAACCATGACATAGTACCATTGGTCATACATAAAATGACTTTAGGCAAATATTTCTTAATTTTAATAATAATATGCTTATTTCAAAGTCTATTTATTTTATCAAAATCTAAGATGCTATCAATTGTAACATAGACTATTTTATATTCTAGCAATAAAAAGTACAGTTAATTACAATACTCCTTACATTGATTGCAAGATGTATCTCAAATTCAGAAATAATATTTAGTGAAAAATGTGAAGAAAATTAAAATAGATAAACTAGGGTAACATATGCTTCCCATTTAGAACTATATTTGTTTACACTAATGATATAAGGCAGTGTTTCTCAAATTTTAGTGTGCATATTCATCCAACTGGAAGTCTTGTTGAAATACATACTCTGATTGAGCAGGTCTGGGGTGAGGTTTGAGATTCTGAATATCTAACAAATGTCTCAGCAGATGCTGATGGTCCACACTTTCATGGAAAGCATAGAGAGCAACTTAAAAAAATCTAAGGGAAAAAAGGAATCAATATAAGTAAAAATATTAAATGAATTAATAGTGCTGATATTAAATGGATATTGCAAAATTTGTGATGGTAGCATAAGAATAAAACCTAAAATTAGGGAAAGACTACAGTAGTTCATGGTCAAACTAGATTTTTAGGCATTTTATAAAAGGATATAGGCAGACTTTCCATCTGGGTTTCAAGTCACTGCCAGTTTTGAAGTGGGGGTTTTTCTCTCTTTACCCACTACTTTGTAACTCAGAATCCTGCATCTCCTAATTTTACTACTTAGATGATGCAAAAGTTGTCTCAGCTACATTTTTTCAAAGCTGTTGTCCAGATTACTTGACACCTACAAGGACAATTCTTTTCATTTTGGTGCAGATTTCACAGGCCAAATATTCTTGCTTTAAACTAAAATCTGGCTTTCTGTAACTTCAAGATGACTGGTTCTCATTCCAGTTCTTGGTAACAACAGGAAGAGTTCAAACCTTCTTCCCAGAAGACACCTCTTCACCCATTCAATGACTGCTCTGTGTTCTCCTTCGCTTTATGTCCTCCATGCTAAATAGCCGCAGCCCCATCTTCATCTGCTTCCTTTGTTATGTGCTCCTGAATCCTTTTTACCATAAAGGTGAACCCACTCCTGTTAATCTCTTAAAGTGTGACACCCAAACCACATGTCATCTTCCATCAGCGTTTGCCCTCACCTCTCTTGACCTAGGTGTAATGCCCGAGGTGGTGACTGCCTTTTGGCAGCCTCATCACACTGCTGACTCACCACACTCAGTGTTGAGCAAAGCCCCTCAATCCTCTGTATGCGTGCAGTTGCTAAGTCGGAACTTCTCATATTTATGCAACTACATTGTGGAACCCAAGGGTAAACCATTTATTCTTGGCTGATAAACTTCACCTTGTCAGGTTTGATTCAACTCTCTAGGCATGATTCGTGGTGGTCCTGTATCCTACTCCAAGATAGTCCCCTAATTAGCCTCTTCTCTGTTCTGAGAGCGTTATCTACTGTTTCCAACTCTAAATAACTGTGTCCCTTCAACCATCAACTCTGCTCCTGTCTTTAGGGGTCTTCTAATTGAGAAGTCTATAACAATCCACTTATCTCTATCATCACCTTCCGAGGGCTCCCCCTTCTCTCTGCTTGCTATCAGTGCACCATGACACTGCTCTTGACTTTCATCTCTCTCCTGGGAATTTGTCAAACACTGTATCTTTTCAACAATGGTGTGGTCATGACTCCATTATACTTTGATTTTCTTGGTCCTAATTCATCAAAATTGCCTCTAATAAACACAGATTTTGCAGGGGTACAGGAGGTAGGAAGAAAGGGTTTTTATTACCACACTGGGAATAAATTTAAATAGATTTTTCTTTTTTCTCTCAGCATTACTTGTGAGTGAAGATACAGCTGGTCTGGTTCAGGGGTGCAGATTTTGCTTGAGAACAGCAAAGTTAGCCTGTGTGTGAAGATTGAATCTTGACCTTATGTTCATTGTGTTCTGGGCCAACTAACTATACTGACTTGCAGCTTGCATGTCAAAGTTCTACACTGTGTTTTATATTTATGAGAATAATGAACAAAGTTGGGGAACCATTCTTCTTTTGGTTAAATCTGAATATTTTATAATCTTCCCTTAAGAATACTTAAGTAATTGGTTTTCATTTAATCAATTTCAGCTTTTTATGAGTGCAGTAAGAATGAGAATGTATAAAACATTGGTTGCTAATTTCAATTATTTCATTCCTAGTCAAGCTGAAAGTAATTCTTACCTTCTTACTTCCCAAAGTAATGGTTAACGTTCTTCAGGAATAAAGTGTCTTCTTGGGGGTTATTTCAGAAATCAAACAAACAAAAACAAAGAACAAGTGAACTACAAAGAGTTTAAATAAATACAGAAACTGTTTCTTCCAAGTTTAGCTACATTTAAATAGGTACACAGTAGATGGTGTGGGATTAAAATAAATTTGCCATTTTCCTCTCTTGTTAATTCATCATTCTTTAAATAATTGGTGAATTACAACACTTGATTAATTTTTTTATTATCTTCTGTGTGTGCAAAGTACCATGTCAGCTCTTTAAGAGGGTAGAAAGTAGAAAAAAGACGGTCTCTACCTTACAGGAATGCAAAATTTAGTAAAGGTTGAGATAATGCTCAAATAAATCTTTGAACAAAGAAGAATAAGATAAGTTCTGTAAGAGTCTAAATGAAGTGCTGTGGGGACTTAGATGATATTTCTGGCAGAGAGTAGGGGGCTGTGAGGGATCAGAAGAAAAAGAAAGGAGGGAGGGGAATGATCCAGATTGTAACCTGGATGCTCAGAGCCAATAGTTGAATTCTTTTGAGAAAAGAAGAAAAGTTGTGAATGGTAGGCAATACTTTCTTTAAGAGGTCTAGGAAGAGTACACTCTTAAATTCTCCTAGAGAAGATGAAGATAAGTAGGGCAGCTGAAAATTCTTCTAGGACTAAGGAATCTTAGGTCTAGGAGTTTATAATCTCTGTTACGATCTCAAAAAGCCATGAGACTGTGAAAATTTTCAATATCAAGTTTAATTTAAGCAAACTTCTCATTTACTATGCAGTACTTTTACAGAACCAGGGGAACATGTCATGAAATATCATTTAAGCAGGAGGATATATTTCAACATTTGGTTTATTATTTTGGTTGCCTCCGTCTCTCTCTTTCTTTAATAAATCTCTTATAGTCCCTAGCTTTACCCTAAAATTCTCACAAATTTCTCAGGAAAGAGTGAAATGATTACATATTATATTCTAAATCCTTAGTTCAAAAGAAGTAAGACTTTGAGGCAGACCCTCAGTTTTCTAAAACCAGTTTTGTTAAGTAGCTGTTGTGATTTCTTGGGCTTTGGTTTCTTTCTGTAAACAAGACAGATGAACCAGAAAAAAATCTCCAAGATTCCTTTTAGGTCAGTTAATCTATGATGGAAAGTACTCTGGTCAATGAGGCCTGAAATCAAAGTGTCACAAGTCTTCCAAAGCTGGAGTCCCTCTGAGGGATGTTACTGCAGTGTCAGACATGACCAACCAAAATCTACAAGGCATGCCATGCAAGACCAATTTGGAAATCAGTCAATATTAATCAGACTATGATGGATAGGATGGATAACCTACTTGGGAGATGTCTTCCTGCAGTCATCTCCCAGAAATTCTGACATGGGAAAAAAATTTAAATAACCATAAAAATTTCAAATAATAGTTAAAGGCAATTACAGAAGAGATATCACAAATTAACATGTTTATTGCTAACTGCATGGTTTAACACCCACCTAAACAATTAGAGAGAGGATTATGTATCATATTCAGTTTTATTCTGCAAATTATTATTTTTTATCTCATAATTGCTTTTAGTCTTGTCTTTTCACTCCTTATAAAAGCTTCTTGAAAGGCAATTACTTGTCTTGCTGTCTTATCCCCACATTCCCCTTAACACAGGACCGTACGCTTAATAGGCCTTCAGTAAAGTCTACTGTGTTGCCTTCCCTCCTTAACTAATAACTTGACCAGGTTTAATCACAACTACGTAGAACAAAAAAGTGGACGCTTGTGAGCACTTACCTTGAGATGCTACAGTCAAAGCAGTTTCAAGAGTGTGCCCCCCCAGTGCTCTTTATATTCCCAAATCTGCTAGCCCAGCACTCTAACTTGGCAATATTTGGGGGATCACCATTTACTCATTAGATGTAGATGCGTCTTTGCCCTGATCTCTCACTCTTGTTAAGTTACTTGGATAAATGACCAGCGGAGGCTGCATAATGCCAAGTCAGCTGCGTAGGGATTTTGACGTTGGACACAGATCTTTGAGACTTAGAGAGTCCTAGGGGCTGAGTGGAACTGGGGCACAGCATGCTAAGAAGGTCATCAAAGGGCAGAACCACAGGAAGAATTGTCAAGTAATGGGCGATCAATCGCACTAACAGTAGCTTCATCTCATCTATCTAGCATTGAAATTTCTGTCCATCTCTTCTCAGAAATTTCTGGAAAATTAAAGGTTGACCATTTAACACAACCAGTGTTATTGACTGACTGATTGATTGTCAAAAAATCTATCAATGAAGGAAAGCTTTCTGAAATGTATTACATATTATCTTGTTTAATCTCATATCTTGAATAGAATTTAATTTTTTTCTTGATTACTCAGGGGTGTGGGAGGTGATGTAATGAAGTCAACAGGAATATTAGTTTTTTAATGGGCTTTGCCCTGCCCTAATTGTTCTTAGATTGCTATGAATTTTTGTGTCTACTATTTAGTTGTTATATCTTCACCTTAATGTCTAGTCCCTCAGGTATGATTTGCCTCTAGTAGATAATTTTGCTCTTTCTAATCTTATGTAGGCTGGGAAACAGATTACAAAATTAAGATCAGGCTAAAGTAAGAGTTAATGAGTTCCAAGTGAAGTTCTAGAGGGTTCTAATGAAAATTCATTGTCTTTGTGACAATTCTTATGGTTGCTCAGAGGATTTTTTTTGGTAAAACATAAATGATGTTTGATGTGGGAACAACCATACATATAGAAGTTAGAGCCACTTACAGCAATATAGTCTGACCTGTTTAAATTATATAAGATCAATGTTTGCTGAATCAAGTTCCTCTATCCAGTCCTCCAGGGGATAGTCTCATGTAGGTGAGGACATTTCCAAAAGACAGTTTGCATTGGTCAAAATGAAATGTGGGCAGAGGAGAAATAGATAGGAATAAAACGTAGAGCATTTTCCAAAGTAGATTTGCTGATTCTGAGAGAAACTGTGAAACAAATAGTCCTGCGTTTAAATGAGTTTAGGAAAGTGGTAAACTCTATTCCCTGTTGTTAGACATTTACAGTAAACATTAGCATATTAAGCAATCTGAGAAAATGTCCTTCTTTCAATAAAGAAACATGATGAAATTTTTCTACCTGGGTATTTGATGTTAGAACACCATCTTATTCAGTGCTCCAGGAAATGAGGCCTCCATATAGATGTTGTTTCTGTTTCTGGGCACCATTTGGCCTGGAAGAAAGCAACAGAGTGATATCAGGCATAAACATGACTGCTTTTATTTAAAAGCTTTTTGTATGTGGCAGGTACTCAGTAAATGTTTGTTCAGCAAATAAATGAATCAAGATGATTTATGGGAAATCTGTGTTGAAAGAGGCCTGAAGTGAGAGAAAAGAATGGAATCAGACTACGTCTCACTTAATAGTAATAGTTTATATTTATTAAGGACTCACTACAAGCCAGGCTTTATCCATACAGGCTAAATGAAGTTTTATAATAGTTCTATGAGGTAGGTGCTAATATCATTCCCATTTTAAAGTCAAAGAAATTGGGTCATTGAGAGTTTATGTAATCTGCCCAAGGCCATACAACTAGTAAGTGGAAGAAGTGGCAAACCATCTCTGGCTCTAGAGCCTATGCCTATAAGCTTTCACTTTTACAAGCACATCACTTTTGAGTGCCTACTAGGTACAGGGCTCTGTGCTGAAAATGAGGAATGGGAATATAAAATAGGGTCACTACCCCAAAGGAGCTGATAATAGATTTGTGAAGAGAGTACATAGATAAGAAAAGGATAAATCACTTTTCCAAGGCCAAGTTAAGTGCCAACATGAATGAGTGGGATACACAGTGGATTAGATATATGAACAAGATATTTGAATCTCATAAAGTATACTGTATAGAATATAGAATATTATCAGAATTTTTATTAATGATAATTATATTGCTTTGGATGAAAGAAGAGATCTGGAGATGATAATGACCATTTGTAATACTTTTCAATTTACACAGCATTTTTGCATATTTTATTATGTTTATACAAGCCTGAAGGTTTTATATTATTTATATTATTATTATTTCCATTGTCCAAAGGGGAAAACTGAGGCCTAAGTGGGTTAAGTGATTGGCCAAAGGTCTCACAGCTAGTAGGTGATAGAGCCAGAATTAAAACCTGGGGTTTCTGATTCCAAAGCCTCCCTTTTTCTTCTATCCACCACTCTCAAAGGAAGCAGACTTTTATATGGGTGAGAGGAACAGGGAGGAGTTTCTAGACTTAGGGAACTGAGGGATTGTGACTTGGAAAGAAAACTTCAGGGTGTGTTTTAGAAAGGTGGAATAGGAAAGCCTGGAGCAAAGTGTTGGGGTGGGGTAGGGGCTAATATAGAGGTGAAGGCTGAATAAATGAGCCAGGCTTGTTTGCGAGAGGCTTCCAGTGCTCAGTGAAGGAGACAGGACATTATTCTAAGATCATTGGGAAGCTTTGAGATTTTTGAGCAGAAAAGTAATATGTGTGTGTGTGTGTGTGTGTGTGTGTGTGTGTATCTAGAACTGATGACAGAGTATAATGGAGAAGGAAGAATCTGGGTGCTTAGAACCATTTATCAACTATTTAAAAAATCTTGGTGTGAAAGTTTCCAAGATGATTACACAAGCTCTGACAATGTATGGGCAGTTAGACAGTTAAAACTAATCCCTGGATACTCCTATGAATACAGATCTGTGTTAAAACTCTGCATAGCACCACAAGCTGGCTTTCACAGTGGTTGTGCCCTGGTATCTCTGAGTCTACCCTGCAGATTCAAAGAGAAGAGTGTTGTATTGTCTCAAAGTTGTCTTCCTCACTGTTCCATTTAGGCACATCAAGAAAAGAAAACTTTTAGATCTTAAGCAGTGAAAAGATCTCTGGGAGCTCTAGCCTTATTTTTTGAGGCCCTAACTCACATTATATTAATATATTAAAATCTACTCAATATATATATTAAAATCTACTTGAATTTAATATAAAAAATAATCATGGCATAAGACAAAGGAAGTCTTGATTAAGCAGGATAGAAATGAGATTTAAAAGGAATGAGAAACCCCAGTGTATAACCTGAAGGCAGGGATCCATAGGACTTTGATGCCTGCTGGGTTTGATGGGGGCAGGAACCAGAAAATTCTACCTTTATTCCAGCCCTCGTTTCAGTCTGGAAATCTATGGTCCATGAAACCAGCCCAGAGGAAATACCGAAGGAGGGAAAGACGAGTTCATATTTTAGACATGTTGAGGTTGAAAGAATGATAATATCAAACTAGGAGGGAGAGATGAGAGTTCAAAATTTAAAGCAAAAGTCAAGGCTTGACAGTTAGAATGCAGGACAGTTAGATACAAATCTGTGTTGGGGGTGGCAGTGTTGCCCATATGGAAGTAACACTTGAAATCACTAAAGAGGTAGAATTTTCAGAGGAAGGATGCATTTTTAGGAAGTGGAGGAGAAATGAAGACACAGAGTGAAAAAAAGAGGTCATTCTCTAGGTAAGTAAATACCTGCATGAGATCTTGTTAGATCCAGAAGACCCAAATAGGTCCATATTTTGCTTCTGCCATTTATTGACTATGGCAAGTCACTTGACCTCTCTCAGCAACTGAGATATTTTCTGCCTAAGCCATGAGAATGCTGTGGGAATCAAATGAGATACTATCTACACCATCTAGATGTTGCAGTTTCTGTATGCAGTCTGTTTCCAGCCCATGCCAAACAATATGTTTTGATCTTTCTCAACCTTGACACAAACCTCAGCAAATAACCCATTAGCACCAAAACATAAGTGAGCAATGTAGACTTTACTGAAGATTTTGTAGGGGAGATGTAGAAGAGGATTATATTACATACCTTAAAGTATGCAAAGTTTCCATCAGAAATGTTAGTCCCACGAAGTTTATTTTCTTTTATATGCTTTTGGTGGCTTATTTCCTTTCTTCCCCTGAGTTGTCTTACCCACTCCTACTGGTACTCAGTTGTTCCTCTTTTATGGGGAACCTTTTAGCTCTGCCATAGACCTGCATCCCTACTCATCTGGTTACACAATAAAATAAAAGTCCTCAAGTAAAGAAGACCACTTTCATCCTTAGAAAGCTTGGTAATCACCTATTTTTACTCACTTATGCCCTTTTGGGGGCTTCATCTTTATCTTACCACTATGCCCCATATTCTATACATCACAGCCTACCTACATTGTCATCCCATCTTTCTCAAACCTGAAAAGAGCTCTTTGAATGAAGATTTTCTCCATTCTTATTACAAAATAATTTTGCGAACTCTAAAGCAAAGGGAACTTTATTATTAGTGTTAAAAGAAGTCGAGGGAGGTGATATTTTCAAAAGAGAAGATATAATGAACAGCATTATGTAGAAGATAACCAAAAAGATCATGAACAAACAGGGCATTGATTGGTCAGGGAAGTGATCCTGACCTTAATGTCAGCAGGATGGTGGGGTGGAAAATTTGAAGGTGAGGAATTAAGGAGTATGCAGGTGTTAAAAAAATCAAAAAAGTTTTCCTGATTTTCCTAGGAGTGAATTTCTCCACCGATCACTCAAGCAGGTGCACTCAGAGGAAATGTAAATTGGGAAGGTACAGGAAAGAGAAGGCTGTAGCAGGTCCAAACAGAGGATTAGGAAACAAGTGTGATCAAGGTCATTCCTCAGAAGGCTACTTGAGAAGAAAGGGCAATTAATTGTGCTGATGGTGAATCATACCTTATCCCTCACAACTATCTAAAAGCTTATGTAACGGATGAAATTTCAAAGAGCAGCAGGAAGTTCCTTAGCCAGAAACAGAGATTTCTGGGTGAAAGTCATAAGACAGATGCATTAGTCAATTACATTAATTTGTATTTGAATTGAAGATTTAAGATTTAAGTGAGAATATTAGTTTCTGGAACTAGAGGAGGCCTTGAATTTTATCTAATCTAACTGTAATCTTATAGAATCAGAAACTGAGGTTCTGGAAAGGTTACCTAATTGATGCTAAAGGTAGAAATAGACCCATTCCCATTCTTTTCTCAAAGCCAAAGGAGCTAGTTCAGAACCCTTTCAAATGTAGTGCATAACTTTCTTCACTGCTGACGCTTATACACGGAAATTTGCAAAGCAAAAAGTTGATAAGAGATTATCAAGATAATTATTTAAATTGATTCTCCTTAAAACTCAATGAGGAGATAGATTTATCAGTTTTACATGTGGGAAACTGAGGCTTGGCAAGGTTCAGTGACTAGTCATACAGCTACTAAGTGGCAGAGTGAGAACTAGAACAAACACCCTTGACTCCAAGTCTGGTTTCTTTTCACTACAAGACAGCTGCTTCTGGCTTTGCAAGATCCTGTGAGACACTAATGCTCTCAGAATTATATACGCTTCTCAAAGTTACACATAAACCAGGCACCCTTCTCCAAAACAACACAGAGAAATTGTGTGGATGGCCTGGGAACATTGTGTTCGGAGAATAAATCCCATCAACTAGGTCTGCTTAGTAAACTGGATACTTCCCTGCCTGGCCTCATAACCTTGACCGATGCCTATGAAAGTTAGGGTCTTTGTCATTTGTCTTTTTCTGTCTATTAGCTGTGTTTTGGTTACTTTGGTCACTTAAAGCCCCATTAGAACTAAGAAAAACATGACCGATTACTTTTAATTACTACCATTGGAGTCTTAAATAATGTATCCAAAATATACATATATGTCCTTTACTGGATATAGCTAAAATATGCATTTATATTGTTAAAATTTGTATGATAATGTAGTAATTAAGAATGGATCTTGAGACTCAGAATGCTGAGATTCAGCTCCTGACTTCACCGTTAAAACTATGTGAATTTGGGCACGTTATTTAACTTTTCTGAGCCTCAGTTGCTTCATTGGTAAAATGGGGATCATAACAATACCTAACTCATGGGTCCTGTGGCAAATGAGTTAATGAATGCATGACAGGGTTCTGTTTGGAAGTGCCATCATAGTTTGGGAGAAGGGAGAGTAGGTGGGGCCATGTCGACAGAAAAGCCTGAGATTTAGATACCACAAACTTTCTCTAGAGAAAGCATTAATCACTGCCCTCAAAGCGTCAGAGGGCCCTCAAGGCCAGGGCAACATTTTCTATGTTGTTCTTTCATGTGTTTTATGTTGCTATTTGGTGAGGCCTGCCAGGTGACCACAGCCTGACAATTGTCCATCCAGTCTTCCCATCCTTCCAACTGCATATAACCAATATCCTGTTCAGATGGCTCAGAACACTCTTAAATCAACTCCCCCACCCCACACACAACAGTAAAACTAAACAAGGAATATGGAGCCTGGATATCTGAAAGTAGAGTGACTAACTATCTTAGTTTGCCTGGGGTTGAAGAGTTTTCTGTGGCTTTCTGTTTTAAAATCAAGAGAGTCCTGGACAAACCTAGATAAGTTCATCACTCTATCTGAAAGGTTGTTGGGAGTATGATGGCAAAATCCTCAAATCTGACCAAGATGAGGCTAGAAGGAACCAGCTTGGGATCTCTCACCAAGCCAGGATGGTGACAAAATTCGCACCTATGCCAATTTTGAAGCTGTGATGCACAGAGCCAGCAACATAGTGAGCATGCACTCATTCAATCGTTTATTCATCACACATTCATTGAGCACCTACTATGTTCTGGGAAGATTTTTAAGTGCTGGGGAACAAAAGAGGCCGTCTCTGTCTTTGTGGAAATTCTATTCTAGTGCGTGTATTTGGGACAGACAACAAATTGATATATAATGTCAATTAGTGATAAATGCTCTGAAGGAAAGGAAAAGCAGAGCAAGGACATATTGGCTATGTGGTGTCTAAATAGATTAATCAGGGAAAATTTCTCCGAAGCGGTGATATTTGAACAGACACTCCATGAAGTGAGTGAGCATGTCAATAAGAATATCAACAAGAGACAGTGTTCCAGATAGAAGAAACAAATACAAAGGTTTTGAGAGGTGAGCGTGCTTGCAAGGGAACAGAAAAAGGCCAGTAGGGCAGAGGTGAAGGGAAGTGAGGGAAACAGTAGTAGAGAATGAGGTGGCAGAGGTGGCCAGGGGCCAGGTAGCTAGAGCCTCGTGAACTAAGGTAAGGATTTCAGGTTTTAAATGTCAGCTGTTGTTATAAAGGCATCATTATTCTTTCTCGTGTGCCGTGTTAGCCTTATTAACCGCTCTTCTTCTACTCAGCTTTGATGCACTCTGCCAAAAAAAAGAAAAAAAATATTCAGTGTCTGTTCTCCATTTAACAAATGGCTTATAAAAGACAGTGTTCCAGGCATAGGGGATAAAAAGTTGGTTCTCTCAAACAGCTCAGGATTTAGTTGGGAGTGGATGGGTGGGTGGAGTACAGTGCTGACCACGCAGAAAAGACAGCAGCAGGGGGCTTTGACTACTGGAAGGAAACGAAGTTTCCATTTCCCAGAGATGGCGGGGGGAGTCACTTCGGTGCTGCCCAGGACATCATGGGAGGAGTGAGACCATAGGAAGGAAAGGCAGGAAGTGAAGCGGCTTGGTTGGGACCAGTCTGGAGGCCATGGTGGGCCTTGGCCGGTGATTGTGCTTTTCCAGTTTCTAAGTGAGGAAGGCCTTGCTCATCCTTAAGATTTTTTTCCGGCTCCGCGATTCCAGAGAGTAACTGTGTGAGGCTGTGGTGGGGAGGGTGAAATTAGACATGGAGAGGGAATTTGGATGCAGGACTATTGACGTGAGCGGGCCAGAGGAAATTTTTGAAAAATTCTTAAATTGTCAATTCCATTTCAAGTTTTTCTATGCACATATAGGCATGTTATTATATTACATATACATGTACCTATATATCATGCTAAATCCATTTTGAGTACTAAAATCTATGGGTATCAATTGAATTATTTTTTAGAATGCCAGAAAAATGTAGGATTCTTTTGCTCAAATGGTACTATCTTTCCTATCCATGCTCTTAAAAAAATTTCTCATAATTTGAGCCCTCACACTGTGTAGTACCTCAGTTTCCCCAAAAGAGAGACACGAGCCATAGCTTCTGTGAGGAGCTGAGAAAATAGTTCGCCCTCTTGCGAAGGTCAGGCTGCTTTAAGAAAAGCCCCATTTTGGGTGCTTTCCTGAAGGGGAACGTTTTTCTTCATCACTGGAGAAAGGCTTTCTTTTTCCCTGTGGGCTCTGGAAGTAGTATCTTGGTTGCCCTTGGAACCAGGAAGGAGGAATCAGGCTGGTAAATTTCAACCTTACGTAAGGTTCTTTCCATCTGCCCACAGTTGATTTTTCTGCTTCCCACTTAGGAAAATGTGACCTATAAAGTGTGCAGTGAAGATGCCTGGGGACACTAGTATGTGTAACATGCCACAGCCAAGAGGCAGAATGTAAGTTTGCTCACTGACAGCTGCTGTGTTAGCCCTGGAATGTTAATGCTTACTGAAAACTTGGATGAAAGGCAACAGCTTTTAGCAGCTGTGCTAATGGTCTCATTCATCAAATGACTCTCTCATCTTCACCTTTCTGTTGCCAGTTACATCTATGTCTTTGATGAAAAGTGGATATGAAATCTTAAGACGCAATTTACTTTTATTTATTTATTGAAAAAACATGAGCCTTAAAAAATTCCAAAACTAAAATATACATTGCAGAAAGATTAAAAAATATAATCAAACATACTGAAGGAAAAATTTAAATCACTTTAAAAATTTCAGTATAGAGGTAATCTCTACCAAAATTTTGGTTTAAGTCTTTTTACATCTTTCCCCCCAAATTTCCATAAACACATACTCAATTTTTAAAAAATCATGGTTTTAAACACATACATAATTAGGACATCAGCCTGTAAGCAAAATTTAGTGCTCTGCCTTTAAAACTTAACAAATTATGAAAAATTTCCCATGGTATTAACTCTTCTCTATTATGATTTTTAATAGTTATGTAGTGTTTCATCCTATGAATACCATCATTTATTTAACCAGGTTTCTATTGTTAGGTATTTAGGGTGCTCTAATTTTTTGTTCTTTTAAATAGTCTAGTAAACATGTGCATGTAAGTGTTAATGTATATCATTAATTATGAAATTTATAGAATAGACTTTCTGGGCAAAGTCTATGGATGTTTTAAGGTTTGCAATAGTGGAGTCCCTGTTATTGGAGTCCCATAGTAATGATATTGCATAGGAAAATATAAAGCATTCTAATAGTCAGATGTTGTAAATATAAAGTAATCTATGCAACATAAGTGCAAAATAAAATGACAAATCTTGCATTAGTTGAAAATTTAATGAAGCTGATGAAAGTAGTATTAGAAATCTGCTTGAATTTTGCAAAGCCATTGACCATTGTGGATGCAGCAGTATTGAGCTAGTAGTTAATAATTAAAGAACTGAAAATGGACAAAGGTGATGATGCAGTTTCAAGAGAATGAGTTCAGGATCAAAGGATTAGGAAAGCCCTTAAAAATATTGATGAAGCCATTATACGTATTTATTTTTTTCAAAAAGGGGCATTCTTTATGATTGCATTGCAAAAATTAAACATAAAGGATACTGTATCTTATAAGATTATGGGAGCTATGTCCCTTTCCTCCCAACTTCAATATTGATTCATTCTTTGTTCTAAGAATTAGCAGTTAGTTGCAATTATAACCTAAATCTTGTACTACATAACTGAAAATAAACTTATTTCAATACTTTGGGCTTTATTATTATCATTATCATTATCATTATTATTATTTTTATTATGGTGACATTGATTAACAAAATCCAGTATATTTCAGGTGTACGATTCAACAGTAAGGCTTATATATATATAGTGTGTTCACCGCCCATAGATTTCTTTCTGTCACCACATATTTGACCCCTTTTACCCCATCTACCCACCCTCTGGTAACCACTAGTCCATTGTCCACGTCCATGAGTATCTGTTTGTTTGTCTTGTTCATTTGTTGCTTTTAGGTTTATATCTCACATATAAGTGATATCATGTAGTTTTTGACTTTTCCTTTCTGGCTTATTTCATTTAGCATGATTATCTCAGGGTCAATCCATGTTGTCGCAAATGGCAGTATTTCATCTCTTCTTATGGCTGAGTAATATTCCATTGTATATATGTAACACGGCTTCTTTAGCCAATCATCTATCGTAGGACACTTCAGTTGCTTCCATGTCCTGGCCACCATGAATAATGCTGCTATGAACATTGGTGTGCAAATATATTTTTGGATATGGGTTTTCAAGTGTTTGAAGTGAATACCCAGTAGAGGGATTGCTGGATCATATGGTAGATCAATTCTTAGTTTTTTGAGGAACCTCCATACTGTTTTCCATAGTGGCTATACCAATTTGCAGTCCCACCAGCAGTGTATGAGGGTTCCTTTTTCTTCGCATCCTCTCTAGCATTTGTTATTTCTTGTCTTGTTGATTATAGCCATTCTAATAGGTGTGAGATGATATCTCATTATGGTTTTGATTTGCATTTCCCTAATAGCTAGCAATAATGAGCATCTTTTCATATGTTGGCCATTTGTATGTCTTCTTGGGAGAAGTGTCTGTTCGGGTCCTCTGCCCATTTTTTAATTGCATCGTTGTTGTTGTTATCGAGTTGTATGAATTTTTTGTATATTTTGGATATTAGGCCCTTATCGGAGATATTGCTTGCAAATACATTTTCCCATTCAGATGATTGTCAGATGTTTACCTTGTTGAAGATTTCTTTTGCTGTGCAGAAACTTTTAAGTTTGATGTAGTCCCATTCATTTATTTTAGCTTTTACTTCCCTTGCCTTAGAGGTCAAATTCATAAAATCCTCTTTAAGTCCAAGGTCCTTAGTTTAGTTCCTATGTTTTCTTCTATGCATTTCATTGTTTCAGGTCTTATATTCATTTTGAGTTAATTTTGGTGTGTGGTGATAGACAACAGTCTAGTTTTATTCTTTGCAGGTGGCTTTCTAGTTTTCCCAGCACTATTTATTGAAGAGGCTTTCCTTTCTCCACTGTATGTTTTTTGGCTTTTTTGTCGAAAATTATTTGCCCAAATAAATAAGGGTTTACTTCTGGACTCTTGATTCTGTTCCACTGGTTTGTGTGTCTGTTTTCTGCCAATACTATGCCGTTTTGAATATTGTTGCTTTGTAGTATAATTTGAAGTCGGGCAGAGTGATGCCTCCAGCCTCGTTCTTTTCTCTTAGGATGGCTTTGGCAATTCAACGTCTTTTATGCTTTCATATGAATTTGATGATTTTTTGTTCCCTTTCTTTAAAAAATGCTGATGGGATTTTGATGGGGATTGTATTAAATCTGTATAATGCTTCAGGTAGTAAGGTCATTTTAACTAGGTTGATTCTTCTAATCCAAGAACATGGAATATCTTTCCATTTCTTTGTATCTTCTTCGATTTCTTTTAATAGGGTCTTATAGTTTTCATTATATAGGTCCTTCACGTGTTTCGTTAAATTTATTCCTTGGTATTTTATTCTTTTTGTTGCAATTGCAAAAGGAATTATTTATTTTTTCTACTTCTTTTTCTGACATTTCATTATTAGAGTATAAGAACACTATGGATTTTTGACAATTGATTTTGTATCCAGAAACTTTACTGTATTTGCTTAGTGTTTCTAGTAGTGTTGTTGTAAAGTCTTTAGGGTTTTTCATATAGAGAATCATTGCATCAGCAAATAGTGACAGTTTGGTTCCTTCATTTTCTATTTGGATGCCTTTTATATCTTTCGCTTGCCTGACTGCACTAGCTAGGACTTCCTGTGTTATATTGAATAACACTGGCAATAGTGGACAGCCTTGCCTTGTTCTTATTTTTAGAGGAAAGGTTTTTAGTTTTTCACCATTAAGTGTAATGTTCACTAAGGGTTTGTTGTAAATGGCCTTTATTATGTTAAGATACTTTCTTTCTATGCCTATTTTGTTTAGTGTTTTGATCATAGATGGATGCTATATCTTGTTGAAGGCTTTTTCTGCATCTGTTGATATGATCATACGATTCTTATTTTTTAATTTGTTTATGTGGTGTATCACCTTAATAGATTTGTGTATGTTGAACTATCCCTGTGCCCCTGGGATGAAGCCCACTTGATTGTAGTGTATAATCTTTTTAATATGTTACTGTATTCGATTTGCTAGTATCTTATTTAGGACGTTTACAACTGTGTTCATGAGAGATATTGGTCTGTAGTTTTGTTTTTTGGTATTATCTTTACCAGGTTTTGATATCAGGATAATATTGGCCTCATAAAATGAGTTGGGAGGTATTGCTTCCTCTTTGATTTTTTGGAAGCGTTTGAGGAGAATAGGTATTAAGTCTTCTTTGAATGTTAGGTAGAATTCACTGATTAAGCCATCTGGTCTTGGACTTTTACTTTTTGGTAGGGTTTTGATGACTGTTTCAATTTTCATACTGCTGATCAGTCTACTTAGATTTTCCAGTTCTTGATTCAGTCTAGGAAGGTTGTATCTTTCTAAGTACTTGTCCATTTCTTCTAGGTTATTAAATTTGGTGTTATATACTTTTTCATAGTATTCTTGTATGATCCCTTGTATTTCAGCGACGTCAGTCATAATTTCCCCTCTTGCATCCCTGATTTTGTTTATTTGTGTCTTTTCTCTTTTTTCTTTAGTGAGTCTAGCCAGGGGTTTGTCAATTTTATTAACCTTCTCAAAGAACCAGCTCTTTGTTCCATTTATTTTTTATATATTTGTTTTGTTTTGTTTTCAATTTCATGTATTTCTGCTTTAATTTTGATTATTTCTTTCCTTCTGCTGATTTTAGGCTTCATTTGTTCTTTCTTTTCTAGTTTTTTAAGATGATGTGTTAGATAGTTTATTTGTTCTTGTTTTTGGAAGTAGGCCTGTGATGATATGAACTTTCCTCTTATGACCACTTTTGCCATGTCCCAAAAGTTTTGATATGTTGTACTATCATCATTCATTTCTATGTATCTCTTAATCTCTCTTTTTATTTCTTTTCTGACCTAGTCATTCTTCAGTAGTATGTTGCTTAATCTCCTTGTATTTTTGTTTTTTCCTGCTTTCTTTTTACAGTTGACCTCCAGCTTCAAAGCATTATGATCAGAGAACTCAGTTGGTATGATTTCAGCTCTCTTATATTTGTTGAGGCTATCTTTGTATCTCAGTATGTGGCTAATCCTTGAGATGTTCCATGTGCACTAGAGAAAAATATATATAAAAAGCTGTTTTGGGATGAAAGGCTCTGTAAATGTCAACTATGTCCAGTTGGTCTAATGTGTCATTTAAGGATGTTATTTTCTTATTGATTTTCTGTTTGTATCATCTGTCCATATCCGACGGTGGGTATATAGGTCCCCGATTATAATAGTGTTTTGGTCTATTTCTCCCTTTAGTTCTGTTAGTAATTGCTTTACTTATTTTGGGGCTCCCTGATTGGAAGCATAGATATTAATAAGTGTTATGTATTTTTGGTGCATGATTCCCGTTATCATGATGAAGTGTCTCTCGGTATCTTTCTTTACCTTTTTTATTTTGAAGTCTATTTCTTCCGATATTAGTACCACTACTCCTGCTTTTCTCTGAGTGTCATTTGCTTGAAATATCATTTTCCACCTTTTCGCTTTGAGTCTATATTTGTCTTTGGAGCTGAGATGTGTCTCCTGGAGGCAGCATATGTTTGTGTTTTGTTTTTTAATCCAATCTTCAACTCTGTGCCTTTTTATTGGTGAGTTCAGTCCATTTACATTTAGGGTGATTATTGAAATATGAGTTCTTCTTATAGCCCTTTTGTCTTTTGCTTTCCGGTAGCTCAGTGTTTCCATTGCTTCCTTGTGTTTGTGTTTCTGTTTTCTTTATTTTGGTTGACTTTTGTGGGATTTCCCTCTGGTCCTTCTTGTTTTATGTTATATACTTCAGTTCTGAATCTTTGGCATCTGGTTACCATTATGATTATATAAAGGATAGCTATGTATATACAATTGTTCTTTTTCTTCTGCACATGCCTTATCTCCATTTCCCGTTGCGAATTTGGATCTTTGAATCCTCCCCTATTCAGTCATTGTTGTCTCAATTTGTTCCTATGTGTGCTGAACATTCATTACTCCCTTGGTATGGCAAATCTCTTCTTGTCGTTTAAGCTTATAATGCCCTGTTCTTCGTAAAGATTGCACCCCTCTACTTCTATTTGCCTGATAGTCACCTTACTCCTAATTATGTTTTTTTTTTTTGTCACTTTGTTTTAGGTGAGCTGACCCCTTTCAATATTTCCTATAATGCAGGCCTTGTAGTGGAGAATTCTCTCAATTTTTGTATGTCTGAAAAGTTCTTTATTTCTCCTTCATATCTAAAGGAGAGCTTTGTTGGATACATTATTCTTGGCTGTTATTTCTTTTCACTTAATAGTTTTCATATTTGTTTCTACTCCTTTCTGGCTGTAAGGTTTGTGCTGAGAAGTCCAACGATAATCTAATGGGTTTTCCTTTATAGGTTAGTGTCTTCTTTTCCCTGGCTGCCCTGAGAATGAATTCTGTCTTTGTCTTGGATTTTTGATAATTTTAATACAATGTGTCTTGGTGAAGGCCTTTTTGGGTTGAGATAATTGGGTGTTTTGTTGATTTCTTGAATTCCAAGCTCCAGCTCATTCCTTAGATTTGGGAAATTCTTGTCAACTATTTATCTGAAAATTGCTTTCTAATCCCTGCTCCTTTTCTTCCCCTTCGATAATGCTCATTATTCTTATGTTTCCTCTTTTGATGGTATCAGCTAGTTCTTGCATTTCTCTTTCATTATTTTTCATTCTTGGTTTCTCTCTTCCTCCTTCTGATTTATTTCTAGATTTCTGTCTTCAATATCACTGATCCTTTCCTCCATTTGGTCGACTTTACTTCCCAAGCTTGCGATTTCATTTTTCAACTCTTTCAGTGTGTTTTTAACCTCCAGAAGTTCTATTCTTTTCTTTTTGAGGGTTTCAGTCTCCTTGCTAAAGAACTCATTCTGCTCATCAAGTTGTTTTTTTCAGTTTCTGAAATCGTTAATATGAATCATTTCAGATCTCACTGAGTTTTGTCAGAAGTACCATCCTGAATTCTCTGTCATTTAAGCCGCATATTTCTATGTCTTTAAGCTTATTTTCTGGAGATTTTTTTCTTTCTTTCTGAGATGCCTTGTCACGTTGGTTGTTCATGGTTGTTAATGGACTATTTCTCCATCTGGGCATTAATGGAAATGTATTCAATTTTTTTCCAGAAAGATTTATTATATAAAGGTCTCTCTTTAGCCTGTTGCTAAAAAAGTGTTTTTCTTTTGGTTTCCAGTAGGTGGTGTCTATGCCTCTTTGATCCCTGCTTTGTATAAAGTATTAATAATGCCTTTTTTTCTTTATAGATGTTTAATCATGCTCACTACTTTCAGTTTCAGTCCCTGTCAGTGTTAGTGACAGTTTTGGTAGTATTTGCTCAGATTACCCTGGGTCTCCGTGATGTTTTTCTTGGAGGTTATGGGTGGGGAGGGGCCCTCTGGGTTGGGAGACGGGGACTGCGGCTCAGCCTTGGTTTTGCAACCGCGGCTGGTAAAAATTAACTATTGTTTCTCTGCCATCCCTGCTTCTCTGCTTTCTGCCCTGATGACTTGGCCCTACTGTTGGATACATGGACCTCATAGCTTTCCCGGGCAGGGCTGTTCACGGAACTCGCTGCACCTTCTCCCCTCTCCCTTCTCCTATAGAGAGCTCTGGCTGCAAAAGGCAGCTTCTTTGTTTCTCTCATTCTACTGCCTGACACCTGGGGTTCTGACTTGTGGTAGTTCTTATGCTCAGAGCCTACACTCAGACATGCCATTGTGTAGGTTGGGTGTTTTTTTGTTGAGTTTTACATGTTCAGCTTATTGTTGTTCCAAGGGGAGAGATCTGGGGACGTCTCTCACTCCACCATGTTTCTCCAAACTCCGCAATAGTGGCAGCCAAAGCCTGATCTGGACAGCCCTGAGCCAGGTGCGAGCCAGTGTTCCTGTGCACGCCACGCTGGGGGGCTGCTCTCTTCATTTTTTAATTACAGTTGACATACAATATCATATTAATTTCAGATGCAAAACATAGTGATTAGACATTTGTTATAACTTACGAAGTGATTACTCTGATAAATCTAGTACCCATCTGACACTGTACATAGTTATTACAATATTATTAACTATATTCCCTGTGCTATACTTTACATCTCCATGACTATTTTTAACTACCAATTTGTATTTCTTAATCCCTTCCCCTTTTTCACCCATCCCTCCAACCCCTCTCCCATCTCAAAACCACCAAAATGTTCTTTGTATCTATAAATTTGTTTCTGTTTTATTTGTTTTGTTTTTTAGATTTCACATATAAGTGAAATCATATGGTATTTATCTTTCTCTGTCTGACTTATTTCACTTAGTATAATACTCTCTAGATTCATCCATGTTGTTGTGGATGGCAAGATTTTATTCTTTTTTATGGGTGAGTAATAGTCCATTGTATATATGTACTACTTCTTCTTTATCCATTCATCTATTGTTGGACACTTAGGTTGCTTCCATATCTTGGCTATTGTAAATCATGCTACTAGGAACATACGGATGCATATGTCTTTTTTGAATTAGTGTTTTGAGTTTCTTCAGATAAATACCCAGAAGTGGGATGACTGGGTCCCCCTTTGTCTCTTGTTATAGCCTTTGTTTTAAAGTCTATTTTGTTTGGTATAACTATTGTTACCCCAGGTTTTCTGTTTGTTTGTTTCCATTTTCATGAAGTATCTTTTTTCATTTCTTTACTTTCAGTCTCTGTGTTTTTCAAACTGAAGTGAGTGTCTTGTAGGCAGTATATATAAGGGTCTTGTCCATTCAGTATCCCTCTGTCTTTTGATTGGAGCATTTAATTCATTTACATTTAAAGTAATTGTTGATGGATATATAGTTATTGCCATTTTATTATTTATATTTTCGGTCTCTTTTTCCTTCCTCTTAAAGAATTCCCTTTAACATTGCTTATAATATTGGTTTGGTGGTGATGAACTTCTTTAGTTTTATCTAGTCTGGGAAGCTCTTTATCTGTCCTTTGATTCTGAATGCTAGCTTCACTGGATAGAGTAATCTTGGCTGTAAGTCCTTGCTTTTCATCACTTTGAATATTTTATTCTAATACCTTCTTGTCTTACAAGTCACAGAGACATGGAGCAGGCTGGCCCCATACCCGTGTGTGGCAGTTAAAAAATCAGGTTGGATGTCTCGGCTGTGGAGATCACTCCTGAGGAGTGAGGGGTCCTAGACCCACACCAGGCTTTCCAGCCCAGGGTTCCAGTGCCAGGAATAAAAATTTCCATAACTTCTGGCTGTGAAAACCAGCAGAGGTTATGGTGGTAGAGGTAAAAAATATTAAATGCTCTGCAAAACCATATATAATATTTTAAAAAATAGCCATGTTAGAACTATATTAGAGAATAAATAATTTTGAAAATAAAAATGTGACAGTTTGGTTTAATTTTTAAGTTTACTGTAATTTCTATTTAATGAATGGTAAGAGAAAAATAAACATCTTAAAGCAGGTGACCAAAAACAGCACATTTTGTGCATTTCTTCAGTCACTTGGCAGCATCAGACAGATGTGTTCACTCTGCACTGAATTTTGTGTGAACCTCCCGGCTCTTCACCCGCAGCTTGTTGACCTGGGACTCGGCGATGTCAGCTCGCTCCTCGGCCTCCTCCAGCTCATGCTGGATCTTGCGAAATTTAGTAAGATTAGCATTGGATTGTTCCTCCTAAGAATAGAGATAAAAATGTGAGAATTAGACTTTATGGTTCTCATTGCACTTGTCACCAAACAGGATTATTTCTTCAACTCAAATATTTCTTTCTTATAGTCAGTTTGCCACATCTGACTTCAAATCTGGACAAAACTTGTAACTTCAATTACATTTTTTATTTTAAAGAATGAGAGAAGAAACTGTTTTGTACTGGAAAGGACAATCTTATTGTGTCAAAACCATGCATGTGAAATCCATTTATGACGTATGGACTGGGTGGAAAGGAGAAAGAGACCCAGATACCTTCCTTTACAGAGTTTAAAAAGCAAATGTAAGGTCAAATTATAAGTCTGAGAAAATCCCACTTAAAAACTTTTTGCCATATATTTTGACTGGCATACAGAGAAAGGGAAAAAGTGGGCCTAGGAAGAAAGTATGCCTGTCTTGGTTGGACTTATTACCATTTGTGCCTCTCCCTTTCTTCTTTCCTTTTTTTTTACTTCCTACCTACTTCCTGCCTACTACATTGTGTCTGGAAGAATGGGAAAAAAACTAGGAAAAGTGAAGCTGGAGAATCTTCCAACATGTTCTTATTTACTATAGCAAATGAGCATCTGATGATGATACTGGTAGTGAGTGAATAAATCAATTGGGGTAAAAGATTTATGTTTGAAAATGCTTAAGTTTGTGCATTTCTAGAGTGAGAAAAATATTTATCATGGTGTTAATTAGAGTTTCTACTGTATATTCTTTGCAGCTATCAAGTAAGACATGTTATTTAGAACTTTCTTTTTTCCCTCTAAACCTAACAAATTGTTTAATAATAAAAATATCTCCTCTTGAAATCTTATTCTGTAGTTAAGATTTGGGGGTAAATTTCTATTTATAAAATCATCTTTCTTAAAATATGAGTTCTATATTTTTACTTGTGTCTCCTTCTTTCTTATTAACACATTCTCTGTATATACTTTCTACCCACAAAGAAGTTTTCTTCTTCTCCAAAAGCTTAAAGATACTTACAGCCTCCTCAGCTTGTCTCTTGTATGATTTCACCTTCGCCTGTAATTTATCTACCAAGTCCTGCAGCCTGAGAACATTCTTGCGGTCCTCCTCAGTCTGGAAGTTTGAAAAAAAAAGATCTGTACTAACCCAATGAAATAAGCCTACTCTGGGTGGTAAAATAGGTCACTTTGGTATGATGGTGGGCCTGGGGTAAACTCGGTCAACTCTGAGGCTTCTCTCCTAGTAAATACAGTTACTACTTTTGTTAAATGTCCACTATGTGGAGGCACTGTATTAGGTAATTGTACATGTCTTCTCTCGCCCTTACCTTCTTATCCTGGAGAGATGTTGTTATTCTATTTTATAGGTGATGAAACTAAGGTGTAGAGTATTAAGTAATCTACCCAAGTTTAAAAAATAAGAGAGGCCAAATTAGGGCTAATATCCAGTTTATCTGGCTTTAAAACTTGTATTCTTTTCTCTCTTATGCTGTTTTTTAAAGGACTTCCTGATTTTCTAAGCTTTGTATAGGTCTGTGATAAGCAACTGTGTCATTTGCTCCTTTTATGTACCAAATTAATGTGTATTGGTATCACATAAATTGTTCAATTTCCCATTGGGCAAGATTCTGGATAGTCTAGAAAGGCTATTTCCTTACCTGGTAGGTGAGTTCCTTTACTCTTCTCTCATGTTTCCGCAAACCTTTAACAGCCTCAACATTGCGTTTTTGTTCATTTTCAACCTCTCCTTCAAGCTCACGTACCTGCAACCAAAAAAGATGCTTATGGAATTAATCTTGGAGGATATCAATTAGCCCAGAATCTACTGAAGATAGTGGGTGATGTCTCCAGCCCCAGGACAAAGATGGGAGTCACTATGTAGGAAAAAAGAGGGATAGAAGGAGTGCCGTTTTCTCCTTCCCAGATGTGGAGAGCTTGAGATACACACTCTGGCCTCCAGTTTCTGAATCTGCTTCTTCCCGCCCTTCAGGGCCAGCTGCTCAGCCTCATCCAGACGGTGCTGCAGGTCCTTCACTGTCTGCTCCAGGTTCTTCTTCATCCGCTCCAGGTGGGCGCTGGTGTCCTGCTCCTTCTTCAGCTCCTCGGCCATCATGGCTGCCTAATTAGCAAATAAATCAAGAAAATAAGGAAACCTGGTAGTGGTGGGTGGCACACACATATCAGTAAAACAAAGGCTCATCTTGCTCACATCAGTAATGGCCTTCTTGGCTTTCTCTTCTGCATTGCGTGACTCTTGAACTACTTCTTCCACTTCACTCTGGAGTTGTGAAACATCGTTTTCCAATTTCTTTTTGGTGTTGATCAAGCTTGTATTCTGTTAAAAAAAGTCAGTGGAAATTTGCAAGATTTGCAGTTTGCTCTCTTTGGACTTTACAGATATCTTGTTGGTTCATACAAGGGACTAATGGGAACATTTCACTAAACTTTAAATATTTGTTCAGTGCAAAATAATTATTTGCAAGATTGGAACCCCCCACCATTGCCCCAAGTCCCATCTCATTTATGAATAAGGACTTCTGAGGTTTAAGAATACCTATATCAATTAATTGATGTCTCAATTATATTTCAACTGAACATCACTAATATTCTATCTTTAAAAAGGTTGGAAACATTAGGAAAGAATAGATACTTTTTGTGAAAAGGCACTAGGAGTTTTTCAATTAGAAGGAATCTATTCTCTGTGAACTTTTATGCTTTGGTTCCTTGGGGAATGCTGAATTAGTCTTATGAAAACATTTTCTTAAAATTTCAACCCAGTGATTCTTAAAGGGAATCACTACTATCTCTATGGGTATTTGGAAATGTTTGGTTGTCAAAATGACTAAGGGTTGCTCCTGCTTTTAATGTCTGGGCAAATCAGGAATGCTAACTGTCTTGCAAGGACAGTAAGCAAAACAAGGCCAAATGCTGAAGTGCCCCTGATGGGAAACACTGCATGGAACGTTTTCAGATTTTGGAGTCAACAGATAATCTTTGTTTAGGTATGGTCCAAATCATGGTTTTCAAAATAAAAAACCAATTTAATTTAAAAACCAATTTGATTTTTAAATAAAAAAGTAATACCCTCTTTTTTTGGTAGAAAAATCTAAAAAAGACAAATAGGAACACACACATAAAAACACTTATAACCCCAGATCCCAAGATAACCACAATTAATATTTTAGAGCATATCCCCTATCCTTTTTAATATACTTGTAAAAATGGAGTACTTTTATATTATAATTCTGATTCACTACTTAACAATACACAAGCATTTGTTTGATGCGAGGGTCCCACCTGGGTGTGCAGGAGCTGGACACGCTCGCTGGCATCTAGGAGCTCTTGTTCTGCGATTTTCCTGCTCCTCTCAGTTTGCTCCAGAGATGCCCGTAGCTCCTCCACCTCAGCCTGCAGCAGGTTGGCTCTGCGCTCCACCATCATCAGCTGCTCCTTCAGGTCCTCCTGGCCCCGGAGAGCATCATCCAGGTGTAGCTGGGTATCCTGTTAAGTAAAAAAAAAAGTCCTTAGACACTCTGAAAAGGATATGAACATCTCTGGAAATGAACTGGAAGAAAAGACTGGTGCCAGGAACAGGAAATGACAGGTCTGTCATTTGAAGGATCATGAAAATGGTGATGGCACCAGTTCAGGTGAGCTATATAATTTGCTAAAAGAAAAAAAATGGGTGGTTTAACAAAGAAGGTGTTTCGAGGAACGGAAAACAGGTAACTTGCCTGAATTATCTGAATGGTTAAATGTGGACTCATTTACCTTCAGGATCCCTTGGGTATTTCTGTAGTTCCTCAGGGCCTCAGCAGCCACACGGTTGGCGTGGTTCAGCTGGATTTCCATTTCATTCAGATCTCCCTCCATCTTTTTCTTGATTCTGATGGCATCATTCCTGCTCCTGATCTCAGCGTCCAGCATGGTCTGCATCGACTCCACGACTCTAATGTGGTTTCTCTTTAGCTGGTCAATTTCCTCATCCTTTTCAGCAATTTTCCTGTCAATTTCAGACTTGACTTGGTTCAGCTCCAGCTGGATGCGTAGGATCTTTCCCTCTTGATGTTCAAGTGATGCCTCAACAAAACAGTGATCAATTAATAATGGAAAATAAGTTGAATATTAGGAGTATATTCCTTGTGAGTCAAACTTTCATTATATCAGTTTATGTAATATTACAAAGCACAATACAATAGTTTTAGGAGCCTGCTAGGTAAATCATTCTTTTGTTTATTTAGTGATGGATTCTATGGGTCAGCTGTATAATAAAGGTGCTTTGTAAAGTATAAAGTGCTATACAAATATTATTCATGATTAATTATATGATTAAACTTTAGTAAACATGAACTATTAATCTGTTTTATAAATTCAAATGTTCATGTGTGATATTCAAATTCCTGCTGTAGAAACTCTGTTTTAAAACATATACGTAATCAAAACATTTTTTGATTACATAATACATGTATAAAATCTCTAAAAAATCGCATCATATGGATGTTCCATAATTTTCTTAATCTCGTTCTTACAGCTTTGCTTCCATTTAATATTATTTTCTTGGGATATTTTTTTAGAATTGATGGGTTATAGTATTTACATGTTTAAGGCTTTTGATTACTATTGCCAAATTGCTCTTCATAAACATGATAGGATCAGCTTCTCACCAGCTATGTACTAATGTGTCCACTTTACAGTATCATTGCTCACTTTGAGTGTTTCACTGGTTTGTCTTTTATCCCCCAACCTCCCACTACCTGAAAACATATACCTCTGCTTCCTCTAAGGCAGCCTGAATGTCACATTTCTCTTGTTCCACTTGCTTCTTTATTTTCTCCAATTCATGGATTTGCTTCCCACCCTCAGCAATCTGCTCAGTAAGGTCAGAAATCTCCTCTGTGGGTGAACAGGTAAGGGAGAAGTGGTTAGCCGATGGCAACATGGGAAGGTCCATGCAAGGCTGTGTGTGGTAGGGAGGTTCAAGAGGACTCACGCTGCAAGTTCTTATTTTCTCTCCTTAGTGTTTCAAGTTGATCCAGAGATTCCTCATAGGCATTCTTCACCTTGAACAACTCAGTGCTGAGAGAACGGGACTCCTTCTGGGAAGCCTCAAGTTCAGCCTGAGTTTCCTCATACTTCTGTTTCCATTCTGATAAGACCTGAAAAGCAGTAAATCATCAGCAGATACAAGGAGAAAGGGAGACCAAGTAAAACACTGAGAATGTAAGCAGGCTGGGCCACCTTGTCAAAGTTCCTTTGCTTCTTATCAAGAGCTGCGCAGGCAGCATTTGTTCTTTCCACATCAAGCATGAGATCCTCCACTTCATTCTGGAGCCGCTGCTTGGTCTTCTCAAGGGAGGCACATTTGGCATTCACGGCTTCTACGTGTTCCTCAGCTTCCTGCAGACGCTGGGCCAACTTCTTCCTGAAAAGTTAGCCAGGTTGCTAAGGAGAGTCGCGGTCAAGAACAGGGGGAAGTGATAACCTTCTTGGACCCCTTCCACAGTCCATTTTCCATAATGGCAAATAACGTGGTTTTCAAAACTGGTTGCCAGAACTGCTTTCTAGATTGATGAACTGTACGAAAAGGTCCAAAGTGGTAAACAATTGGATTCAAGTCCTTGGTATGTTATTGAATTCTTAGTGGCTACTGCTAGTGCTCCATTGTATGTGTCTTACCATACAGGTAAATCAGAATTTTCAGGACTTCTGATTGAATATGCTTGTGGAGAATGTGTGGCCAGGACAATTTTATTGATTGATTTATATATCTCATCTCATTTGAAAAAGGATTCAAAGCTAACTACTTTATTGGACAAAAGTATATTGAGCATATTAATTTGCTTTCTCAGACTTTCCATTTTATTTTATGTACTTTTTCTCTAGAGAAAAATAGCCAATTTCTTCTAATTGTACATATTTAGACTATCTCTCTGGAGAAAGAAATTAATGGATAAGTTAGGATAATTCATACAGTTTAAGCAAAGACAAGTTTTTTTCACTTCTGAATTACCTATATTCTTCATTCCCAATTGTGTGCCAACTATACATCCTTAAGATAAAGAAAAATCTCAGTTTTAAAACATATATTTTTTTCTGATTACATAATACATGTTCACTGTAGAACATGGGGGTGATATATAAAAACAAAGAAAAAAAACCTTGTGTTGTGCCCCCACTCAGAGATAACCATTTTAATGTGGTGCATTTTCTCCTAGTCTTATTTGTATTTATACATATTTATACATAATAAAATTATATGGTATATGCTAATGTGTACATTGCTTAAAAATTATTGTCTATCATAAATATTTCCCCATATTAATTATATTTAATTTCTGTATAAAATTGTATCAAATGGATGTTCCACAATTTTCTTCATCTTGTTCTGAGATTGGACATTGTGCTGAAAGCTTTACTTCTTTTTAAGATGTCCAAAAAAAATCTACTTGGAGGTCCCCTTTGGTGTGTACACAGACTAAGGCTTTACTTGATTTAGAACAATCCTGGACATTCTGTATTGTTTGATGACCTCTAACATGAGTTTTAAGAGCCATCTCTTTCTACTGCAATGTATAAAGTGGGCTCTGGATTCACAATATCTGGTTCTAATCCCAGCTGTACCATTTTTTAATCATATGTTGTTCGTTAGTTGATTAACCTCTCACAGCTTCAATTTCCTCATCTGTAAATAGGGATATGAATAATAATACCAACATAATGTTGCTACAAAGGCTAAACAAGCTAATGTATATGTAGTACTTGACACACAGTGTGTACTCTGTAAATGTTAACTTCTGCTATTATTATATCACCATCATCAATGCCATCACAGCTGCTTCTGGAAGTTGCTGAGTTGGACAGCTAAGAAACCATGTCATTTTCTTCCCCCAGAGTATATAGTACATACTTGGCCTCCTCCAGCTCCTCTGTGCGCTGGATGGCGTCTGTCTCATATTTGGTCCTCCACTGGGCGACCTCGCTGTTGGCCTTGGACAGCGCCCTCTGCAGCTCAGCTTTGCCTTCCTGCTCCTCCTCATACTGTTCCCGCAGCAGGTCACAGTCGTGGCGGGAGGACTGCAGGGCATGGGCCAGGGCGTTCTTGGCCTGCGGAAGTATGGGTTCAGTGATTTAAGTTCATTTATTCAGTGATATTTAATGTACACATCCAAAGTAGAACCTAACTGGACATGTTTAGATTTGATTAGCCGAGAAGATATTTGGAAAAACTCACTTTAGTTTCTTCTTCTAGCTGACGTTTCAGCTCCTCAATCTGCTGAGTAAATGCTTGTTTACTTCTTGAAAGCTGAGAGACTAAAGCATCTTTCTCATCTAATTGTCGACAATATTCACCTAAAAATAGTAGAAGTAAAGGAATTTGTTAATGGCATTAAAAAGTTAGCCTAAACCTTTTATATTTATGTATATGTATATATTCATATATATTTATGTATATATGTATATATTTATATATATATATGCCAAATATATACTTTAAATATTATAGAACTGGTTAGAACTGGAAATTAAAGAGCAAAATTGCCATAGGAGTGTAACAAGTAAATTCGTTTGCTGATTCTTGCTTATTTTTTTTCTTTCTGACCTGCTCAGCAAATTCTGATAGTTTGTTTATATTCCTCTAAAATGAGAGTATTTGCTATTTATTAAGAACCCCTAGAATCGCTTTTATCTAGTACAAAGTTTCAGGACTCAGAGAAAGGCTGTTACCTGCTTCTGTCTGCAGGCGTGCTTTCTGAGCCGTCAGGTCACTGAGCAGCCGCTGCTGTTCTTCTTCCTTTGTCTTAAGTTCACTCACTTGATCTTCTAGAGTACGGCACATCTTTTCAAGGTTTCCCTATGGGACATGTGGCAGTGAAGGATAAGATATTGTATGAAGTGAAAAAAGATAAAACTTGATTCTTAAAATATTTTTCGAGTGAATAAATTTATGTTGTGTGAGTAGAAAGTTATGGCATCAACTCTGGAACCTGCTGCGTGGGATTCAAGTGCGGTGAGTGTGTAACGTCTCTAGAGAGGTCATTGTTGGAGCCCATCTATTTATCCCAATAAAACTGACATTTGCTTAAAGTAGATTTTGAAATAATCTTACTGGGTCATATCTAGCATTTAAAACAATGAGATAGAATGGAATATATTAGAAAATACTAGATTAGTTCTATGAACTGCCTACAAGCAATGTTTAATGACAGGGGACAATGGGTGTTCTTAAAGGTTAATAATTAACCTCATTTAGAGACAGTAATGGGTACCTTGGCTTTGGAAATGGCTTCTGCGTTACTGCTAAGGTCATCGATCTCCATCTTCATTTCACTCTTTTCCTTCTCCAGTTTCTGCTTGACCCTCTGCAGGTTGTCTATCTGCTCCCCGAGCTCAGCCACACTGTCCGCGTGCTTTTTCCGAAGAGTGGCCACCATGGCTTCATGCTGCAGAGTGGCTTCCTCCAGATCCCTGCGCATTTTCTGGAACTCAGCCTCCCTCTTCTTGTTCATCTCAATCTGGGCTGAAGTTGCCCCACCAGCTTCTTCCAGCCGCTCACTTATCTCCTCCAGTTCCCGAGAGAGGTCAGAGCGCTGCTTCTCTGCTTTGGCCCGAGAGGCCCGCTCTGCCTCGATTTCCTCCTCCAGCTCCTCAATGCGGGCCTGGGAGTGACACAAGCACAACATAACCTCATCTTAATTTCATTTTTGGGGGGGTTGGTGCAGAAAAAATGGCACAGAGGTGACTCACTTGTAACTCCTTGATCTTCTTCTGTAGTTGAATTTCTACTGCTTGCTCATCTTCAATTTTGCTTAGCAGGTTGCTGATTTCAAATTCTTTTCTTTAGACAGAAGAACAAGAAGTATTAGCACTGCTATGAATTGAAAGATGGTATGACATAAATTTTTTTCTGGAGTTCCTACTTCTTAAGCTTTTCATCAATTTGCTGTCTGTCATTTTCTATATCCATTATAGATTCTTGGGCCAATTTTAGGTCACCCTCCAGTTTCCTCTTTGCTCTCTCTAGATCCATTCGAAGTTTCTTTTCTTGTTCCAGAGACCCTTCAAGCTAATTAGAAAGTAAAATTTGTTAAACACTGAAAATATATTAAAAATATCTTTTAAATGGTTATTAAAAAATACACTTACATCATCCACTTGCTGCTCTAGCTTGATCTTTGCTTTGGTCAGGGTGTTGACTTTGTCTTCTTCTGCCTGCAGGTCATCCAGGGTCTGCTGGTGGGCCTCTTGGAGGGCCTTCTTCTCCTTGGTCAGCTTAGCTATGGTTTCATCCAGGCCTGCCATCTCTTCTGTGAGGTTTTTCACCTAGAAGGTCAAGAAAGAGATTGTTTCTACTATAAAGCAGCTTATTGGATGCTAGAACCTTTAAATAGTGGAGGAGAATATGATTCATACTTTATTTTCTGTAGCGTGTTTCTCCTTTTCAACCTTGGCCAGTGTCAGCTCAAGGTCATCAATGTCTTTCTTGAGCTCTGAACATTCATCCTCCAGTTTCCTCTTCTTGGCTGTCAGCTCAGCATTGATCTCTTCCTCATCCTCAGCTCTCTCAGTAACCTCTTTGATTTTGGCCTCCAGCTGGATTTTGTTTTTAATCAGTTGCTCACACCTTTCCTCTGCATCAGCCAAGGCATCAGCTTCCTGTACGGAGATTCAGTGAGATATTTAGAGAATATGTTACTTATTTTGAACTTGTTCTTTGCATAAAATAGTAGTGTTCACTGAATTCTGATGAATTTTTCAGTACGAATATAAATTAAATTGAATATTATTACATGGCCTGGAGAAATGTAGCTAATTAGAAGTGAGACTATAGAGTTAGAAGCAAATTAGTCTGAAAAATAATTAGATTGAAGCAATTAACTTTTAAAATAGTGTGTAGAAGAGTGGAAGGACCAGAGGAAACCTGGGTTCTTGTCCCAAATTTGCCTCCATGTATATGACCTTTATTGCTTTATTCCTCTTATGTTCAATTATCTCATATGTAATTAAGGGAGTTGGAATAAATGATTGCTAAGAGCATTTCAGCTGTAATATTCAAAGATTTCTACTTAATCAAATTGGTTAGTTTTGGTTTTGAGCATTCTCTACTCAGCTCAAACAACTGGTTACTAGATTGAATTTAAAAAAGAAAAGACAAAGAAAAAATTTATTTTATGCCTATGAATACATTTTTATGTAGCATTTTTACACACTCAAAAGCTTCCTGATTGTCTATAACAGTGCTTTAATTGTCCAAAATTTTTACTTCCATTTTAGAAATTACCTATTAGTCTATAAATGAATTTTAGAATATATAAGAACATGTAATTTTGAGAAACCATATAGTTCAATAACTTTTTAATAAGTGACTAAAGGACTCACACAAAAATCAGTTCAGCCACTAACTTATTATTCTGGCCTGGGGAATTTCTTTAATTCAGTGTATGTTTTGTTCATATCTTAAGTTTTTTAAATGCTTAAATGGATGATAATGGGGAATTCCCAGGGTTCCTTTGCATCTATTTTTAACAGTGATATACTCAATAAATATTTACTCACTGACTGATGATAATACCTATGAAAGGTTAAGATGAAAAATCTGTGATCCTATGATTTTCAAGTTATAAGTTATCAGAAGAAAAAGTTGAAAATAGCTTCAAACTTTTAGGAAAAGTATCCTTTTCACAGGTTTCTTGATGACATTTTTGGGGTTGTTGGACCAAGGAAATGGGAAGTTGTGTTTGGCCAGAGTGCAGGTGCCAAACCTACCTCCACCCCCACTCTGATTAAAACTCCTTCCTGAACCAATAAACACAGGCATTAAGCACTCTGGATCTGTGTCAAAGGAAGAACTACAGAGGGCACCTAGCTCTACCTTATGCCCTGGTAGTTCAAGTACCGCAAATAAATGTATTGAGCTAAATCTTGGTCCTGGGGAAAGGAGAAAGAGAACCAAAAATAATTGTCTTTCTTGAATTAGAATACAAGCTCATACACTTGCATTCAGAAAATAGGACTATATTTTAAGACTGAGATGAAGCAGGCAAAGCACATGGATTAAGTGAGATTTGGGAGCTTGCCTTAAAACTGCTTCCTTCATGTTAAATTTGTGATATTGTTAAATACATTCTTCAATCTCTCCTTTTCCATTTTGTAATTAGAAAGTAATTGTGCCTTCCTCATAGGAATATTGAAAGTTAAGTGAAATCCTAAACACAAAACAAAACAAAATCTTGAGATTTTCTTTTTCAAGAAAAGGCCATTTATAAATCCAAAGTATGTGTAAATTCCAGAATATCTTCAGGATTATAGTACATTCAGAATACAGAGTACTCACAGATTGAACCTGGAGTTGCAGGTCATTTTTCTCTTTCAAGAGAGTGACCATTTTTTCCTCCAATTCCTTCCTTTTTGCCTCCGACTTGGCAAGTTCATCTTTGATTTTCTGAAACTCTTCTTTCATGGTGGCCATCTCCTTCTCTGTCTCTGCACTCTTGAGGAGGGGTTTGATCTTGAAGAAGAGTTTCATCCAGGGCCAGTGCTTCACATTCATGAATGCACGGACATTATACTGGATGCAGAAAAGGGCTTCTCTGAAATGATGTAAAAATATCAGTGTCAATTGATCTATTAGAGATAATGTTATTGTCACTTTTTTTACATACAAAATCCCCTCTTAACGACCTCCCACGTATAAATGATATGTGAAATTCTGTATGTGTTATATACAGGTTTTGTGTACACACACTCCCATTCACAGTAGTCCTCATTATAACCACTTTGCTAATGTGTGCTGCTCCTATCGGACAATTCCTGGTTCTTAAGTTCCCATCAAATTAGCAAAGAAGCTGACTTTAGAAGGAGAAACACTTTACATGTATGAGCATCATGTGCCATTTTAAGATCATTTGAGATATTACACCATTAGTGATTTGGGAATGGAGGGAGGAGAGTAGTTTTGGAGGGAATCCAGCTCAGAACTCATTGGCTCGGCTGTCAGCATGTGGATGTGAACTGTGAAATGGGGTTACTTTCTGACTTGCTCCACATAAATTGAACTTATGATTTATCATGTCTTCCTTGAAGCCTCTCCTCTCATTTTACTCACCACTGAATTATGCATTCTAAAAATTTCTTGTTAGCTTCTTCAGATAATATACTGGCTTTTCTCAAATTCTTTCAGATGCCTCATTCTTACCTGCTAAATTAGATTTTTAATATCTTCTGGGCATTTAGCATGGACTGAGCCCCCAAATTTGTTTTATTTAAACAAAATTGTAAAATAGTAATAAAAGATAACCCTTCTGCAAACTGTAGCAACAGATTGTCGAGGTTCGACTACCTTGTAGCAACATGTATGCCACTTCAAGCTTGCTAAAATGGAAATTTTATTTTTATTGGTCCAATATCTAAGAACCATAACTCTGAGAAGGCAGATACCATGACACAAATCATAATGTAGACACATGTAAAAGACTTGGGAATGCAGATCTAAGTAAGTACTTAATGAACAAAATGAATGTAAAATGTGTAAGGACAGGGAATGCAGTAATGCTGTGTAGACAGAGCTGGATGAGGTTAATCAGAGAAAGGAGGAATGGAAGTTTTGAATATGTAAATAGGTAAATTAGGATGAGGGGAGAGGGCTTGTACAAACTTGAAAATAGGAGATAAGCAAATTGCTTAGTCAGGCTGGAAAAGGCTGTGTAGATGGAAATGATAGATGAGGTAGGGAATAGAGAGGGCTTTGACAGCCATGCTTGACATCCAAAGTAACTTGGATTTGACATGGGAGACCATGGGGAACCACAAACTGAGATATGGCATATGAAAATAGTGCTTACTGCACATTATTCCTGCAGCTGTATGTGAGATGGATGGGAAAGGAGAAACTGGAGGGAGGAGAGTAGTTTTGGAGGGAATCCAAGTGTAAGGGGGAAAGCAAAAGCAATGTGTTGTAGGAATGAGTTCTGAGCTGGATGAAAAGCACATATTAGCCACAAAATGAAAACGTTAATGAATGAGAAAGGCTGATTGATAGTTCCTAAGGGACCTTACAATCTTGATATTCTGTAAGGCTGTTACCTCCTTTGCAACATCTTCTGATATTCTACCCTCATTAGGAATCCCCTACAGACAGCTTGAGTTCTTGTTATTATCTGGGCCAATTTGTCATCTCTCATTTCTTCCAGAAGACCCAGAAGGCCAGCTTTAAAGAAAACCTGGAGAAAGAGAGAGTCACAAATCATCCCCATACCACAGGAGACACAGATGGCAGAAGGTACTTGGATCAGGTGTAAACAAATAACAGTTTTACCTTTGTATGTCCGAATTTATATTGGGTATGATCAATATCAATAGAGGCCAGGAGTTTCTCAGAAGCCTTCTTGCTGTCGATGAACTGTCCCTCTGGAATAGCACTTGCATTTAAAACTTTGTATCTGTTCAGTCGAAGAAAGAAAGGTTAGGAAGGCATGATCATATATGAAAAACAGAGGACACCAAAAAGAAACGTCAATAAAAATCTTAGAGAAAAAGTAAAATTAAGAAAATCCAACAATTTTTTAAGTTCATGTAGTAAAGCGATGTGATTTCCTCATTATCTAATGCATCCCTCCTTCTTATTTTTAAGAATTGTCACCTCTTTTACCCTGTTATTCTGTCCTACTACCACAACACTATATTATTTGGCTTTTAAGTATGTAATATTCACTATGCAGGATACATGAAATAGTATGAATAGGGGGACAACAATTAAGATGATTAAACATTCATGGCATTCAGTGAAAGACAACAAAGAGAGACTGGCCTTTGTTTAAAATCCCCATATAAGATTCTGCTTGGGAATCCCTTCCTGCAGATGCGGATGCCTTCCAGCACACCATTACACCTCAGCTGGTGCAGGACAAGTTCGTGCTCCATGGCCCCTAAAAATATATTAGAATACTTACTATTGGGCACTGAGTTTTTAAATTTGTGCCTGTTATTATTTCATGCTCTTACATCTTACCAGGAGTTTTGGTTTCATTGGGAATGATACACCGTACAAAGTGAGGGTGTGTGCTCCTCAGATTGGTCATCAGTTTATTTAAATTTTCCTAGAAAACCAGATAAAAGAGACTTGATGAGGCAATTCTATTTCAGCTTTCTTTACTGTAATTATGTAGAAAGAACCTATGTATGCTCTTAACTATTAAGTGTAAGTCTGTGAGGCTTCAACTGCTTTGTACTTTTAAGGTCTTAAGAGTTCTAGCCTCTCAAATAAACAAAAGGCCAAAATATTGGAAAGAAATACAGCCCTCCAAGGTATTACTTTATAGCACTTAGGATCTATCCTACAAACAAACTGAGAATTCAGTAGCCTTGATGCGCAGAAGTATTCTCAAGACTATGTTCAAAAGACTATGGCCTTGCTCTGCCACTAATGATTTGCTTGACTATAAAATTTCTTTTGGTTCTCTGTGCCTCATCTGAAAATAATTATGATTACCTCTAAGGTCTCTTTCATCTCTCTTAGTGATAATAATTTTCACAGTAACCTAGGATAGCAATTGTTCCAACTTTTGCTATTCTTTCCTTGAGTTTATTATTCCCTGGAACTTCTAACCTCTTCTTTTGTATTGTTTATTATTATTTTTAAGAGTCTAAAATTATAAGATAAATGTAACCTCGTGTGGGTGAATCTAGGGTAACTGAGAATGATCAACAGTCTGAAGCATATACGGAGGAGTTATTCCAGAAATAGAGTAATTGGTTATGACAGATGACAATGTTTTGCTCAACCACAGAAAATTCATATGTAAATATTTCTCACCATTTCTTAGGTGTACTCTTTAGAAGGCAGAGTTGCTTCCCCCACCTCCCCACATCTTAGATAACCATTATGAAATAAACAAAATAAGTAATGCATTTTAAATCTTGAAAACATGTACAAGGATGTTGATGAAACAAGAGTTGGCTGTTTCAATGAGATAATGCAGATTGCCAGTGAGAAGGAAAAGAACAGGAAAGTTTTTCTGTTTAAGTCATAAGTTATATCTGCATTTTGGTTTTAAAAGGAATGAGACATAGCCATACAAATATTGACAAAGTAGCCAATTAAACCAGACATTTTGTACATCCCCCATTAGAACAGCCAGTTTTTAAGCCATTTAAAAAAATCTCATTATTTGCAGTCAAATTATTATTATTCTTTTAATTTCAAGAGACATTTTCTAGCAATCATCCATCTGAATCATTAGGGTTGGATTTAGGTGTTTTTCAGCTATTACAAAAAGTTAAATCCACCTCAGAAGACAAAGATGTGTTTTGGTGGAAGGATATCCTAAAGAGTGTATCTCAGGGGCATTCTCAAAGAGGAATTCAGGAACATTCTCAAAGGGCGACATTAGCAGAATAAAGATATGGCCTTCCACAGGGATAGCTTTGAAGTTCAACTATATTTCCTTAAAAATAAGTCTTATTATATAATAAGAAAGCTTCTAAGGACATTTTGGGATTCCTGGATACATTAAATGATCATAATAAGGAATAACAGATAAAGTGTCTGACTCTATAGGACAAGCATTGCTTTGGCTGTACCCTGATAAGAGTGAATATTTAAAGTGATTCCTATTAACATTCCATTCCCTTCTAATTTATTCTGAATACTATAATTATGAGAACTCATGGAAACTGAATAGGTTTTTCGAATTAAATTTGTACTTTACCCTGAAAAGAGCTGACACAGTCTGGAAAGAAGAGCCCTTCTTCTTAGCACCTTTTTTTGCACCACTGTCTGAGGTAAAAAGAAAACCCAACAGTTAAAGTAGGACCCCAGAGGCTGGAATGGTATGTGATCATTCTGTGGTAATAGGTTTCAATTAGATTAAGAGTACAGAAAGTACCTGCTTCAGCACTAGCATATGTGGAAAAGAGACTGGCCAGAGTCTTCATTGAAGACTTCTGGTACAGCCCGACCACAGTCTCATTCAGGGGGTCCTTGTTCTTGTCAAGCCAGCCGGCAATGTTGTAGTCCACAGTGCCTGCGTAGTGCACCAGTGAGAAGTGGGCCTCAGCCTTGCCTTTGACAACCTTGGGCTTTTGGAAGTTGGCAGACTTGCCCAAGTGCTGGTCATACAGCTTGTTCTTGAAGGAGGTGTCTGTGGCCTTGGGAAACATGCACTCCTCTTCCAGAATGGAAAAGATGCCCAATGGCTGAATTCAGAAAATTAGACATTGGTGTCAACCTATCTTCTCTCAAAAGATATAGACATAGTGACTGTCATTTGATCAAATTATGATCTTTCCCCAATTAAATATATTTATAAAGTATAACGGTCACAGCTCAAAGAAGTCCTTTTGTTAGAATGACTTTTCCATCATCTTTTCTCCAGTTCAATCCACAGGATCATTTTCGTTAAAAGAATAGCTGGATATAAACTCCAAATATCAGCATAGCATGTGAGGGTGACCCATTAAAAGGGTCTATATTTATCACACATTTTTTCCTATTGAGTGAATTAATCTGTTGTCAAAGTATTATTTTGCTATGAAAAGGAGTTAACTGATATAGAATGTTTACTTTATATACAATAAACAGTATAAATAACCCATGTCTTATTTAAGACATTTTATCTCCTTAAAGATAGATTATAAAGAAGTATAAACAATTTGACTTCTTGACTTCGAAACAGATAACCTTTCATATAAGCCCTGGATGTGTTACCTATGCATTAGTTTTTATTTAGAAAGAAGACTAATTTCTATTGCCAACATCTTGGTTCATAACGGAGACAGATTTAGAACTAATGAGGTAGTTCTTTTAGTGAAGCAGATCATCCCAATAGAGGCTTCATTGGTGCTTTAAAATTGGATTTGAGTCAGTGTTAGAACAAACCTGATTAGAACAAAATGAAACTAAACATTCTGATCCTTTGGTAAAGAAAAAGTTATTTTTAAATAGTAACTTTCTAATTTTTTTCTGAAATCAATGTAATTAAGATTGAAGTAACACTTTCTCGACTTGCTTAAGACACTTGAAAAAGTTCAACCTTTTGTTAGATGTCAAACAGACCTTCTCAATAAGCTCAATGCAGGCAGCCAGGTCCATGCCAAAGTCAATGAATGTCCACTCAATGCCTTCCTTCTTGTACTCCTCCTGCTCCAGCACAAACATGTGGTGGTTGAAAAACTGTTGCAGTTTTTCATTGGTGAAGTTGATGCACAGCTGCTCCAGGCTGTTAAACTGCACAAAACGAAATTTTCAACATTAAATAGGTTTTTATAGCAGTAACATTCACTACCGAAAAAAACATTTTATTGAAAAAATGTGGAAGATAGTAATGAAATAAAATTTAAACTAATTGTCCCTTCAAAAATCCTAGGGGAAAAAATGATTATTTTTGACATGAACCCTTTTCATGAATTCTGGACATTAAAGGCATAGATGTCAATCACACAGCAAGAGTTCTGGTAGAATCTACGTCTTACCAACTCTAAGATTGCATGGACAATAATATATGTTAAAAGTACAATCATGATCCTATGAGTTATGGTTCAGATTTAAGGGTGAAAGTAATTTATTGAAAAACTTCACTTCTTTTTACCACTTCTATAGAAGATCAGACATTTTCACTTTTGGCTGTCACATTATTAAGGAAAGCTTATCCAGTTTCTTTTCTGTTCATATCAAAAATTTGGCAAATCCTCTTTGTCAGGTCTGTGGAAGCAGGGACCTGATGTGGTTTAGCAATTGAGGATCTGAAAGAGTCTTTGTAACAGTTTACATCCTCATTTTATATATGATGATACTATAAATGCCCCAGAGGGGAAGTGGTATGTGTCACATGAACCTGGAAAAGAAAAGATTATGAACTGTCCATGTGCTTCTACCTTTAGGCCCATTCTCCTCCATGGGAGATGCTTTGTGTATAGATCAAATGCTACATATCTGGGTTCCTGTTTTGGCTTTGCCTTATATGGCCGTAGGATCTTTGGCAAGTGTTTTGATTTTGCTGATCTCAGTTTCTCCACATGTGTAATTAGCAGTAATATTGATTATTCCTTTGTAAGCTGATTTAAAGATTAAATGAGGTAACATTTTGAAGTGCTTAGTATAGTGCCAGAAATATGCTGCCTTCTCAATAAATCTTGGCTGTTATTATTATTACATTCTGTTACCTTCCAGATACTTTGGAGGTAACTCTAGGTGCAGTGTTGGAGAAGACAATGTGGACTACAAATGTAAATGAATAATGATAGTCCCTTAGTATATCAAAGTCCAAACTACCTCCCTCCCACTTTTTATTAATATGAAGATAACTCACATCAAAGATCTCAAAACCAGCGATGTCCAAGACCCCGATGAAGTACTGTCTGGGCTGCTTGGTGTCCAGCTGCTGGTTGATGCGGGTGACCATCCACAGGAACATCTTCTCGTAGACAGCTTTGCCCAGGGCACCCACTGCATTGTATACCTTCATGGGCAAAGTAATGTTTTTGGTGTTATTAGAGGCATTATTAAAGGAGTAATGTTTGTTGACATTATTAAAGGCCTGGGATGTGTGTAATTCATTGAGGCCTTGAACTTACCTGCTGCACAGTCTGGCCTTTAGTGACATACTCATTGCCGACCTTGACCCTGGGGTAGCAGAGTGCTTTGAGCAGGTCAGCAGAGTTCAGATTCTGGAGGTAGGCTGCTTTGTCAGCAACTGCAGAGATACAATTCAAGAAACGTTGTTTAATGGTGGATATCTTTTTTAACATAATCTTTCCATTTTCCTCCCATCAATTTTCTTTATTATTTAAATAAAACTTTAAATAATTCTATAGAATATCAGATGAAAGTCTCTGTACCTTGAGGATGTACTTGCTAATAAATGGCCAATCAGTTACACTGGCCTTTGGTGATTTATTGCAGGCAGCCTTAGAGAAATTCTTTAACAATAAACATGTTCAGTGTTTATGGAAATACTCTATAAGTGAGGCACAAGCCATAGTCCCTGCTCTTAAGACATATTAGGTATAATTGGAAGGATAAGATAAAAACATCTTAATATTCACTGTTAGGAATAGTTAAAAGTCAGAATATTTGGATCCTTATCTCAGTTTGGCTCCTCCCAATTTTACCTCATTGGATCAGTTTCTTTATCCACAAATGTGGGAATTAAATTTCACTACAGAGTTCCTTTCAAAATTCTATCAATGACTATAATACAAATACCACATGTCAGAACAAGTAACTGCTGAAAAATTTAGGGGAAAGAGAAAGAATGTCAAGCTGGGAGGTCAGAAAGGGCTTCAAGGAATGGGTAACTTTAGCTAGCGTGGTAGGTCCTCTATATTCCATGTTCTTTCCATACATAGAGTATGTGGATTTTCTTTTTCAGTTCCTTTTTCATCTTATTTGCTGCCTAGACTGTCAACAGGTTTATATACAGACAACACAAACATGTACACAGATGTCTAGGGACATCCTTCAACCCCAGCTATGTTTGGGCAGATCCTGTATTACCAGCCACTAGGTTTACCTTGGGAGTGCTGAACTAGACCACTAGGCCAAGTTATCCTATATGCCTACCCACAATTGCCAAGATAAAGCAAGAGCACTATTCCATCTCATTCTCTCTCTAATGATCTGGCCTCAGGTTGTGCTTTTTTAAATATCTCCTTATACATGGCTATTAGGGCTCATTTTAACTTATTTGGGCTGGATAGAAATGATGGATATATAGAGATATGAAGAAAAGGGGTGAGGAAAACATGCAATGTGTATAAGTGTGTATATGTCTTTCAGAAGTCTAACTACAAAGGAGATGTGAATTTAGAATAGGCTTTTTTCTTCCCATATTTTCTAAATCAAACCCAAATGGAGCTTCATTCAGTACCTTCAGTGCCGTCTGGCTCGGCTTGCTCCTCACGCTGCTTTTGCTTAAATTTCATGTTCCCATAATGCATTACTGCTCCTGTGAGCTTATAGATGGATACTTTCTCTTCAGGAGTAAAGCCCAGGATGTCAATGGCACTCTGCCAGGAGAAGTGACAGGACAAAAGTTAGGACAGAAGAGGTTAACTTATTTAGGAGGACATCCCAAAGTAACCACACCTACAGTAGGTTGCTACTGTCATTCCCATACATAATGGGATTAAAAAAATTTTTGTGTGTATGAGAGAGAGAGACTTACATCAGTGGCCATCAGCTCTTCTTGGTCATCAATGCTGGGGACTGTGATCTCCCCTTGACTGATGAAGGCATAGTCGTATGGGTTGGTGGTTATCAGGAGCATTTCTGGATACATAGAATTCAGGGGATATGTTTTACATTAGAAGTTGTTCATAAAAATATTAACTTTCATCTATGAATTTAAGATCTTTCTTACCAATAAGATCTGGTTTCTTATTGGAAGTAATCTGATAAAAAATATGGTAACTTCTTTCTGCCTTTAGCTGGAAAGTAACTCTAGACTTTTCTAAAAGATCTAGACAGAAAGAGAAATAGATATTGAATTAGGAAAAAAATCAGTGGTGATGAGATATTAAATGAACCTCAGTGTTTTTGCTACAATCAGGGGGATTACACAGGCTCCACTGAGATTTTAATTTGGTGGTTGATCCTCTTGGTACTACATATATGAATTCAAATACACATGGCAAATGCTAAAGGTCCTCACCATCTAAGAGCAAAGACTGAAGCATACCTGCTCTAGGAAAAATAAACTTTTCCTATGGGAGACCTGTGGCCTCTGTATTATAATTGATCCTTAACATCCTTTCCTTCCTCATATCACCTCAGATTGTGGTCAAGGGCTTCTTGTTTCCTTGGAAACACCTACCAAATCTCAGACCAAGAACAAATCACAGAGATGTACTGTAAACCTGTAAGTAACTTGTAAGAACCCATAAATAGCCCTAGTGTTTGTCCTGGAAAAAAATTTCTCAATTGCTTCTAAGGCAGGAATTCCAGAATGTGCTACAGAACAATCAGACTAAGATTGAGGTAAATGGAGTACACAGTAGAGTATGGATAAGTCTGGCATTGGCTCATAGGCAACACTGGCAGCAGATTCAATGCATATCAACTATTGCAAAATATCCCTGCAAATAAAATCACTTGTCTCTCTGTTTTGATTTTCAATGATTCTTTTACTCACATGTTTCAATATCTGCAGAAGCCAGCTTCCCTGTAGTACCGAAGTGGATTCTAATGAATTTACCCTTGGAAAGAGAAAGATTATTTATTATGAAAGAGTTGAAGCACACAGTGATGCAATTGAAATGATAACTCAAACGTGGCTGCTCTGGCACTTAAGGGCAGAGAAGAGCTCTCTGTGACCAAGAGACTTACAAAGCGAGAGGAGTTGTCATTCCTCACGGTCTTGGCGTTGCCAAAAGCCTCCAGCAGGGGGTTAGCACTGATGATCTGATCTTCCAGAGTCCCCTGCAAAGGCAAGAGCGGTCCTCACATCTGGGGCTGTAGACTTCTTGAGAGCCCTGATAGTCTTTATTCTGACTGCGGCTTTCACTCTCACCTGCATTTTGCCAGTTTCTTCCTTCTTCTTCTCTCCAGTGACTGCAATCGTTGCAAAGTACTGGATGACACGCTTGGTGTTCACAGTCTTCCCTGCACCAGATTCTCCCCTGTCAAACAGAAACCGGAGAAGAGATCAGAACAATAGCTTACACTGTCAACATCTAAGACAATCATCACAAAGCAGAGAAGAAGTAAAAGAAATCACGTACGTGATCAGGATGGACTGGTTCTCGCGATCTGTGAAAAAGAAATCAAGACTGTCAGTTTAAAAAAACCACACACACCGACAGTCGACATGAAGACTTTTGAATCAATTATGATCAAACACAGCTTGTCCTTTTTAACATTTTGAAGATGTCGCCTATGATTTTGGTTTTATGTTTTGCCTTTTGGGGTAAAATTTGTGAAAATGGGAGGCAAAGAATCATATATTTCTTTTTGTATTTTATTAAATTGAAAACTTTTTTATGGGAAATTTCAAACATATATAAAAGAAGAGAAAAAAGTATAAAGAACCCCCATGTGCTTATCATACAGCTTCAATAGTTATAATTTTGTCAATTTATACACGTTTAAATCTCATAAGATTATTTTAGAGAAAATCCTAGGCATCATATAATTTCATCTGTAAAAGAATCATAGAATTTTGAAGTTTTGATAGATAAAGAAGCTGAGACCCAGAGAGGAATAAGTGACTTTTCTAATAATTACATAGCTCGTTAAGGTCAAAGATATTCAGGTCTTTTGACTTCCAATTTATATATTTTTCTCCTACCTGGACTCCTCCCAGTTCTTGATATCATTAATTTGACTGCTGGTAATACTAAATAAGGAAGGGATTTGTAATTGTAAATGTTTGTGTTTATTTACTTTCTTTTGAAGGCATTCCTCCACCCCATCCCCCCGATTTACTTCACTTTTATTATGAACAATCATGGTCTCAGATCAGTTCAACTAGCTTTAGGGCTGATATTAGTAGAAATTATTCCAAAATTATTCTTCGGTCACAAAAACCTACTATCCCACATAAAAAAGGAAAAATCCCACCCAGTCAAGGAAAAGATATCCTGTGTGTATTTCCAGGGAAGTGAGTTTATACATTCTCAAATTTCTTCTGGGTAGTTATCCATCACTTATCTAATGGATTCATTCATTCTCTTGGAGAGAACCACGTAGAGTAATGATAGTATCCAGGACTTTGGGGCATATCAAGTTCATGATGGATACTGCTACTATAAAAATACTCAGTACTTAAGAGAATTCCTCTGCTGAAGGATCCTGAAATGCTTTATAAAAAGCATTGTTTATTTTTATTTCTATTTTTATTTTATATACATATTTAAATAATAAAGCAAAAATCATTACTAGTTATATGACTGATGTGTTGGATTTATACCAACTTTCCAATTTGTTAAAGCTGTAATTTTTTTACTGAGAGATTAGAGATTTTTGAGAATTCTTAAATGTAAAAATACATTTAGAGAAATTGATACAAATCTGGATGTTATTTAGGTGTTATAGATTTTAGAGAACTTTAAAGTTCTATTCAGGGAAGTTGATACAGATTTTGGGACATATTCAAATTGATTTCTTTATCCGATAGAAGAAAAATCATGAAAGATCATATTGCATCTAATGGGAGCACAGATAAGAAAACAATGTGCTAGTCTCTTTTGACAATGCAAAAATAACACCAACCAGGTCCAATACCACAGTTTTGCATGGTTTTATATGAAAATCATGTTTGGGGAGTCATAAGTAATCTTGAATTTGAAGCAGTTCCAAAGCTTGGGAGTAGGGACCTTTGTAGATGTGGTAGCAGTGTAAATGCAGCTGCTGAGTATTAAAACCCCTGAAATGAGCCAGCATTTGGATAATTTATGGAAGGAAGTTAGCTTCTGTTGACAACCAAAGAACAGTTTACTGGCATGGAATCCTTATAGAACTGCTGGCCAATTTGTAATAGAAGATTCCTATTTTATTCCTTTCTCTTCTCTCTTCTCCTTTAAAGGACAATTTCAAAACAAGGGCAACAAAACAAACACAAAAAACTAAGGAACAAAACCCTCTCAGTTTCTAAAATCCCATGGACTAACAGGAAACTCAGGAATTTAGAATATTTCCAAAGGCAATACATTTGGTGTGTGAAGATAAAAGGTTTTAATGCTGTATTTTGGCCTATAACGTGTATCGAAGCTTTTTGTTTATATTTCAATAAGGCAGGAATAACAGACTTTGAAATAATTTAAAAAATATTTTCGGAGAAAGAGAGATTTTTATTTTCTTTTATTCTAATAGGAAAATACTTCAAAATCTTTGGAAGCTAAGTCATAGCTCTTTCTTTACTCTTGTCTACCCCAAAGGTTGACAATATTAGTTATGTCATTTGACGATAAAGATGGAATTCACAAAGCTTTCGAGCTACAGCTGGTACTTATTTTCCTTGATTGCTGTGAATGTGAACATTTAAAAAGAATAAATTTGAACTGCTTTTTATTCAAATCAGAAAGTGAAAAATATGGGAAAGCAACAGATATGTTTACAGAGTTGTGTTCATTGTTTTAACTAGGCTTCCAATTACTAGCTGGGTTAGCATGAGCAGGTCAGTGGACTCAGTGAACTTTACTTCATTTGTCTGTAAAATGGAGATGGCTGCTGGCAAGAATATATGACATTACAGCTCTGAAAGTTCTTTGAAAACAGTGAAGCCCGATGTGGCTGCAATGTATAATTATAATCAAGGCCCAGACAAAGTCTGTTTGTTCATTGAAGATTCTATTGCCACATTTCTGTAAATAGATGTATCACTCACCAGTCAGCATGAACTGATAGGCATTGTCAGAGATGGAGAAGATGTGGGGCGGAGCCTCCTGGCGCTTTTTGCCTCGGTAGGCAGCCACCACCTCGGGGTTGTACACCGGCAGCCACTTGTAGGGGTTGACGGTGACACAGAAGAGGCCTGAATAGGTCTGAGAAAAGTGGAAAATGCAACATGTGAACCTTGTTTTTACTCAGAGACAAATGGAATACAGAGAGGTTGAAGAGTGCTCACGTAGATCATCCAGGCTGCATAGCGCTCTTTGAGGTTGTACAGCACTCCAGGCTCGTGTAGATGAGTCATCATGGCCATGTCCTCGATTTTGTCATATTTTGGAGGGTTCATAGGAAAGACTTGGTCTTCCTTGACAGTTAGAGTCTGTCAAGTAAAGTAAGAGACCAGTGTGTATTAATCGTTGGAGGTAGGGTTTATAGTTTATCTGATTGTTTTGGTTATAAAACGACACTTGCAGACACTATCCTTTAAAATAAAGTCATGAAAATGTATTTATTTCAGACTTTGGTGCTAAGAAAATCTGTTTCCTACGATGAGCTAGGATACTACCTTTTTACAAAGATGTTTTTCCTCCCACATTCCCCTGTCCCAGGTTTATCAGGTTATGTCCTTTCATTCTTATTTTAATAGGTTAATTTTTTTTCCCTTGCCATTCATTACAAGAAATTCCATTTGAGGATAAGTAATAGGAATATTAATATATTATTTAACTTAGTGAATAATACTTCTGATAGGAGAAGTTAGTTTTTACTTCTCCCGAGTATTGGGGTTGAGACGGGGAAGTGAGGAATTGACTTTAATCCTAGTGGGTTAAAGTCCTGTGAGTACTTGGGAAGATAAGAAAAGGGATTATGGCTGAGAATTTCTTTTACCTTCTAAATCTGATGTCCATAAGCGAACTAGAAGGGTGCTTGTATAGGCTTAGGGATTCCTAGCAAGTAAGGCTTCATCTCAAAGTGAGGAGAGAGAAAAAAATGAGGAGTATTTTCTCCTTATGTTTTTACTTACTGCTCCGCTTTCTGTCTTTACAGTTATCTTTCCTCCTTCCTTGCTTTGTATAGTGCTCTTCACGTAGGATTCTTTGGCTTCCACGACAAAGACCGATGTTTTAGCATCAAAGGGCTTGTTTTGAGCTTCGATCCGCTCCTTTTCCGATTTTCGAAGATAGGGAGCGGCTACGCCAAAAATAGCCATCTCTGCGTCAGAACTCGCACTCATGGCTGCGATTTATTTAGCAGAGGATTCTATCTTGGAAACGAAAAGAGAGCAGGAGAAATAGAAACCAGCAGTCATACATGTGAGTTAGGATTTGAAATCAAAGAAATGTTGAGCCTCTAGTGCCTGGGCTGTAACTATTTTCCCCAGCTGTTGGTACCAGTGTTTTAACACAGTAACACTAACACAGAGCTGGTTTGGAATGAGATTATCATTTGAGTCTTCATTTTTAGAACTTTGAAAATTCCCTTCCCAGATTGCATATGTCTTGATCCTTAGGGATAGGGTACCTACGATTGAATGAGAATGGAATCTTTCTTTGCATGTTTAATCTCTAAACTGTAACAATATCCATAGCTAAAACTGTTGGGGGATTGTTTTGTAGCAACTGCCATTCTTTAATGGTCACTTTTCCTTCTGTGTAATGTTTGCATCTGCTATATGCTAGGTCAATCACAGAATTAGGGAAGAAAGTTTGTCTTGTGCAAATGAAGGTTGATATTTTCAAAGCTGTCAAAAACATCCTTGTCTTTTAGATGGCCATTTTTTAAAACTCATAAGCCAAATAATTATTTTTAACATCTACTTTATCTTAATATTTGGTGTTATGTCTCTCAGTGGGTTGTTAAAAGAACCTCATAATAAATTCTCTGTACTCTGGATTTGTGGTCATTTGGCTTTCTGCCAAGAGACTTAATACTTCCTTAATTCTAAAATATCTTTTGACACTCTCCTTTTGGCATGAGAGATTTCAAACTGTTTGTTAACAGATCTAACCACAGAGAAATGAGAGCTTCAGCATGAAGAAGGCCCCTTCTTCCCACATAAATTCCACAGGCTTCTCTTCTTTCCATTCAGAAAAAGAAAAGAAACTAAAATTTAAGGGTTCATCACATGCAGGTAAGCTATTGTCCTCTGATAGATAGATATGCCCCTGCAACATTAGTATGTTAGTTTGATTCTTTCCTTTACTTTTAGGTATACATTACTTGGGGAAGAGCCAGGATCTCTTCCAATTTAGGTACTATATTTAGCATTCTGTGGGTATAATATTTGTGACTTTTTAAATGAACAATAATAAACTTTTCTGAAAGCAAATAACTGAATCATAAAAAAGTAGCTGAAATATTATGGTTATAACAAGATGTGTTTATGTTTTTAGATAAAAATTATTGGTAAAATGTTTGAGTATTCAACACTTTGCAGTAGAGAGAGGTTAGCATGGAATAGTCTCTTGCCCCTGGACAGGTCTAAGTACAGCTGAGACCTCACTGTCAAAATTCATTCTGTCCTAAATGGTCCTTTAATCCTGGAACTCAAATGAGGATAGTCTCAGGGAATAAGATGTTCTGAAAAAAATGATGTGCTAGCATTTATAAGACTATTTGGAAGCACCATCTACTTACATAATTGCAAAAAACAAAGAAATGGGGTATAATTAAGAATTGTTGCCAGCTTCGTTAGGTCAATACATGAAAAAAGCTGAGTCTTACCTCTGGAGTTCCAGATGAAAATGTAGGTTCGGAAGTGTCTAACACTATAAAATAACAAGTTTTTCATTAGTGAAGCTCATGAAATTCTAGTAAGGCCGAGAATTAAAATTTCCCTGCTCTAAAGCTTGGCTCTATGAAACTAAAAGTCAAAATTGGGAGGAAGAGTTTCATGATCAGAAATGGGTCATGGGATAAGTAAGCTCTTTCTGTCCCCTGTGGTCATGTCCCAAGGCTCCCATCACTTACCTCTTGGGTTCTTGGTGGAGATGAGGCAGGAGGGATGTGTCAAGCTTATATAGGGACCAACATGCTGATGCTGCAACTATCTTCTCTTTGTTAGGGCAAGACATTTGGCAACACGAACCCTCAGCATAATTTGTACTGACATTTGGCATGTTTGGATATAATTAGAAGTATTCATATCATTTTGAGTATGTGAACCAATCTCCTATAAATAATTTTACAGGGGCCAATCTGCCGGCAGAGAATGCTTTCTAGTATGCTGGGAAGGTAATCTTTGACAGTGCCTGGTGGGGCCTCAAAGTAAGTTCCTAAGAGCTATATTCGTTTTGGCAAACTCTTTCATGCATGCCTTTGGTAACTCAATGATCAGATACTCAGCGACACATTGCTGTCAGGGCCCTAACCTCTTTTCCTTTTTTGATACCACAGGAACCCCCAAATTCATTCCCTTGGGTCACTGCCAAGTCTTACCCTTGGAGTCTGGGTTTGGGCAGCAAAGTGTGAGAGGAGCTTCTGCACTGAGTTTCCAACACTGGGCCAGTGTCCACACACTTAATGTTGAAAAGAATTATTAGAAAATAATACGTATTCGTTGTAGAAAAAAACAAGCAAAGAGAAAAATGTCTGTAATCCCAATATGCAGCAATAAGTAACAGACATATAAGTAGGGTTATACTATAATATAAAAGACATTTAATATATATATGTGTCTTGTAATCTACTTTTGAAATTAATATACCACTAATGTTATTTAGAGGGTTTTTTTTGGCTTCTATTTAAAAAAGTGTTAAACTTTACAATAAAATTCACTTCTTTTGTTGTATGGTTCTATGAGTTTTTACAAGTGTGTTGATTCTTGTAACCACCACCACAGATGGGATGCAGAACAATCACATTTCTATGAATTTTGATAAATATATGCAGTTGCGTAGCCTCTTACATTTTAACTATGTGAAAAATTAACGACTTATAGAGTGGGCTAAAATTTCCCTTTGATGAACACTCACAATGCACCTCCCTGCACTCTAGAGGTAACCACTGATTTCAGTTTGGTTTGTAATATTTCAGACCTTTTTTGTGCATTTACTAATTTATATTTGGGAAAATGTAAGTTAGTGAAACTGGCTTAAGAAAATTGGTCCATAGAAAAGATATAATATAGATATTTAAAATATATAATAGTTTGCATATTTACCAACTTGCTTTTATAATTCCATACTCTTGAATCATTTTCTATGTTAGTGTATAAATAAAAATGTGGAAAATTTTCAAAATTATATAGAAGTAGAGAGAATGGTATAATGAACCCGTTGTGCACATCACCCAACATTGATAAGTATCAGTTCATGGTCTTGTTTCACAGACACCTCGCCCATTCCCTTCCTCCCTGGAGTATTTTGATATTACTCATTTAAATATTTCTGTGTAGAATTCTGTATATTCTAAATTTAATCTTTTTTTTAAACAAGTTGTAAAAGGTTTTTCTTGGTCTAATAATGATCTTAACTTTACATCTTGGTCTTATAGAAGTTTTAAATTTTTATCTAGTCAAAGTTATAAAAACTTTTCTTTATATTTTTCTTTTTTGTGTGTGTGTATTGTAAAAGGAGGCTTTCCCTAACTCAAAGGATTTGTGTGTGTGTGTGTGTGTGTGTGTGTGTGAGAGAGAGAGAGAGAGAGAGAGAGAGAGAGAGAGAGTCTGTTCCGGATTTCATATTTTGTACCATATGTCTGTACTAATCACACATATTTTGATATCTGATACAGCAGATTTTCCCTCATTATTCATTTATTTCAAACTTGTCTTACACAATGCAATATATATATGTGTATATATATGTATATACACCATACCTTACTGCTAAATCGCACACTTGAAACTTACTGGATTTCATTAACCAATGTCACCATAATAAAAAATAAATAAATAAAAAGAAGAAAAAAAACTTGTCTTAACAATTATTGCAGTCTATAGTATGAATTTTTAGAATCAGATTATATGGAAAATCCTGTTGGGATTTTGATTAAGATTAAATTGAATTAATAGATTAATTTGATAAGAGTTGATACTTCTACAATAGTGAGTCTTTCAGTCCACAAGTATGACATATTTTTCTGTTTATTCCAAGTCTTTTTAAAAATGTTCTTCAGTTAATTTTCTTAGTTTTTTTAAAAAAATTATTATACTTATTGGGATGACATTGGTAATAGCATTATATAAATTTCAGATGTACAACTTTATAATATAACATCTGTATATTCTATGGTGTGCTTACCTCCTGAAGCCAAGTCTCCTTCTGTCACCTTGTATTTGACACCTTTTACCCTCTTCATCCTCCTCCCACCCCCTTCCTTTCTGGTAACCACCATTTTGTTATCTGTATCTGTGAGGTTTCTTTTATTGTAATTGTTTGTTTGTTGCATTTTGATCCCACATATCCTTCTTGTCCTTTTCTGTCTGACTTATTTCACTTAGCACAATACTCTCAAGATCCTTTTTTTTAAAATGAAGGGTCTTATATGTTTCTTATTAGGTTTAGTCCTAAGAATTTTGTAGGTTTTTGTTGCTATGATGCATGAGATTATTTTTCCTATTATACTTTCTACTTGTTATTACTGGCATGTGGCAGACAGATTCACCTACTCAGAAGCTTAGTTTTGTTTGTGGCAGCAGTATGCCTACTAAATAGACACCTTTGCATAGTGTAATCATGTGATACTGTTTTGGCTAATGAAATGCAAGTAGGAGTTGCTGGGTGGGGCTTTTAGAAAAGCTGTTTTTTAAAAGAGAGCAGCCTTAGCTAGTACTACTTTCTCCTTTCCCCTCTCATCCTTTTACCTTTGTAGAACACAGAAGCAATGGCTGGAGCTATAGCCTCGAATTAAAAATCAAGAGAATTTCAGACCTTTGTTTTGACATCAGTGAGCTAAATTTTATTATGCGAAGAAAAATAAACCACTAATATTATAAGGCACCGTTTACTCAGATTTTTCTGTTACATACAAACACAGTCTCTGACAGATATGTGTTGATTTTTCTGTGTTATCTTTATCCGGTCCCCTTGCTGAACATTCTTATCATTTAATAATTTATTTGATTCTAATAATTTATTTGATTCTCTTGAGTTTTTGATATATAATACACGAATAATCACAATTCTGCATCTTCTTTTTTTAATTTATACATTATTCTTTCCTTCTCTTATTGCATTGTTTAAGGCATTTAGGACAATATTGAATAGTATTAATATACTATTAACCCTAGGATACTTGTATACATCTCCTATACAAGATAAGGGATTCTTATCTTGTTCCTGACTTTAGACTGCATCTAATGCTTCTGATATCAAGTATGATATTTACTATATACTTTAGAACTAGTTTGCCAATAATTTTGAACATAAAAATGAATTAAACTGTTTCATTCCTAGGTATATGCCCAAGAAAATTGAAAACATATGCTTATATAAAGACCTGTATACACATGTTTATAATAGTGTTATGCATAATAGCCCAAAGTGGAAACAACCCAAATGTCCATCAACTGACAAGTGGATAAACAAAATGTGATACATTCATACAATGGAATACTATTTAGCCATGAAAAGGAGTTAAGTACTGATACATGATACACCATGGATGAACCTCGAAAATGCTATGCTAAGTGAAAGAAGCCAGACATAATGTGCCCATATTTGATGATTTCATTTATATAAAATGTTAAGGATAGTCAAATCTATAGAGACATAAAGTAGTTTAGTGGTAGAGGACAGGGAGAGGGGAGAATGGATAGTGACTGCTCATGAGATTTCTTTTTGAGGTAATGAAAATGTTCCAGAATTAAAAATAGTGGTTATGGTTGCATAACTCTGTGAATCTACTAAAACCACTGAGTTGTACATTTAAATGGTGAATTTTATTGTATGTGAATTATATCTAAAAATATACTGGATTTTATCAGTGATTTTTCTGCAACTATTGAGATTATTTTTTCTCCTCTAACTTGTTAATATAGTAAATTTTATGGTAAGTTTCCTCACTTTTACTGTTCTAGAATTCATGAAATAAAACCTATTGATATAATTTTGTTTAATTCTGCTTTAAGTTTCCTAATTTTTATATGGGATTTCTGGATTTGAGTTGATATATGACTAGGCCATAGTTTTCTTTCTTCTGTTATCCTTTTCTGGTTTTGATATCAGGATCATGCTAGTCTTGTAAAATGAGTAGCTTTGTATTTGTTTCTATTTTCTGCAACAGTGTGTTTAGGATGTGAATAATCTATTCCATGACGGTCTGGTAGAGTTCTTTCATGAACTTTTATTGCCTGTTTGGAAAATAAATATTTTACTCTTAAGTTTTTCCATGACTATTGATTAGTCTATTAAGAGCTCCTACTTGTTTTTTTTTTTTTTTTGGCTCATTTGGAAAATTTCTATTTTCCTATATAATTGTCTATTTTGTGTGAGTTTCTAGATTTTTTTGACTTTTTTTGTGTATGTCTTTTAGAATTAAAAACTCCTATGTAGTCATCTATTCCTTTTTTATTCTTTACATAATTTAATATTTTTATTTTAAATCATATTTGCTGAAGTTTTGTCTTTTATGTTGGTCTTTTAAATTCAGTTTTACCCAATAATTATTTTTCTATTTTATTTTATTCTGCCTTCAATCTTATTCATTCCTTTTTAAAATTTCTTAAGTTTATTTTATTGGTCTATATCTAGCATCTTGAATTGAAAACTTATTTATTTTCATTTTTTTATGGTCTTACAAGGTTATTTATGGTTATATATTTTTCTTTGGTTACTACTTTGGCTGAATCCATAGGTTGATATGTAATACTTTGAGAATCCTTCAATTATTTTTATTTTCAAACTTCCATTTTCATTTCAACCCCAAAATTACCTAGAGTATGTTTGTTTTTTAAATTTCCAGATGTATAAATTTGGGCATTGGGGTGAGGGCTCTGTTTTAGCCGTTAATTTTTTTTTTAGCGCGCGCACGCATGTGTGTGTGTGTGTGTGTGTGTGTGTGTGTGCAGTCTGTTTCCTAGCAGACCCAATAGGAACGAGGGGTGTGGTTCATGTATCTGTGTTTGTATGTGTGCATGTAAGTAATTAGATAGCATCCAGATATGAAAAATTATTATTTTTACAATAATTTCTATTATTGTTTTTATAGTTTTATTATTTGTATATATATCTATAAACAATGCATATCATTTTTGCTTGTTTTTGAGCTTAACATGAATGCAACTTTATTCTTCAGTCTCTCACTTCATTTGCTGAATATTATTATTGTGAGATTTTTCATGAATTGTATATAACTATTTTCATTACCATAGAGTATGACATTATATGGTACTATGACTATTTATTCTACTGTAGACAAAATTTGGGGTTGTTCTCATTTTTTTTTGCTATAATTTTTAATTTTATCTTGTTCTAAAAATAGTTGATATTTCTTTTGTGGCTTTGTTACATGGGTCAGTTGTTATTGTTCTTCCTTCCCCCCTTTCTTCTTATTTTAATAGCTGTATTCAGTCGAATTTTACATACCTGAAATGTTATCCATTTTAAGTACACTGTTCAATGAGTTTTAGTAAATTTAGGTGGTTGTGCAACCATCACAATCCCGTTTTAAAACACTTCCATCAACCTAAAAAGTTTCCTTGTGCCCATTTGCAGTCAATTTCAAATCAACTCCAAACTCCAGGCAACCACTGATCTGCTTTCTGTCTCTACAGTTTTGCCTTTTATAAAAATTGCATATAAATGGAATCCTACAATATGCAATCTTTTGTTTCTGGTTTTTCTCCCTTAGCCTGTTTTGGAGTTCATCAGTGTTGTTGCATGTGTCAGTAGTTCATTCATTTTTATTGCTTAGTAGTAGTCCATTGTATAGATGTGTCACATTTTGTTTATCCATTTACCAGTTAACATCTAAATTGTTTCTAGTTTTTGGCTATTTTGAATAATACTGTTGTTAATATTCCATGTAGGGCATTGTATGGACATTTTTTTTTTGTTCCTCTTGGGTAGGTAACTAGGAATTGAATTGCTAAGTTATGTATGTTTAACTTTCTAAGAAATTGCTGAATTCTTTGCACAGTGGCTGTAACGTTTTACATTTTCACTAATATATGAGGGTTCCAGTTTTGTTACATTCTTACCCACACTTGTCCTTTCTTTTTGATTATAGCCATCTCAGTGAGTATAAAGTGGTATCTCATTGTAGTTTTAATTTGTATTTCATTAATGGATAATGATTTTGATTACTTTTTCATGTGCTTATTTGCCATTTATGTATTTTCTGCAGGTGAAGTATCTCTTAAAATTTTTAGTGTTTTTAAAAATTGGATTATTTTCTTATTATTTACATAGTAGAGTTCTTTGTATGTATATATGTTCTTGATACAAGTCCTTTATCAGATATATGATAAACAAATATTTTCTCCTGGTCTGTGGCTTGTCATTTTGTAAAAAATATTTAAAACTATTTTCAATTACATATGACATAAAATATTATATTACTTTCAGGTATACAGCACAGTGATTAGATATTTACACAACTTGATCACTCTGATTTATTCAGTACTCATCTGATACCATACATAGTTAGTTTATAATACTACTGTCTGTATCCCCTATGCTGTACTCTACATCCCCATGACTGTTTTTTAACTACCAATTTGTACCTCTTAATCCCCTCCCTGCCTTCACCTATCCCTCCCTAGCTCCTGCATCTGGTAACCATCAAAATGCTTTCTGTATCTATGAGCTTATTTCTGTTTTGTTTGTTCCTTTATCTTATTCTCTAGAACTCACATATAAGCAAAATTATCTGACATTTGTCTTTCTTTGTCTGACTTACTCCACTCAGTATAATACCCTCTAGGTCTATCCATGTTGTTGCAGATGACAAGATTTCATTTTTTTTTTTTTTTTATGGCTGAGTAATATTCCAGTGTGTGTGTGTGTGTGTGTGTGTGTGTGTGTGTGTGTGTATACTACTTTATCCATTGATGGACACCCAAGTTGCCTCCATATCTTGGCTATTATAAGTAGTGCTGCAATCATATACATATCCTCTCAAAGTAGTTTTTTGAGTTTCTTTGGATAAATACCCAGAAGTGGGATTACTGGGTCCTTCTTAGTCTTTTGTTGTAGACTTTGTTTTAAAGTCTATTTTGTCTGGTATAAATATTGTTACCCAATCTTTTTGTTTGTTTGTTTCTATTTTCATGAAATATCTTTTTTCACCCATTACTTTTAGTGTCTGTGTGCCTTTCAATCTGAAGTGAGTCTCTTGTAGGTAGTATATGTTAGGGTCTTGCTTTTTTGTCCATTCAGCTACCCTATGTCTTTTGATTAGAGCATTTAATTCATTTATATTCAAAATAATTATTGATAGACATGCAGTTATTGCCATTTAGTTATTTATATTTTTGATTTTATTTTTTCTTCTTCTTAAAGAAGTCCCTTTAACATTTCTTGTAATACTAGTTTGGTGCTGATGAACTCCTTTAGCTTTTTTTTTTTTTTGTCTGAGAAGCTATTTATCTGTCCTTTGATTCTAAATGATAGCTTTGCTGGGTAGAGTAATCCTGATTGTAATACTTGCTTTTCATCACTTTGAATGTCTCATGCCAGTCCCTTCTGGCCTGCAAAGTTTCTGTTCAGAAATCAGCCGGCAGTCTTATGAGAGCTCCTGTCTAGGTAATTAACTTCTTTTATCTTGCTGCTTTTAAAATTCTCTCTTTGTCTTTAACCTTTAGCATTTTAATTTTGATGTATCTTGGTGTGGGCCTCTTCATGTTTGTCTTGTTTGAGACTCTCTGTGCTTCCTGGGCTTGTATGTCTATTTCTTTCACTAGGTTAGGAGTATTTTTCATCATTACTTCTTCAAATAGGTTTTCAATTCCTTGCTCTCTTTCTTTTCCTCTGGTACCCCTATGATGCAAATATTGGTATGTTTGATGTTATCTCCGAGGTCCTTTAAACTGTCCCCACTTTTTTGGATTCATTTTTCTTTTTGCTGATCCAATTTGGGTGTTTTCTGCTACCTTATCTTACAAATTGCTGATTCAATCCTCTGATTAGATCCTTTTCATCTAATGTACTGTTGATTCCCTTAGTTTTAGACTTCTGTTCAGCTAGATTCAGGCAATTCTCAATGATGGTTGTTCTGTAGTTTAGTTGTAATTTTGATATGGTCATGAGAAGAGGCAAACAGCATTTACCTACTCCACCATCTTGACCAGAACTGTCACTTCATTTTCTTTCTTTTCTTAACATTTTTAATTACAATTGACATTCAATATTATATTATATTAGTTTCAGGTGTACAGCATAGTAGATAGACATTTATATAATTTATGAAGTGAGTTTCCATCCCCCCATTAGTCTAGTACCCACCTGGCACTATGCATAGCTATTACAATATTATTGACTTATCGAGTACTTTACATCCCGTCAACTATTTCATAATTGTACTTCTTAATCCCTTCCTCCTTTCACCTACCCTCCCAACTTCTCTCCCATCCAGCAACCATCAGTTTTTCTGTGTACCTATGAGTCTGTTTCTGTTTTGTTCTTTTCTTTTGTTCCTTAGATTCCACATATAAGTGAGATCAAGTAAGATCATATGGTATTTGTCTTTCTCTGTTTGACTTATTTCACTTAGCATACTTTCCAGGCCCATTCATATTGTCACAAACAATAAGATTCATTCATTCTTTTTAATGGCCGAGTAATATTTTATTGTATATATGTACTACATCTTCTTTATCTATTAATGGGCACTGAAGTTGCTTCCATATCTTGCTATTGTAAACAATTCTGCAGTGAACATAGAGATGTGTCATTTCATTTTCTTAATGCTGAAAAGTTGTGTTTTTTTGTTGTTGGTTTTTTTACTTTTATTAACATTTATGCTGGGACACAAGTTTTTATTTCTTCAATTTCTTCCACGATGTCTTTTTCTTCCGTGTAACCTCCCCTTCTGGTTTAGGAACAGTTTGCTCTGTTTCAGTGAGGATCATCACAGTGTGTCAGGGAGAGCTCATGTAGGGGTTAATCTGCCTAGGAGCTCTGTAAGTTCTACACCACATCCTGGGAGCTTTGTTTACCTGGATATGCTCGATGACAGAGAATCTGCATCAAAACCCTTACGTCCAGCATTATTCTCTGCATTTTAAGCATATGCGGCAAGAATTCATCACCCTTTTTGGGCCACTGACCCTGTGTCCAGCCCCACTGTTTGGCCTGACCACATTTACCTACTCTACCATTATTACAATTGAATGGCACTCATTGCTTCTGTAAAGTGACATCTTTCAGATACTTGATGGCTTTTTGAATATGCATATTCTTGATGGCCTGGGAAGTTTCATGAGTGTTTTAAAGTGAACACGAAGATTTAAACCTCTTGATTTGCATGATTTTGTGGGGTTTTCTAGGTCAAGTGAATAACGAATCATTTGCAGAGGTAACCTCAGGCCACTTATGGGAAGAGAGCCCAAAGTTTTAAATTTTGATGAAGTCCAATTTATCATTTTTTTAAATTGATCATCCTTTTGGTGTCATATCTTACTAATATTTCCTAATGCAAAATAACAGATATTTTTCTTCTATGTTTTCTTCTATATATTGTATATTTATATCTGTTACATTTAAGTCTATATTCCATTTCAAGTTAATTTTTATGTATGATGTGAAGTAAGAGTCTAGGTTCATTAGTTTTTAAATATAAATATTCAATTGTTTCAGTGCCATTTGTTGAAAAGACTTATTTCTCTACTAAACATGTTGATACCTATTTGCTGAAAATATTTAATGATTTTTCTTATTTTAAAATTGAAATGGTTTGCTTTTCATGTAGTTTATACATTTACATGCTTCAAAATTCCAGAAGCACCTGTCCCAGAAGTACAGAAAAATATATAATGAAAACCTTTTCTCACACTTCCGTCCCCCAAGTATTTAGTTTTCCTCCTCAGAGTCAACAACACTCATCAGATTCTTGTGTGCCTCTAAGAGGTATTTTATGCATGTATAAGCAAATATACTTATATTCTTTTTCCCAGCATGGCTCAATTTTTGTGAATGTTTTAGATTATTGTTTTTAACTGTTTTATTTAAATTATTATCCACTGAGGAGAAAAAATTATTTAAATTAAATTCATCAGTTAAGTTTAATTTCTCCCTAAGAAATGAAATACTAAGTAATAAGATTTTAATTAAATAAATTCTAATTTAATTTCTCCCTAACAAGAAAAGCAATAAGATTTTTTTTAGCTAGAATTGAGCTGGGTGGGGGAACTATTATAATATCTCAGATCCAATTTTTACTTCTTAAAGAGTGATGCCATCTCCATTGAAAATGCATATATTAGATGTTTGAAAAGCATTTATATTCTCTTCATTTTGACTACAAAATTTCATATTTGTCTTTACAATTGAGCTTGTTATTTGTGTGATTCATCTGTGTTTTTAGTTTCGTCTACTTGATCTGTTATTTTTCTAGTATGTAAGTTAAAATCCTCTGCTATGATTGTTCTCAAATCTTTCAGATTTTTGTTTGTATAATTCAAAGGTGGTTGCTAACTCCATAGAAATTTGTGATCACTATATCATTCTGGTAGATTGTAATGGCTATATGTAGTGCTAGATGGGTGCTAGAGTAATCAAGGGGATTACTTCATAAGTTATATAACTGTATAACCATTGTATTGTATACCTGACACTGATATTAAAAATAAATAAATAAATAATAAAAACTGAGTAAAATATGAACTATCTTTGCTACTTTCATATTATTTTGCATTGAATTTTACTTTTGCTAATATTTTGCTATAGTTGCTTTTACTTTTTTGGTAGCATATATTTGGGTTATCTTTTTACATACTTTTATTTTCAACCTTTCTTGGTTATTTTATTTCACATCAAACTTTTAAAATGCAAGTAGCTACTTTAAAAATCCACTATGAGATCCTCTTTTAGTAGATAAGTTTTAGAGGCAGCAAACTGGTTGTCATGCTTTTTGTGGTGTGCACAATGTTTTAAATATCAGTGTAACTAGCCAGATGTTATTGTGTGTGATTTTAGGCAAGTCAGCTAACCTCTGTAAGCTTCGGTTTGTTTCTCTGTTAAAGGAAAACAATAATAATTTTCAACTATCTCACAGGATTAATGTGAGTATTTTGTGGAGAAGTATATGTAAAGCATCTAGCATGGTTTTCCGGCAATGAAGAAAATATTTGTTAAATATTGGCTATAATTACTCTATTTAAAATTATGTAAAAGATAGGGCTTTATTACTGTGAGTCATGGGCTATCACTGGAATCTTTTAAACAAGGAACTGACATCATAAGATCTGCGTTTTAAATACAATTATGGTAACAGCGTGGAAGATGTATTAGAGGAGTGAGACAGAGGTAAAGAACTCACTTAAGCAGTTGCCGTACTATTTTAGGAAAGAGTTGAGGACCTGAACCAAGCCAACAGCTCTTGGAAAAGAAAAGAAGGAATGAAATCAAGAGGTCTTTATATTGTAGACTTGACTGTGCTTGATGCTGGTGTAATAGACATAATTTTAGATGTTCAAGAATCATTTAAATTTGTTCTATCCCAACACAGCTAAAAATAAACTGAATTTCTTGAGATTGGGGATTTTTTTTTCACAGAAAGGGAACAGACTTGGAAATAACTGAAAAGTAAGAGTGATAACTTGATGAAGAATTGTAATATTAGAATTTGTAGTAAAAGAACACAAGTTTCTGGGAATAATAAGCTTTTACCAGACAATGAAGTAACAAGCTACCCTACCTGACATAAACATATTTTAGATATATGGTGATTAAAACTGTAAAATCAGTGTAGGTGAAGACAAGTAGATCAATAAAAAGTAGATCAATTAATGTAGTTTAAAAACGGGCTCTTGGATGTATGGCAATTTAGTATATAATAAAGGTGGCATTTCAATTACTGGGGGCAGGGAAAGGAAAGACTATTCAATGAATGGGATTGAGACATCATTTAAAAAAATATTAAATTAGGTCCTTGCCTCACACCATTTATAAAAAAGTAAGTTCTAGATGAATTGAAGTCTTAACTATTAAGACAAAACAAGACTTTAAAATAATAAGAATATTTATATCCTCCAAATCAAGAAGAAAGGGAGAGAGATGCAAATAGAAAAAGTAGCCAAAAGACATAAATAGACAATTTGTGGAAGAGTCAGTACAAATGGCCAATAAACTTGAAAACATACTTAAGCTTGGGAGGTGCAAAGAATATTTCACTCGCTCATCAGATTGACCAAAAAATTCTATAATAGTAAAAGGTAATGAAGGAGAGTGGGTGCTCTTAAATGCTTTGGATAAGGATGTAAAATTCCAGGGCAATTTGTTGCATCTTTTGAAATTTAAAACTGCAGTAATTTCACTTCCTGCTCTCTTTCTCCTACAGAAGCACAGGGGAACAAGAAGGCATGCCAAGGCTGTGAATTTAGCATTTAACAGCAAAATTTGGGAAACAATTTAAATGTCTATCTAGTTACTTTGTATTAAGTGGCCACCTGTTAAGTGGTGGTGATCTGATTACTCAGTCAGTGGTGAAACCCAACACTTTAATCTGAGATTTGGATCAACCTAACACATTTTCCACTTGTGTTCTTTAGCTATAACCTTGTGAATGAAAAACCTTCTTTAAAATAACAATAAACAATGAAGTACAGAGTTTTAATGGACAATATATATATAAGGAAACTAAAGTGTGAGATATATTTTGCTAAAGCTGATTCATTGGTATATTCCAACCCTTCCCCAATGTGCAGATATCTCTTACACAATTCTTGAGTGACAACTCATTTCTTTTAACTTAGAGTACAAGCTTTTTCAAGGTCTGGCTTATATCCATCGTCCATGCTCTTTTCACTAGTATCTGCTTACAATTAAGCCCAGGACTAGCATTAAATTACTGTTTCTAATGATCCTTTGGCTTTAAGAGTACTTGCAAAAAAAGTTATTTTACAATTCCTAAAATTCCCTTTGCCCTAACAATTTCTCTATTTTCTCTCTTCAGTGAAGAAAAGCAGAGGAAAAACAGCCACTTAATGCATCCATACCTTTTCTAATATAAAACTCTAATTATCTCATCTTCAGCCACAGAAAATGACTCACTTTTCATAAGACTCACGCCAGAGAGGAATGTTATTTAGATTCATATATGTTATTGAATGTAGTTAATTTCTTCTTATCGTTGAGTAGTATTTCCATGTAAGGCTATAACATGTTCATTTATTCTCTCACAAAAGAGAAGAATTGCTATATCAAAAAGTGTAAAGGTGTGTATTTAATTTATACGAAATGGCCAAACAATTTAAATATAATAGTTGAACCATTTTACATGCTCACTAGTAATATATGTGAGATGTAGCTTCCCAGCATACTCACCAGCATGTCATTGTCAGTCTGTATGATTTTAGCTATTTTTGTGGATGTGTAGTGGCAACTCCTAGTGATTTTAATCTGTATCCTCTAGACCAGTGATATTGAATATCTTTTAATTTTGTTATTGGACCTTCAGATATCTTCTTTTTGAAAGTGTCTGTCAAAGTCTTTTGCTCATTTACGTTGGATTGTTTTCTTTTTTTTATTGTTTTGTATATGTTCTTTATAGACATTAAAGTCATTTGTTGCATATATGTATTGCATATATTTTCTCTTAAAGAGGAATTTTTCACTTAAATGGTTAACTTAGTAAACAGCTCTTTGTTCTGCTTGTGTAGATATGCTTGCCAAATAGGCCAAAGGGCAGGGTGACGTCGAAAATAACTAAAGACTCATCCTCCCTTTTGCTCGTTTTGTCTAGATAACAGATGTATTGCCTGAGTTCCTGTCTGAAAATCTCACGCTTTGTGACCCATGGCAACTCCTGAGGTCTGTAACTGCCTGAGGACAAATTAACCAGTCAGCCCATGCCAATTGTAACTGCTCGGACAAGCCCTATAAAAGCAAGGTTGCATCTGAGCCCAGGGCCCAGATCTTCAGAGTGCTAGCTTATCTGGGACTGCTGGCATAATAAACCTGAGTTCTCCAGCTCTCCGAGTGGTGCTTAGTATCTCGCTGGTCTGATTATTCTGCAACACTCCCAGATTGTAGTTTGCCTTTTTATGTTCTTAAAAGTGTCTTGGTGAGCAGCGGTTTTAATTCTGAACAGGACAGGTTTATTATAAAATTTTCTTGTATTTAGTGCTAGTTATGTTCTGTTTAAGAATTTTTGCCCAGAATCACAAAGATATGATTCTTTGTTTTCTTTTAGATAATTTATAATTTTAGGATTTACATTTAGGTTTGTTAAATCTATTGAGTTAATTATTATATATGGCATGAGTTACTATTTTTTCCATATGGATATGTAATTGACCTAGCATCATTTGTTGAAAAGACTTTCCTTTCCACATTGAATTGCATTGGAAAGTTAGTAAAAAAATCATTTGACACTATATATATATAGTGAATATATTTCCAAATTCTCTATTCCTCTCGATTCTCTTCCATTGATCTATATTTTTTCTACCCTTTTGTTAATATTACACTGTCTTAATTACTGTCACTTTATAATAAGTTTAAAAATCTGTTGAGTAGGTCCTCCAACTTTGTACTTCTTTTTCAGGATTGCTTTGCTATTCTAGGTCTTTTATATTTTATATGCATTTTAATATCAGCTTGCTAATTTCTCAGAAAAATGTGTGATGGAAATATTTAATGTGTTACATTAAATATTTAGATCAATTGGGAAGAACTGATAGATTTGCAATACTAAGTACCCAGTGCTGGTACTTAGAGTGAGCAGGTCCATCACTGAGTCTTCCAGTCCAAGAAAATGGTGTCTCGTGTACATATATGTGTGTGAGTAATTTAATTAAGTATTACTTACTTTCTCTCAGCTATGATTTATAGTCTTCAATGTAGAGGTTATTTTTTCATTTTTTGTTAAGTTTATCTCTAGAATATTTTGTGGTTTCTTTGATACTATTGTAAATGGTATTGATTTTTACATTTTTATTTTTCCAAATGTTTGCTGTTAATATACAATTTATATTATAATTTGACACATGCTCAATTTACTTCTTGTATTAAGTAGTTTTTTATAGACTTACTTAAATATTCAATAGAGTCCTTTGCATTCTGAGGCACCACCACAGCACTGTCACTCTTACCTCACTCAGCCAGCTGTGCAGCTGTCCATCAGGAGAACCCAGGAAGCAGAATGCTGGAAACCTCCTAGCGGTGCACCCTTCCCAGAGGCTGGTGGGCTGTACCAAGGTGCTCCATCATGTCCCTGGCAGCCGGCTGGGACTTCTGAGCTAGGGGTGATTTCCTGGAACAAAACCCATCTGAGTACCCTCTGGCCAATGTCCTCCAATGCCTCCAGGTCACCCAGGTGCCCTGCTCAGAAAAAAATGGTGTAAATGATAGAGGCTTTGTTCATCTCTCTTGTGACCAAATCAAAACTGTGACAGAAACACGGAACAAACAGCAAGCAAAGCCGCCTAGGATCTAGATGAATAGAAGCTCTATAACTAGGGAGAGAAATAAGATATTGCCCTGCAATGGTAGAAGGTAGGAGGGGGCGAAGACGTGAGGCTGCCCCGTCCCTGACTGGCTGAGTGGGACAGAGGCTGTGGCAGTGGCAGCTGCAGCTGCAGCCTCTTAAAGGGGTTGTGTCTGTGAGTGGACTTTTGCAGTGATGGACCTGCTCGCTCTAAGTACCAGCACTGGGTCTGCTGCCCAGGGGGTACCAGGAACTTATAGGGAGACACTGAGTTGTTGGAGCGAGGGCCAGAGGCGAGGCTCTCTCCCAGGCAGAAGTGCCAGATGTATCCATTGTTCCTCTGTTGAGCCCTCCCCACTCCTAGTGTGTGGACTCAGTGCTGTCATAGCTGAGATGTCATCGAACTGGATAACAGAGGATTCCTTGAAACTACGTCTCCCTCAACATGCGGCCCAACTCAAGCCACATCCAACTGTGTCCTCAGGGAGTCTGGTGCTCCTTGCTGAGCCAACTCCAAGACTCACACTGGTGGCAGCTGACCTCAGTTTCTGGCGGGGCTTCTTGAGGCAACTGTAAGCACCGCATCTGTGGATTGCTTGCTGAATCTTAACAGGTGGCCCTGGAGGGGCACAGGCTGGGGCTAAACTTGGCCTACAGCTGAACCCCTCTCAGGACTGCGCCACTGGACACCTACTATACAAAGCCACACTAATAAGACTGGGAGACTTAGGAACTTTGCTTAGTACGTAGAAACAGACATGGGAAGGCAGCCAAAATGGGAAGACAAAGAAGCAGAAACCATATGAGACAATAGAACAGAGATCCAGGAGTAACGGAATCAAGGAATCTAACAGATGCAAAGTACAAAACATTAGTTATAAAGATGCTCAATGAACTTATGGGAAGTGTAGATGAATTCAGTGAGAAGTTTAACAAAGAGATTAAAAAAAAACATTAAAATGGAAATGGAAATTATAAAAAGGAACCAGTTAGAAATGAAGAACACATTATCTCAGATAAAGAGTATATTAGAAGGAGTCAACAGAATGGTTAAAGAAGAGATTGAACGACTGACATACAGGATGGGGAAGCCAAGGACACTCAATCACAATGGCATGAAAAAAGAAGTCAAGACTATAATAATTTTTTAAGGAGCCTATGGGAGATAATTAAATGTAAAAATATCCATGTCATAGGAGTACCTGAAGGAAAACAAGAAGTTGAAGAGCTAGTTGAAGAAATAATAATGGAAAACTTCCCTAACCTGGTGAAGGAAATAGACATACAACCTAAGGAAGCCCTGAGAGTCCCCCAAAAGATGAACCCAAAGAGGCTCACACCAAGACACATCATAATTAAAATGCCAAAAGGTTAAATACAAAGAGAGAATCTTAAAAGCAACAAGAGAAAAGCAGTTAGTTACCTACAAGGGAGTACTCATAAGACTGGCAGCTGATTTCTCAAAAGAAACTATGCAGGACACAAGGGCGTGGCAAAAAATATTCGACGTGATGAAGACCCAGGATCTACAACCAAGAATACTTTATCCAGCAAAGCTATCATTTAGAGTCAAAGAAGACATAAAGAGCTCTCCAGACAAAAATAAGCAAAAGGAATTTATCACCACCAAGCCAGCATTACAGCAAGTGTTGGAGGGATTTCTTTAAAAAGAAAAAAATGTGTATCAAAAACAGGAATAAAGAGTGGTAATAACTACATTCCTATCAATAAGTACCTCAAGTGGAAACGAATTCAGTGCTCTGACCAAATGATAGAGTGACTGAAGAGATAAGAAAACAAGACCCTTACATATGCTGCCTACAAGAGACTCACTTCAGATTAAAAGACACAGAGACTCAAAGGAAGGGAATGGGAAAACATTTTGCTTTGATGGACCTAGATGGTATTGCACTGAATGAAATAAGTCAGATAGAGAAAGACAAATATCACATGATTTCACGTACATGTGGAATCTAAAGAACAAAATAAACAACAGCAACAAAAACAGAAATAAACTCATAGATACAGAGTTTTGAAGGCTACAAGATGGGAGCGGGTAGAGGGACTGCAAAAAAGGGCAAAGGGATTAAGAAGTACAAATGGATAGTTACAAAATAAACATGGAAATATGAAGTAGCATAAGGAAAACAGTTAATGTAATAAATATGTAAGAGGGTAGAGGGGTACTAGATTTAGTGGGGTAATCATTTTGTGAATTATATAGATCTCTAATCACTACACTGTGTAATTGAAACTAATATTGTATGTCAACTATAATTGAAAAAAAACTCATTGAATTGTACAATGTAAATATGAGCAATTAATTGTCTATTATATTTCAATAAAGCCAGAGAGAAAAAGAGTTCAATATATACAATAATTTATCGTCATATAAAGACGATCTTACTCACCCTCCCCCAATCATTTTTTTTTCCTTCTCTTTCCTTATTGCCTAATCTAGGCCCTCCAGTGTAGGTAGATAGAAATGCTGAAAGTGAATTTATCCCAATCACAAGTAGAAAATGTTCATTATTTCTTTATTAAACATGATATTTTAGCTGTACTTTTTTGGTAGGTGACTCTTATTAGATTGAAAAAGTTCTCTTTTATTGCTAGGTATCTGAGAAGTTTTTTTTTTTTTTAAATCATGAATGAATACCGGATATTGTCAAATACTTTTACTATATTTACTGGGTTGATCATTTAATTTTCACTTTTATTCTGTGAATTTGATGTATTACAGTCAATTTTGAATGCTTAACCAAATCCCACTTAGTCAAGATTTATTGTTATTGTTATCATCATCATCAAGATCATCATCATATATTGTTAGCTATTGTTAAATTTGATTTTTAATATGTTGTTAAGGATTTTTGCATCAATGAGGAATACTTAAGTATATTTTCTCTATTTTTCTGTCCTCCATTTCATTAATTTACATTCTAATATTTATTATTTTCTTTCTTCTGCATGCTTTAGATTTAGTTTACTCTTCTTTTTCCAGTGACCAAGGATGAAAGGTTAGGTTACTGGTTTGAGATCTTTCCTCTTTTCATTTTTATTATCTATCTATCGATCAATCTATCGATCTATCGATCTATCTATCATCTATCTATCTATCTATCTATCTATCTATCTATCTATCTATCATCTATCACCTACCTATCTATTTTTTATCATGGTGACATTAGTTAACGAAATCCAATGAGTTACAGGTGTACAGTTTAACAGAAAGGCATACATATATTGCATTGTGTGTTCACCTCTCATAGTTAAATTTCTTTCTGTCACCACATATTTGACCCCTTTTACCCCATCTACCTCCTCCCTCCCTCCACCCGCTCCCCACTGGTAACCGCTCATCTATAGTCCATGTCCATGAGTCTGTTTGTCCTGTTCATTTGTTGCTTTTAGGTTTATATCCCACATATAAGTGATAGCATGTGATTTTCAACTTTTTCTGTCTGGCTTATTTTGCTTAACATGATTATCTCGAGGTCCATCCATGTCGTCACAAATGGCAGTATTTTATCTCTTCTTATGGCTGAGTAATATTCCATTATATACATGTAACACAGCTTCTTTATCCAAACATCTATCGTAGGACATTTTGGTTGCTTCCATGTCCTGGCCACTGTGAATAATGCTGCTATGAACATCAGTATGTAAATATCTTTTTGGATATGGATTTTCAAGTGTTTGAAGTGAATACCCAGTAGAGGGATTGCTGGATTATATGGTAGATCAATTCTTAGTTTTTTGAGGAACCTCCATACTGTTTTCCATAGCGGCTATACCAATTTGCAGTCTCACCAGCAGTGTAGGAGAATTCCTATTTCTCCACATCCTCTCAACACTTGTTATTATTTGTCCTGTTGATAACAGCTATTCTAATAGTTATGAGATGGTATCTCATTGTGATTGTAATTTGTATTTCCCTAATAGCTAGTGAAGTTTAGCATCTTTTTATATATTTGTTAGGCATTTGTATGTCCTCTAAGGAGAAGTGTCTGTTCAGGTCTTCTGCCCATTTTTTTGATTGGGTCATTTGTTTTTTGTTGTTGAGTTGTATGAGTTCTTTGTATGTTTTGGATATTAGGCCCTTATGGGAGGCGTTGCTTGCAAATATATTTTCCCATTCGAATGGTTATCTCTTTACCTTGTTCAAGGTTTCTTTTGCTGTGCAGAAGCTTTTTAGTTTGATGTAGTCCTGTCATTTGTTTTTGCTTTCACTTCTCTTGCCTTTGAGGTTAAATTCATAAAATCTTTAAGTCCAAGGTCCTTGAGTTTAGTTCCTATGTTTTCTTCTATGCATTTTATTGTTTCAAGTCTTATGTTCAGGTCCTTAATCCATTTTGAGTTAATTTCGGTGTGTAGTGATAGACAACAGTTTCAGATAGTTTCATTCTTTTGCAGGTGGCTTTCCAGTTTTCCCAGCACCCTTTATTGAAGAGGCTTTCCTTTCTTCAAAGTATGTTTTTGGCTTTTTTGTCGAAAATTATTTACCCAAATAAATATAGGTTTACTTCTGGACTCTCAATTCTATTCCATTGGTTCGTGTGTCTGTTTTTCTGCCAATATCATGCCTTTTTGAATATTGTTGCTTTGTAGTATAATTTGAAGTCGGGCAGAGTGATGCTTCCAGCCTCATTCTTTTCTCTCAGGATGGCTTTGGCAATTCAGTGTCTTTTGTGCTTTCATATGAATCTGATGATTTTTTGTTCAATTTCTTTAAAAAATGCCGATGGGATTTTGATGGGGATTGCATTAAATTGTATTATGCTTCAGGTAGCAAGGTCATTTTAACTATGTTGATTCTTCTAATCCAAGAACATGGAATATCTTTCCATTTCTATGTATCTTCTTCGATTTCTTTTAATAGGGTCTTATAGTTTTCATTATATAGGTCCTTCACATGTTTCGTTAAATTTATTTCTAGGTATTTTATTCTTTTTGTTGCAATTGCAAAAGGAATTATTTATTTTTTTCCACTTCTTTTTCTGACATTTCATTATTAGAGTACAGGAACGCTACAGATTTTCGAACATTGATTTTGTATCTAGAAACTTTACTGTATTTGCTTATTGTTTCTAGTAGTGCTCTTGCGGAGTCTTTAGAGTTTTCTATGTAGAGAATCATGTCATCCACAAATAGTGACAGTTTGACTTCTTCATTTCTTATTTGGATGCCTTTTATATCTTTCATCTGATTGCATTTGCTAGGACCTCCAATGTTATACTGAATAAGAGTGGCGATAGTGGACAGCCTTGCCTTGTTCTTGATCTTAGAGGGAAGGTTTTTGGTTTCTCACCATTAAGTATAATGTTGGCTGAGGGCTTGTCATATATGGCCTTTATTATGTTAAGGTACTTTCCTTCTGTACCGATTTTGTTAAGTGTTCTGATCGTAAATGGATGCTGTATCTTGTCTAAGGCTTTTCCTGCATCTATTGATATGATCATATGATTCTTACTTTTTAATTTGTTTATGTGATGTATCACATTAATAGATTTTTGTACGTCGAACCATCCCTGTGCCTCTGGGAAGAAGCTCACTTGATCGTGGTGTATAATCTTTTTAATAAGTTGCTGTATTCACTTCGCTAGTATCTTATTTAGGATTTTTGCATCTGTGTTTATGAGAGATATTGGTCTGTCATCTTATCTTTACCAGGTTTTGGTAGAGGGTAATATTGGCCTCATAAAATGAGTTGGTAAGTATTGCCTCCTCTTCATTTTGTAGAAGAGTTTGAGGAGGATAGGTATTAAATCTTCTTTGAATATTTGGTAGAATTCACTAGTGAAGCCATCTGTTCTGAACTTTTAGTTTTTGGTAGGTTTTTGATGATTGTTTCAATTTCTATACTGCTGATTGGTCTATTTAGATTTTTCAGTCTAGGAAGGTTGTATCTTTCTAAGTACTTGTCCATTTCTTCTAGGTTATTAAATTTGGTGTTATATACTTTTTCATAGTATTCTTATATGATCCCTTGATTTCGGCGATGTCAGTCATAATTTCCCCTCTTGCATCCCTGATTTTGTTTATTTGTGTCCTTTCTCTTTTTTCTTTAGTGACTCTAGCCAGGGGTTTGTCAATTATATTAACCTTCTCAAAGAACCAGCTCCTTGTTGCATTTATTTTTTTTTGTTTTCAATTTCATATATTTCTACTCTAATTTTGATTATTTCTTTCATTCTGCTGACTTTTTGCTTCATTTGTTCTTTCTTTTCTTGTTTTTTAATAGGACATGTTAGGTTGTTTATTTGGGCTCATTCTTGGTTTTGGAGGTAGGCTTGTAATGATATGAACTTGCCTCTTATTGCCGCTTTTGTGGTGTCCCAAAAGTTTTGATGTGTTGTACTATCATTATCATTCATTTCTTTGTATCTCTTGATTTCTCTTTTTATTTCTTCTCTGACCCAGTGATTCTTCAGTAGTATCTTGTTTAATTTCCATGTATTTGTGGTTCTTCCCACTTCTTTTTACACTTGGCCTCTAGTTTCAAAACATTATGATCAGAGAATATGGTTGGTATGATTTCAACCCTCATATATTTATTGAGGCTATCTCTATGTCCCAGTATGTGTTCAATCCTTGAGAATGTTCCAAGTGCACTAGAGAAGAATGTATAAGCAGCTGTTTTGGGATGGAAGGCTCTATAGATGTCAATTATGTCCACTTGGTCTAATGTGTTATTTAAGGATGTTATTTCCTTATTGATTTTCTGTTTGGATAATCTGTCCATATCTGACAGTGGGGTTTAGATCCCCTGCTATGATAGTGTTTTGGTCTGTTTCTCTTTTTAGTTCTGTTAGTAATTGCTTTATTTATTTCAGGGCTCCCTGATTGGAAGTATAGATATTAATAAGTGTTACGTATTTTTGGTGCATGATTCCCTTTATCCTTATTAATGTCCCTCAGTATCATTCTTTACTTTTTTGATTTCGAAGTCTGTTTCATCCAATATTAGTACTTCTACTCTCACTTTTCTCTGAATGCCATTTGCTTGAAATATCATTTTCCACCCTTTCACTTTGAGACTATATTTGTCTTTGGAACTGAGATTTGTCTCCTAGAGGCAGCATATGGTTATGTTTTGTTTTTTGATCCAATCTGCAGCTCTGTCCCTTTTTATTTGCGAGTTCAGTCCATTTACATTTAGGGTGATTATTGAAATATGAGTTCTTCTTATAGCCATTTTGTCTTTTGCTTTCTGGTAGCTCAGTGTTTCCATTGCTTCTTGTCCTTGTGTTTCTATTTTCTTTATTTTGGTTAGCTTCGGTGGGTTTTCCCTCTGGTCCTTCTTGTTTTATGTTATATACTTTGGTTTTGAATCTTGGGTGTGTGGTGACTGTTACAAATATGTAAAGGATAGTTATATATACACAGTCATCTCTTTTCTTCTGCGCATGCCTTATCTCCATTCCCCTTTGCGAATTTGGATATTTGAATCCTCCCTTTTCAGTCATTGTTGTCTCAATTTGTCCCTATGTATGCTGAACGTTCATTACTATCTTGCTATAGCAAATCTCTTCTTATTTTTAAGTTTATAATGCCCTGTTCCTAGTAAGGGTTGCACTCCTGTGCTTATATCTGCCTGATAGTCACCTTATTCCTAATTATGTATTTTTTTTGTCATTTTGTTTTCAGTGAGCTGACCCCTTTCAGTATTTCCTGTAGTGCGAGCCTCAGAGTGGAGAATTTTCTCAATTTTTGTATGTCTGGAAGGTCTTTATTTTTCCTTCATATCTAAAGCAGAGCTTAGCTGTGTACCTTATTCTTGGCTGGTAGTTCCTTTCATTTAATAGCTTCAATATTTGATTCCACCCCTTTCTGGCTTGCAAGGTTTGTGCTAGCCAGAAAGGGGTGGAATCAAATATTGAAGCTATTAAATGAAAGATAATCTGAAGATAATCTAATGGGTTTTCCTTTATAGGTTAGTGTCTTCTTTTCCCTGATTGCCCTGAGAATTCTGTCTTTGTTGTTGATTTTTGATAAGTTTAATACAATGTGTCTTGGTGAAGGCCTTTGTGGGTTGAGATAATTGGGTGTTCTTTTGACTTCTTGAATTCCCAGGTCCAGCTCATTCCTTAGATTTTGGAAATTCTCTCAACTATTTGTCTAAAATGCTTTTTAATCCCTCTTCCTTTTCCTCGCCTTTGATAATGCCCATTATTCTTGTTTCTTCTCCTGATGGTATCAGCTAGTTCTTGAATTTCTCTTTCATTATTTTTCATTCTACAGTTTCTCTCTTCTTCCTTCTGATTTATTTCTAGATTTCTGTCTTCGACATTACTGATCCTTTCCTCCATTTGGTCGACTCTATTTCCCAAGCTTGCTATTTCATTTTTCTTTTCTTGCCATGTGTTCTTCATCTCCAGAAGTTCTATTTGGTTCTTTTTGAGGGTTTCAATCTCCTGGCTAAGAAACTCATTCTGTTCATCTAGTTGTTTTTCAGTTCTTGAAATTGTTGATATGAATCGTTTTGATCTCATTGAGTTTTTTCAGAAGTACAATCCTGAATCCTCTGTCGTTTAAGTTGCATATTTCTATGTCTGTAGGGTTATTTTCTGGAGATTTTTCTCTTTCTTTCTGAGCTGACTTGTCACCTTGCTTGTTCATGGTGTTTTTTTTTAAAAAATTAATTTATTTTAATTTGTTTCAGGTATACAGTACATTGGTTAGCCATCTATATAGTTTGTAAAATGATTCCCCCAATCTCTCCCTTCCTCCCCTGACCCTTCACCTAGAGAACGTATTAATGCTAATTGCATTTCCTATACCATGCTCCCCATCCCTGTGACCCTCCATCAGCTACTAATTTGTACTTCTTTAACCCTTCAGCTCATTCTCCCAGCCCCCCAAACCCTCCTCCCTTCTGTCTGTCACCAAATTGTCCACTATATATGAGTCTGTTTTTCATTAGTTTGTTCTTTTTATTCCTTAGATTCTGCATATAAGTGAAATCATATAGTAGTTATCTTTCTGTCTGACTTAAATATCTTCTAGGTCCATCAAAGCAATATCTCTTTTCCATCCCCTTCCTTTTAGTCAGTGTGTGTCATTTAATTTGAAGTGAGTCTCTAGTAGGCAGCATATGTAGGGGTCTTGTTTTCTTATCCAATCAGTCTCTCTTTTTTGTTGTCGGAGCACTTAATTCTTTTCCATTTGAGGTACTTTTTTTTGATAGGAATGTAGTTGTTATCGTTTTTTATTCCTGTTTTTGATACATGTTTTTTCTTCTTAAAGAAGTTCTTCAAATATTTCCTGTAATACTGGCTTGGTGGTGATAAATTACTTTCACTTATTTTTGTCCAGGAAGCTCTTTATCTGTCCTTTGACTATAAAAGATAGCTTTGCTGGATAAAGTATTCTTGGTTGTAGATCCTCAGTCTTCATCACATTGAATATTTTTGCCAAACTCTTCTGTCCTGCACAGTTTTTTTTTTTTTTTTAGAAATCAGCTGCCAGTCTTATAGGTGTTCTTTTATAGGTAACTATCTCTTTTTCTCTTGCTGCTTTTAATATTATTTCTTTATATTTAGACTTTAGCATTTTAATTATGATGTGTCTTGGTGTGGGCCTTTTTGGATCCATGGTTCTTGGGATTCTCTGAGCTTCCTAGTGTTTTTTATCCATTTCCATTACCAGATTAGAAAAGTTTTCCATCGTTATTTATTCAAACAGCTGTTCAACATCTTGATTTTCTTCAGGGATGCCGATTAGATGGATATTTTGACCTTTAATAGTGTCCCATATGCTTATTAAATATTTTTACAGTCTTGGCATCTTTTTTCTTGCCATTGTGATTGAGTGTCCTTGGCTTTCCTGTCCTCTAGATAGGGCATTTGATCCTTTTCTTTATTCGCTTTGTTTATTCTTTTGTTTATTCCATTTAATATACTTCTCATCTCAGATAATGTGTTCTTCATTTCTAACTGGTTCCTTTTTATAATTTCCATTTCCATTTTAATGTGTGTTTTTTTTAATCTCTTTGTTAAACTTCTCACAGAATTCATCTACATTTCTCATAAGTTCATTGAGCATCTTTATAACCAGTATTTTGAACTTTGCATTTGTTAGATTCCTTGACTCCATTACTCCTGGATCTCTGTTCTGTTGTCTCATATGGTTTCTGCTTCTTTGTCTTCCCATTTTGGCTGCCTTTCCATGTCTGTTTCTATGTACTAAGCAAAGCTCTTAAGTCTCCCGGTCTTATCAGCATGGCTTTGTGTAGTAGGTGTCCAGTGGCACAGTCCTGAGAGGGGTTCAGCTGCAGGCCAAGTTTAGCCCCAGCCTGTGCCCCTCCACAGAACCTGTTAAGATTCAGCAAGCAATCAACAGATGCCGTGCTTATAGTTGCCTCAAAAGGCCAAACCAGAAACTGAGGCCAGCTGCCTCCAGTGTGAATCTAAGCGCTGCTCAGCAAGGAGCCCCTGACTCACTTAGGATACACCTGGATGTGGCTTGGGTTGAGCCGTGTGTTGGGGGAGGTGGGGTTTCAGGGAATCCTCCAGGCGGAGTGACCTCTGTTATCTTGTTTGATGATGTTTCAGCTATGGCAGCACTGTGTCCATGCACTGGGAGAGGGTAGAGCTCAACAGGGAACTATGGAAACTGCTGGTACTTCTCGCCTCGGCCTTCACTCTGACAATGTCTCCCTGTAAGTCCCTGGTGCCCCCTGAACGCAGCTGAATCAGCACTAGTGCTCAGAGTGAGCAGGTCCATCACCATGAAAATCTACTTGCTGATGCAGCCTCTTTAAGAGGCGGCTGCCACTGCCACTGCCTGTGTCTCAGCCAATCAGGACTGGGCAGCCCTGCGTCCTCACCCCGTCCTACCTTCTGCCATTGCAGGGTGGTTTCCTGGATTTCTCCCTAGTTGTATGGCTTGTTCGTCTAGATCCCAGGAGATTTTTCCTTGTTGCTTGTTCCTTGTTTCTGTGACAACTTTGATTTGGTCGCCAGAGGGATGAAACGAGCCTCTGTCATCTATGGCATTTTTTCCTGTCCGTTCATGTTTAATGGACTATTTCTCTGCCTGGGCATTAATGGAAATGTATTCTGCTTTTTTTTCCAGAAAGATTTATTATATAAAGGTCTCTTTTTAGCCTGTTTCAAAGAAGGTGTTTTTCTTTTGGTTTCCAGTAGGTGGCATCTAAGCCCCTTAGATCCCTACTTTATATAAAGTCTTAATAATGCCTTTTGTTTCCTCATAAATATTCAATCATGCTCACTACCTTCTGTCTCAGTCCCTGTCAATGTTAGTGACAGTTTCAGTAGTGTTTACTCAATACCCCTGGGGATCTGCAGTGTTTGTTCTTGGAGCATACGGCGGTAGGGGCCCTCTGGGTTATGGGATGGGGTCTGCAGTTCAGTCTCATGTTTTGCAACTGTAGCTGGTAATAATAAACTGTTGCTTCTTTGCCGTCTCCACTTCTCTGGCTTCTGCCCTGATCGCTGGGCACTGCTACTGCGTGGAGCTCACAGGTCTCTCAAGCAGTGTTGTTCAGGGAACCCGCTGCACCTTCTCCTCTCCCCCTACTCCTTTAGGGAGCTCCAGCTGTGAGAAGCAGCTTCTTTGTTTCTCCCAGTCTACTGCCTGACTCCCAGGATTCTGACCTGTGGTAGCTCTTATATGCAGATCCCACGCTCAGACATGCTGGTGTGCAGGTTGGGTGTGTTTTGTTGAGTTTTTGATGTTCAGCTTATTGTTATTTCAAGGGGAGATATCTGGGGACGTCCCTCATTCCGCCATGTTTCTGATGTCATTCTCTTCTTTTTAATATAGGCACTTACAGGTATAAATTTCCCTCTAAGAACTACTTTGGCTGCATCCCGTAAGTTTAAATGTGTTGTGTCTTCATTTTCATCTCAAAGTATTTTTTTAATTTTTCTTTTCATTTCTTCTTTGATCCATTGATTATTTATGAGTTATTTACTTTCCACATATTTGTTAGTTTCTCCAATTTTTTCCTGCTATTAATTTTTAATTTTATTCCATTTTGACCAGAGAACATACTTTATACTATTTCTGTCCTTTTAAATTTACCGAGATTTGTTTTATAGCCTAGTGTATGGTCTATCCAGGAGAATGTTCCATGTGCACTTGTGAAGAATGTATATTTTGTTGTTGAGTGAAGTGTTCTAAAGATATGTTAAGTTTATTTGGTTTATATTGTTGCTTAAGTCTTCTATTTTCTTTTGATCTTCTCTCTAGTTGTTCTGTTATGGAAAATTGGTTATTGAAGTCTCAAACTATCATTGTTGAATTGTCTTTTCTCTCTCTATTTTTGTCAGTTTTTGCTTCATTTGTTTTGGTGCTCTGTTATTAGGTACAAATAAATATGTATATAAGCATTATATGTTCCTGATGGATTTGTCCTTTTATCATTATAAAATGTCATTCTTAATCTCTAGTAACATTTTTTTGTTTATTTGTTTCAAAGTCTGTTTTGTCTTATATCAGTATAACTTATGGTTGCTTTTTCCATGATATATTTTTTTCATTCTTTTATTTTCAATTTGTCGGTATCTTTTAATTCAAAGTGTTTTTTTTTTAATACAGTCTGACAATCTTTGCCTTTTTATTGGATTATTTAATCCATACATTTTTAAGGTTATTATTGATATAGTTGGAATTATATCTTCTATTTGATTTTATTTTCTGTATGTCTCATTCTTTTATTGTTACTTTTTTCTTACTTTACTTTTTTTTGCAGCAAAGTAAATATTTTCTCAGGTAATATTTCAATTTTTTTTAATGATTTAAGTAATTCTTAAAAATGTTTGCTCTGGGATTTATCAGAATAGTTTCAGATTTATCAGAATAGTTTCAGATTTACACTAGTTTTATTCCAGTGATATATAGAAATGTTAATCCTAAATAGTTCTATTCTTTTTCCCCATTTTGTCTCATTATTATTATATATAGTATCTCTTAATACATTAAATACTTAATACGTTAAGTACAAGATGTACTTAAAACATCTCTTAACAGTAATACATTGTTATAATTATTATTTTATTATCTATAGTCATTTCCTTAACCCAGTATAGCTTTGCTCCCACATAGTTACTTTGTGCTGCATTGGCAAATGTATTGTACATATATTACATTTCTTTCTTATTTTATAGATAAAGATGAGTTTATTACTTACTACAATAGGGAGAAAATCACCAGTGGGTAGATATTTAAGGAGTTGGGGTTTGGTTTAAAGTGAGTCTTTAATGCAGGGATCTATGTAGGATTGTACCAAGCTTAATTTTTTTTTAATTGATATGACAAAAAACATTGTATTAGTTTTAGGTGTACAATGATTTGATATATGTATACATTGAGAAATAATTACTATAATAAGTTTAGTTAACATCCATTCTCCTACAAAGTTACAAAAAAATTTTTTCTTGTGACAGGAACTTTCAAGATCTACTCTCTTAGCAACTTAAATTTATAATACAGTATTATTAACTATTGTCACTGTGCTGCACATTATATTCCTAGGACTTATTCATCTTATAACTGGAAGTTTGTACCTTTTGGCCACCTACACTCATTTTGCCCACCCCTTTCCCCCACTGTCAACCACCAACCTGTTCTTTGTATCTGAGTTGGTTTTCCACATATAAATGATGTATACAGTATTTATCTTTCAGTTTGACTTATTTTACTTAGTATGATGCCCTGGAGACCTATTCATGTTGTGGCAAATGGTGAGATTTTCTTTTTAATGGCTGAATAGTATTCCAGTCTGTGTGTGGTAGGGGGCATTTTTTTAAATCCATTCATCTGTTGATGAACACTCAGGTTGTTTCCATGTCATGGCTATTGTAAATAATGCTGCAATGAACATATCAGTGCAGATATCTTTTCGAGATAGTGATTTCGTTTCCTTCAGATAAATATCCGGAAGTGGAATTTCTGTATTATATAGTAGTTATATTTTAAATTTTTTTTGTGAAACCTCTATGCTGTTTTCCATAGTGGCTGCAACAATTTACATTTTCACTAACATTTGCACAAAGGTTTCTTTTTCTCCACATCCTTGCCAATATTTTTTATTTCTTCTCTTTTTGATGATAACTATTCTACATCTCATTGTGGTTTTGATTTACATTTTCCTGATGATTAGTGCCGTTGAGCACCTTTTCATGTACCTGTTGGCCATTTGCATGTCTTCTTTGGAAAAATGTCTATTCAGATCCTTTACTCATTTTTTAGATTTTTTTCTCTTGCATCATATGAATTCTTTATATATTGTAGATATTAATTCCTTATCAGTACATGATTTGCAAATATTTTCTCTCTGTAGAGTGCCTTTTCATTTTGTTGATGGTTTCTTTTGCTGTACAGACATATTAGATTTCTTCATGTCATTTTCCCAACAATACATGATGTATGTATTATTTTATACAATTATTTTAAAATAAGTTAATAGAAGAAAGGAGAAAATATGTATTTATACTGTATTTTATAATTATGTAATAATCTTTGCTAGAGCACTTTGTTATTTTTGTGTGTGAATTGTTGACTGGGGACACTTGCTTTCAGTTTGAAGAACTTCCTTTAGTATTTTTTGTAAGGCAAGTTTGCTAGTAAGTTTTTGTTTATCAGAGAAAGTATTTAGCCTTCTGTTTTGAAGGATAGCTTTAATGGATAAGTGTTTTTTGGTTGACAGTTGTTTTTCTTTGAGCACTTTGAGTATATTTTTCCATTGCCTCTGGCCTCCATTGTTCTGAGACATATGCTGTTAATATTATTGTTCTCTTATAAATAACAAGCATTTTTCTCCTGCTGATTTCAAGATTTTCTCTTGTCTTTGATTTTCAGCATTTATTCTATGTTATGTCTGTTTGCATATCTATTTGCATATCCTACTGGGAGTTCGTTGAGCTTCCTGGAAGTGTATATATATTGTTTTTCAATAAATTCAAGGAGTTTTCAACCATTATATCTTTGAATATGTTTTCTATCCCTTTTACTCTCTCCCCTCTCCTTCTGGTACTCCCATTGCACACATACTGGTGTGTTTAATGGTATCTCACATTTCTCTGAGGCCTCCTTAATTCTTTTTTTGCCCATCTCTGTTTTTTGACTTGCATAATCTCTACCATAGTCTGTCTTCAAGTTTGCTTATTCTTTCTTCTGTCCATTCTGCTATACTGTTAAGACCTTTTAATGAATTTTTTATTTCAGTTATTGTACTTTTCAACCCCAGAATTCCATTGATTCTTTTAAAAATAATCTCTATTTTTTTTACTCATAGTCTCTATTTGACGTGAAATTGTCATCATTCCTTCCTTTACTTCTTTCATCATGATTTCCTTTACTCCTGTGGACATGTTTATAATAGTTATTTTGATATCTTTTTCCTTTAAATTCAACATCTAGTTACTGTCACAGGCAGTTTCTGTTGCCTGCTTTTTTCAATATATAAGTCAAAACTGTACAACTCATCATTTTTTGTTGTTGTTGTTGGAAACTAGACATATTGTATCAACTATGGGTACTGCCACCCTTACCAGGGCTTGTTTGTTTTATTTGTTTATTTGTTTTTAACTAGCTGGCTCATTTTAGTGAAGTTTATTTCCTACCCAACAGTCTTAGGCCTCTGATGTTGCTCCTCTTGTATTCCAGCTTTGGCATGTTTACAGTTGCCTTGGAATGACAGTGGTTTTGATAGGGTTCTATTCTATTTCCTTGACCACATGTAATTGTTAAACTCCACTAATTGCTAGCTGCTTATTTTATTGTTTTTAAAAACTCCCTTGGACATAAATTGCTCTACAGATTAATCCAATCAAATTCTGGCTCCTTTGAAAAAATTGTTCCTGAGGTCAGTGTTTGATATTTTCTCCTCCCAGGAGAGCTACTCCTAACTATCTTTTCCATTGTTCTCTCCTGAATTATAGCTAGCCTAGTTTAACCTGTATCTCAAGTCTCTTTCAATTTACTTTCACTACAACTTCTACTGATCTTGAGAGTGAGCTTAGACTTGAACTTCTTTGCTCTCTGTTGCAAAGGAAATCAGTTCATTTGGGAAAAGATTAGAAGTTCTCTGGTTTTTTTTGACCTGATTCTTCCCCTAGGCAAAATCTCTGAGCTGGGATTCTAGAGCTATTGGTAGGAACAGTTATAAACTTCTCTCTGAGTGACACTCCTACTCTCAGAGCTGAACACTTGGTGGTGGGGGGCGGTAATAGCCTGAGGTCTTCTTGGCTTGACCCTTCCGGTGTGGAATCATCACCCTTCAAGCCAAGTGAAGTTTTGATCAGATTCTAAACACACCATACCCATGATAGAGCCTCTATTTTATACATGGTGGCTGGGAAGGAGAGTAGAGCCCCCACTTCTTGATTACAATTGCCAAGGACTTAGCCCCAGAAACAAGTAGCTGGGGACAGAATGAGAAATATTGATGTCTTATTCTTTTTGGGAAGAAAGTTATCTGGTTGGAGCAGGGGGAAGAGGGAGCCTTGTGTTCTTGGCCTGGTAATCTAGAGTGTAGTTCCTGTTTCTCTGAGTTGGTAGGGTGGGAGAGAGGAAGTGATTTTGATTCAAATACCATAGATCCTTATCTTGCTTACAGAATTTTCATAGATTTTCTCGATAGATGTTTCTTTATTTGCCATTTTCCTTTAGGACCATTTCCAGAGGCTTTAAATGTTGTTTTAAAAATAATTTTAATTAGTTTCACTGGGCCAAGGGTCAGTGACATTCCTCAGGCTGTCTTGCCAAAGGTTGATCTTTCCTATAGTGTGTGTGTGTGTGTGTGTGTGTGTGTGTGTATTTCCTTGTATGTCATTATTTTTTTTGTGGTTGCTATAGGTTTGTATATATAAAACTTACCATTGTCTTCTTTTGTTGTCATGTTATCAGTTCAAGTGAAGCATGGAAAGCTTACTCCTCTTTAAGTGCTTTACTCTCCCCCATTTATAATATAATTGTCTTAATTCCTCTATATAATTGTCTTAAATCCTCTATATATTTAGAACCACATCAGATAGTGCTATAATTTTTTGCCTCAATCATCAAACATAATTTACAAAACTCTAAAAGAGAAAGCTTATTGTATCTGTTTCCTATTTTAGATTATTGTGGTATTTTTTTTCCTTTTTAATGTTCCAAGGTTATTTCCTTTTTTATTTTCCTTTCTATTTAGAAAACTTCCTTTAGCCATTCTTTTAGGGTAGGTCTGCTGATGATAGTTTTTCTTAGGTTTCATTCACCTGACAATATTTTGATTTTCCTTTCATTCCTGAAGAATATTTTTTTTTTTCTGGGTACAAGATTCTGGATTGATAGTTCTTTTTCCAGTACCTGAAAAATAGCTTTCTATCTCCATGGTTTCTGGTGAGAAATCTGCTGTCATTTAAATAATTTTTATTCTACAAGTAAGACATCCTTTTTCTCTGGCTCCTTTCAAGATATTTTTCTTTGCTTTTAGTATTTAGAAATTATGATATGTCTTGTTATGGATTTCTTTGAGTTTATTCTATTTAGATAAACTCCTTTATGAATCTGTAGGTTATGTTTCTTGCCAGATTTAGAACTTTTCAGCCATTATTTCTTTGAGTACTTTTTCGGCTTCACTCTATTCCTCCTCTTGTTCCAGGACTCTTAAAACATAAGATTTTTGTTGTTGTTATAGAGCTACAGAGCCTTCAAGCTCTGTACAATTTTTTCCCATTCATTTTTTCCCCCACATTTTCAGATTAGGTTTTTTTTTCTACATTCTAGTTCACTAATTCTTTCCTCTGTCCCCTTCATTTTTCCATTGAGCCCATTCATTGAGCTTTTTATTCCAGTTATTGTATTTTTCATTTCTAAAATTTCCATTTTTTAATATCTTTTATTTCTTTCCTGAGACTTTATATTTTTACATTTATTTCAAGCATCTTAATAAATGTTCTTTGAAATATCCTTTTATTACAGATAATTTGAAACCATTTTCAGATCATTCTAATATCTCTATCATCTTGCTTTGGCTTTTTCCATTCACTTATCCTTTTTCATTAAATATGAGATCTTCTTGATAGGATGAGTGATTTTCAATTGAAATCTGAACATTTTTAAAAACTTTTATAAGAAGAAAGTTTAATATGCAAGAAGTTCTATTTCTAGATATATATTTAATAAAAAAGAAACTATCAAGAAAAGTAACATGTAATATTAGGTTCTGAAATTTACATTTTAGTTAAAGAGTAAAAACTTTATTTTTATTTATTTATATTTGTTTAAAATACACATGCTTTTTTAAAAAGTTTTTTTTTAAATTATTTTTTATGGTAACATTGTTTAATGAAATCCAATAAATTTCATCTGTACACTTTAATAGTAAGGCATATATATATTTACACTGTGTGTTCACCTCCCATAGTTAGATTTCTTTTGATCATCACATATTTGACCCCTTTTACCCTGTCTACCTTCCCCCTCCCCTCACCCCCTCCCCACTGGTAACCACTTGTCTATAGTCCATGTCCATGAATCTCTGTTTGTTTGTCCTGTTCATTTGTTGCTTTTAGGTTTATATCCCACATATAAGTGATAGCATGTGATTTTCAACTTTTTCTGTCTGGCTTATTTTGCTTAGCATGATTATCTTGAGGTCCATCAATGTTGTCGCAAATAGCAGTATTTCACCTCTTCTTATAGCTGAGTAATATTCCATTGTATATATGTACCACAGCTTCTTTAACCAATCATCTATCGTAGGACACTTCAGTTGCTTCCACGTCCTGGCCACTGTGAATAATGCTGCTATGAACATCGGTGTGCAAATATCTTTTTGGATATGGATTTTCAAGTCTTTGGGGTAAATACCCAGTAAAGGGGAAACCTGAACATTTCTTATTATGGTCTGAGATTCTGGATTTTATTTAAACCTTTTATCTGGCTTCATGTGACATTGCTCTGTCAAAGGAAAGGGGTTAGTGCCAGTTTGTTACTGCCACATAGAGGTTCAAGTCCAGGTTTCCTTTTGTTGCCACGTGAGAGGGAGGTACCCTCAGTACTCTTGGGTGAGGATTGGCATTCTGGCTCCCTATATGGTCTACTCTGACACCACAGTCGGGAGGGTGACCTCATTACCACCAGGAAATTGTGAAAGTGTTGAATTTCCATTAGGTCTTCTCTGACGGTGACGACAAGAGGTGCCTTATTACTGCCAGGTGGTTGGGAGTCAATGATTCTCATGTTGTCGCTACTGACACCATTTGTGGGTTCCCTTTTCCTGGCCAGCAGGCATGAAAGTCTTGTCTTCCTACTTGCCCTCCCCTGATACCAATTTGGTAGTGAAGTTGGGGCACCTGATACAGCATCACAGGGGTGGAAATACAAGCTTCCTACTTGGCTTCTGTTGGTGACGGAGTGGGGCCATAGTATTTTCTATGTTGTTTGGTTGGACTATAGCAGTTATTATCTAAAATTTTTGGCTGGTCTGGCTGCTCATTACTTTGTCCTTTGGCTAGAGGGGATCTTTTGTCTGAACTCATTGATGTTTCTGTGTTGTCTGCTCCAAGACTGGAGCATATGAGGCAAAGAGAAAACCCAGGGAACTTACCTAGCTGGTCCATCTTTTTCTCTCCACCTTTCAGAATTTCTTCTGTTAGATTTATGTATAATGTCTAGGGGTTTTAGTTGTACTTAGTGTGAAGAATAGGGAAGAGTAGGTCAACTCTATCTTCCTGGAAATAGAAGTCTCTTTACTGATTTTTTTTTTTTTTTTTTTTTAGTGCTATTGATTACTCAATATCCTCTGCTTTAGGCTGTATTTTTGGTTAATACATGTAGAATACCTAACATTTTGCCTGACACATATATTAAGTTCTTATTAAATTATTATGTAATCCACAAATATTTCTTGAGTATAATGTTTAACTTATCAAATGTTGAATTTGATGGTGAACAAAACAAAGCTTTGCCCTTGTGGAGCTTATATTTTAGCAGAGGGAGACATATTAAAACAAATAAATTAATAGTCAAGGTGATGATCATTTGTGTGGACAAATTTAAAGCAAATTAAGAGAATAAGAAGTATAATTAGCAGGGCAGAGAGAAAGGGATGCCTTTTGATACTGAGTAGGCCTCTCTAAGAAGATATAACATGACCAGAATCTTGCAGATATGGAGGAGTAAGCCATATGGATATTCAGGTGAAGAGTAGAGACCCTTCCTTTCCTTTAGTGACATGACAGATTACTGACCTTGTTTCTAGGAGAAGAATGTCAACAGAATCTTTCACTAGTAAGGCTAGACTAGAAATCCAGGACAGTGCATTATTTCCAGGATGAATAGTTAGAAGATCTTGACCTTGATCTGGGTCTGGGTCTATCATTTATTAGTTATACAACTTTTGACAAACCACTATGCTCTTTGTATCTCATTTGCCAAAAGTATTCTATCTGTCTCACATTGCTGTGAGTATATAGTGACTAGCACATGGTACATGAAAGCATTTTGCAAATATCATAAAGAGTTCTACAAATGGAAATTACCACAATGAGATATCACCTCACACTTGGCAGAATGGCTGTCATCTATAAATCAAAGAACAACAAGTGTTGGCAAAGATTTGGAGAAAAGGGAACTCTCATACACTGTTGGTGGGATTGCAAATTGGTACAGCCACTGTAGAAAACAGTCTGAAGGTTCTTCAAAAAATTAAAAATGGATATACCTTTTATCTCAGCAATTGCATTTCTGGGTATTTAGCCAAAGAAAACCAAAACAATAATTCATAAAGATCTATGCATCCCGATGTTCATGGCAGCATTATTTATATTAGCCAAGATATGGAAGCAACCTAAATGCCCATCAACACACATTTGGATAAAGAAGTTATGGTTCATATATACAATGAAATATCACTCAGCCATTAAAAAAATGAAATCCTACCATTTGCAATGGCATGGATTGACCTAGAGGTTATTAGGCTGAGTGAAATAAGTCAGACAGAGAAAGATAAATACCACATGATTTTACTTCTATGTGGAATCTAAGGAACAAAAAGAACAAAATAATTGAAAACAGACTCACAAATATAGAGGACAATCTGGTGACGGCCAGAGGGGAGGGGGGTTGCGGGGACTGGGAGAATGGGGTGAAGGGTTAAAGAAGTACAAATTAATAGTTGATAGCTGGTCATGGGGATTGGGATCAGGGCATAGAGAATACAGTCAGCAGTAATGTAATGGCTACATGTAGAGCCAGAGGAGAGAAAGAGTAATCAGGGAGATCATTTCATAAACTATATAAATGTCTAACCAACGTACCAAATACTTGAAACTGATAACAAAAAAAAAATTTTAAATTTACAAATGAAAGATGTTAAATTGTATCATAATTACTGACAGTGCTGCCCAACTTGAACTCAAAGGCATTTAGGTTGGATTTGAGCAACTATTTAGCTCAACTTCTTTGTTTTATGAAGAACCTAAGGCCCAGAGAAGTTTGGCTGAATTTATAGGTGTGAACTTGGGGTTATATAATATATGTAATAACTTTGTGAAAGATTTGGTGATAATATAGAGCTATGCTTTTCAGAATGTAGTCCTTAGGCTAGCAGCATCAGTATCACCTGGGAACTTGTTAGAAATGCAGATTCTTGGCCCTTAATTTAGACCTACTGAATTAGAAACTCTGGAGGTGGGACCCAACAATCCGTGTTTTAACAAGCCCTCCAGATTATTCTGATGCATGCTAAATTTGAGAACCATTCTTGTGGAGGTTCACATAATCCCTAGATTCATGAGGAATGATGTTGGATGTCTTAATACACAGTCAGCTCTCTGCAAAATTTTGAGTAAATGGCTTTTGTAGCTAAATTTTCTTACCTCCCATTTTCCTTCTCTCAGGGTTGCCTCTCCTTCAAGCACTTGTCAAGATACATTTCATTAGATGCCTTTTTAGTTGATTAGCCAATAATTCTAGCTAGGGCATTAGTTGAAATTAGTATATTTTCAGTTTAATAAGAGATTAAATAAACAACATCATCCAGGATGCTGAGGATTCTGTCTTTAATAGTAGAATATTTAGATATAAGATAGATAAAAGGGGAGGTAATGTTTGGAGTAGAGGGATCTTAATATTTCTTCTTTTCTTGATATCTGCTTGGTTATTCGAACACTTATAAGTTGAGTTGAAGGAAAATATTCATGACATTTCAACTATCAGTATGTCAGTGGTTCCAGAATTCACTTTCAGTAACCATGGTCTTTAAGTCTTCAGAACATAGAGAAATAATGAAACTGGGCTTATTACAAATTCTTAGGGAATTTTATTAGTGTAATGATGCCTGGCTAGATACCAGAAACCCCAGGGCATGATCATTTCTTCCTAGTTCCCTATGTATACATTTTAAATAGGCTTATATATAAGTTAGAGAAAAAGTCCCTTGCTCTTTGTAACATTTCACAGTCTTCTTCCAGTCTCAATTTCTTTCTATCACAGTAAGTCTTAGTGCTACTTATCAGGGAGGAATTAGACTTAAACTGCCTCCATTGTTTCTAATTCTCAGTTGTTCTTAGAGACAGTCTCCTGCCTTCTTCTTGAATGCACCCCATTTGGGTTCTCATATTCAGCATCAATAGGTTAGAAACAGTTCCCAAATCTCAATGACCTCTCATACCAATTAAAGGAAAGGCAAAGAGTATTAAAAGTATTTCTAGATTATCATGCATGATTTTGTTGTAAGAGACAAGGAAATAAGTCTATAAATCACCTAATCTGTGAGGAAGAATATAAACTGGAATAGCTGTTACTCTAAATTCTTGCTGCTTTAATCAGGGACCCCAGAATAATTGATCCATATATAATTAAATCCACTCTCAGCTCTCTACATAAGCAATTATTTAAATAGTTAGGAGACAAAATAATAAAGCAATTGCCTGGTGCTTTTGAGGTTAATAGGTTAACTCTACAGAGTTTAATTAAAATTTGATAATAAATGCCTACTCTAGGCAGGATATTTCATTTTAGTCTTTATCATGGCCTACATGAAGTAGTCCTTATAATTATTTTCTATCTCCCTTAAATCCTCTTCTCATGAAGCAGAGTTCTTATTACTAATTAAGATTCTCATACTGAGGAATGAAATTCCCTGAAGGAACCTCCTCATTAGAAAGGTACATCTACCACTATAATAAATTGGTATTCTGCTATCTTATTTTTTAAATGTCCACACAAAGAAGCCAAATTGTAAACTTTAAAAAGTATTAAAGAAAAAAACACTCTGGCAATGGCTATGATAAAATAGTCACTTTTTTTTTTTTTTGCTATTAAGAAATAAATTCTCTCTTTGTTTCCACCTTAAAATATGAATGGTACTGAGAAAAATCAGGTTCCTTGGTCAGCAGAATTGTATGTGGAAATTAAAGGTTAATAGGAATAATTATCTAGAAGTTCTGTCCTTTTTTTGGTGAGGGAGGCAGTTCAGAGGAAAAGGATTTCTCCCTGAAGGAAGTAAAATCTATAACCACAAAGTAACTGGGAGGTTTGAATGCTGCGAAACTGTTTAACTTCTTCAGTGCTCTCCCAGTCTTTTTTCTTTTCTTTTTATACCAGTACGAAAACTCTCACTTTCAATCTGCATTCTTGTTCATTTTCATCACTGTCATCTCCAATTTGTCAATTTTAATAGCCTTCCTAACAGTCATTCCAGGCTCTGGTTTTTCCTATCCTACTTCTTCCTCCATACCACTGCCAGAATTGTGTCAATTCCCCTCATGAAATCTGACTAGTTTGATGCATGTCCTAATTCCCCAGCACTGCATATGAAACTATATCCTTCACGGTCAGGTTTTAACTTCCATCTCTGGCCTCATCTGATGCCCTTTGCTCATGGCGCCTATGTTTAAACTACTCTGAAATCTCAGGCTCATTTTCTCTTCTTTGAATGAGCATCTCCTTTTCTCTTTTACTTAAACTATCTACTCATCTTTTAGGAGCTAGCTTATAGTATTCTTTGAGAAGCTTTTCTGGATTCCCCAGGTTAGCAGCTCACTCGATGTTACTGTCACACTTTGTTTTCATACTTCAATCAGAATATGTATGTTGTATTGTAATTTGTTTAAGTTGCTGTCTTTCCCACTTGTTTGAGCCTTTTAAAGGCAGGGATGATGTTATATCCTGGGTGTCCATGTCTGTACACACACATACTTGGTACTCATTAAAATTAGTTGACTGGAATTGAGGGTGCATTAACCATCTTTGCATCCTTTTGGAGCATTTTATTTAATTTGCCTTCTATTAAAGTTCATTCATTGCCCACATTTACTTGTGTCAGCACCTCTAACTGCACCAGTAAGAGCTTAACAAATGTTGAATAAATGAATTGGTTCTAATAGCACCATAGGACTTGTAATTAAGAGACACATGCATTTTTTAGATTGCAAGATTCTCTGCAGATTGTATTTCCTTGATGTTACAGTGACATCTGACAGTGACAAAGAACTTCACGTTTTGTGCATTTCTTTGGTCACCTTTAAGTATTAGAACAAATCACTCTTCACTTATGATTTTTGTGTGAACTTCACGGCTCTTCACACGCAGCTTGTTGACCTGGGACTCGGCGATGTCAGCCCGCTCCTCAGCCTCCTCCAGCTCGTGTTGGATCTTGCGGAACTTGGCAAGGTTGACGTTGGATTGCTCCTCCTGAGAAGAAAGCATTTGAGAGTATGAGAAAATGGACATTTTCTGATTCTTATTGCCTTTGTTACTGGAAGCAGCTACAGGATTTGTTTTGTGAGTGAGAAAGCAAAAAGGTTCTGTTATTTGGTGATGTACTAATTTGGGGACAGGGCATCCCATATAGTTGCCTCAATGAATGAGTGGGTGGCAATCCCCCTGCCCAGTCTCTCTCATTTAACTCTCTTCCTGGCAAACCTAAGATGCTACAATGACCACAGGGAGATCAACATAGCAGGAATCTGAGTCAATCTTGTTTCTGTGAAACAAACTTTAAAAAGTAGGCACAGTGGTAGTATTAGGTACAGAGAACCTTAAGGAAGGTTTCAGAATTAATAGAAAGTTAAGAAAGATAACTGCAGCCAAATGAAAAAGAAATGCCCTAAGATAGATTTATCATGAAGTTAAATAAGGTTTAGTTTTCAGAGCCCTCATTCACACAGCCCCTATGAGTGCTGGGAATATAGTACTCCCAGATGGGAGCTGTAGAGTGTTCTAGATAGGGAGGGAATTGGGTTTTAACCAAGAGGCATTTCTGTGTTAACATGTCTGGAAAATTACTTAAAGAGGTGTCAGAAGAAATGAACCTGAATTTCTGAGGCTCCAGTAATTTGTGGTAAATAAATACTCATTTTCATACCTAGGTTTGTATTCCCAATCTTGTGTTCTTTGCTTTAAAGAAAGCCTCTTACATTCTATAAAATTCAGGTTCTACAAAACCTAGACTTGCTCTTGAACCTTTCTCTCACTGTGAAGATACTCACAGCCTCTTCAGCTTGTCTCTTATAAGCTTTAACTTTGGTTTGTAATTTGTCCACCAAGTCTTGCAGTCTGAGAACATTCTTGCGGTCCTCTTCAGTCTGAAATGAAAAAGGTAGCAAATGTGTAGTATCATTATTTGAAAACAACTCATTTTTATTTTTATGAAAATAAAATTTGGAACATATGGAGACTGGTCACCTGGTAAGTGAGTTCCTTCACTCTTCTCTCATGTTTGCGAAGACCCTTGACTGCCTCAACATTGCGCTTCTGTTCACTTTCAACCTCATTTTCAAGCTCCCTCACCTAGAAGAGAACAAAGATGTTTAACTGGCTGTAACTAACTTGCTGTGTGAACACACTAGGGATTGAATGAAGTGGTGGGGACCCACCCTGGCCTCCAGTTTCTGGATCTGCTTCTTCCCGCCCTTCAGGGCCAGCTGCTCAGCCTCATCCAGACGGTGCTGCAGGTCCTTCACTGTCTGCTCCAGGTTCTTCTTCATCCGTTCCAGGTGGGCACTGGTATCCTGCTCCTTCTTCAGCTCCTCAGCCATCATGGCCGCCTAATTAGCAAATAAATCAAGAAAATAAGGAAACTTGGTAATGATGGGTAGCACCTATGAATCAGTAAAACAAATGCTCATCTTGCTTACATCGGTGATGGCCTTCTTGGCCTTCTCTTCTGCATTGCGAGCTTCCTGGACAATGTCCTCCATCTCTCCCTGGATTTGGGAAATGTCTGTCTCCAGCTTCTTTTTGGTGTTGATCAGGCTGGTATTCTATTTTAAATTGATAAAAAAGGAGAAAAGCACATTTAATTATAAATATTTACATTGTCAATTTTATTAATGTATACAGGCATAAATTATTGCCCTGAGAAATGTTCAGAGTAAACACGAAATGAAGAGTTGATTCTAAGCTTATTTCTTCTCTTCTTTCTACCAATATGTCTGTTAATAAAAATTCTCTTGAATTCTTTCAGGTAAAATTTAGTTTTTGATATCAAAGATTTTTGGCAGTTTATCAGTGGTTGCTTGTAAACATAAAGCACTACCCCCACCCCAAGAAAAGATTTAAAGTGCTGTACTACACAGATCATGAAAAATTGATTATTAATTTTTAGGTGTTTATTCATCTTTGTTGGCTCTACTTTTAAGTGCATAGATAGCATTATTATTGGTACAAAAATGATGCAAGAATTTCTTATGTTTTGGACAGTGTTTGAAATATTCAGTCAATTCAAGGATGCTAATAATGAGTAAGAAAAATGTTTTATTTTGATTTGAATTTCAAATTTTTTGTAATGTGTGATTTTAACATTTCTGTGATGACTATTTTTTTGTAACTTTTAAAAGTCTACAATAATATATGTTTACTGTAAAAAATAGTAAAACATACAAATTAACAAAAGAGAGATAATAATTATTGTACTCTCACTATCCAGAGATAACCATTGATAACACTTTTGTTTATCTTTCTAGATGTTTTTCTGCATTTTTTAAAAAAAGGATTATGCTTTATATATTATTTTTAAGTTGCTTTTTTCACTTATTATATTGTGAACATAGAACATCTTTCTATGGGAATAAATGCATACTGAAATGGCTGCATGTTAGCATTGTGAGGATAGACCACTATTTATGGAATAAATTCATTACGAATCATGAATGCTGACTAGCAGTAATGATTATCTCCATGAGTTTGAACTTATGAGCTTCTTTTTATATTCCATAAAGTTAGCTTTATGTGCATACATGACACATAAATATTACTTGGTGGCTTATTCTTTCTCTATTTTATTTGCTTATCTATTTGCAATTTGGAGTTGCAAAAGAGATGATGGCCATCAATGTTGTATATATGATTAGTAGAGAGTTTTCTGTGCTCTTTTATAAAAGTTTCTAGATCTTGAAATTATTTCAAATCAGCATGATCATGCCAGCCCATAAATATTTGTGAACCAGCTAGACCCCAGTAGGTACTTACTGATGTACATTTTCCAGAATTCCAGGAAGGGACCCTAGCCAAGATTACTTCTTACTTTATAAACAAGCTTATCCTCTCAAATTGTCTTAAGCCTCAGGGAGTATATTTGCTCATCCATAGTCCTGAATCTCACCTGGGTGTGCAAGAGTTGCACACGCTCATTAGCATCCAGAAGCTCTTGCTCTGCCACCCTTCTGCTCCTCTCAGTCTGTTCCAAGGATGCCCTTAGCTCTTCAATCTCAGCCTGCAACAGGTTAGCTCTGCGCTCAACCATTGACAGTTGTTCTTTAAGGTCATCTTGACTTCTTATGGCATCATCCAAATGTAGCTGAGTGTCCTACACAGAAAGAGAAAATGACTCTTATTCATGCTCCAATTAAAGCAAATACAAATTTAGAGTCATGTATACACATGATCTCCATAACTTAGAGTAAGATTACACAGGAAAAACCTGTAAGTCCTTTTAATGACAAATCTTTTGTAGCCTATGGTAACAACTCTCAAAAGAACATGATGGTATATTATTTTAGATCACAAGTCATAGAAAAATACTATGGCTTATGCTACAAAATTTTGAATCAGAAAAGAATCCTTAGATATCAGCTAGTCTGATGGTGTTATTTTATATATATTAAACAAATGTAGTCTAGATAAGTGATTTATTCAGTGGCATGTAACTACACTCTCTCATCACTTCCACTGTCTCCTCATGCCCACTTTGTCTTCTCTTCTGATGATAAAGTAAACTGTGTTCTGTGCTTTCCAGAATTAAGCTATTATTTAGCTGTGTACATAAAATTTTCAAATCATATTTAGATGATATATAACATATAGTCCTTCTAAAATATTAAAATTTGAGTTACATGATAATACCCAGACTCTATAACACCATGTGAGTTTATCATAATATACCTTCAGTATTCCTTGTGTGTTTCTAAGATTCCTTATTGCCTCAGCAGCTTGGCGGTTGGCATGGTTCAGCTGAATTTCCATTTCATTCAGATCTCCCTCCATCTTCTTCTTGATCCTCAAGGCATCATTTCTGCTCCTGATCTCAGCATCTAGGGTACTCTGCATCGACTCCACGATTCTGAGATGGTTCCTCTTTAGTTGGTCAATTTCTTCATCTTTTTCAGCAATTCTCCGGTCAATCTCAGATTTCACCTGATTTAACTCAAGTTGGATACGAAGGATTTTGCCTTCTTCATGTTCAAGGGATGCCTTTAGAAAAAGGGGCATTTAGGTTATCTAAATGTCAAGATCAGATAGCTTTTTTTGGTACATTATGATGATTTCTTCAAGAAGGCATTAAAAAAAAAAGAAAAATTTTCATATATCTTAATTTAGCTTATGAATTCTGCATTCCCAAGGTATAATTCAGTTTTCTCACTGAATTATATGGGTTATCCCCTAAAGGTTTGCAATGTGATTCATCTCAGTTGCTGTTGATTTTTCACCTTATTTATAATGCATAAGTGAGCAAACAAAACATGTACCTCTGCTTCCTCCAGGGCAGCCTGTAGTTCACTCTTCTCTTGATCTATTTGCTTTTTTACTTTCTCTAATTCATGGATATGTTTTCCTCCCTCTGCAATTTGCTCAGTCAGGTCAGAAATCTCCTCTATGGTTTAATAATAAAATACCAAAATCAGATGAGAAAAATGAAACATTGAGAAGATATCATTTTTTGAAATAGAATGATTACAAAGACTCACGCTGTAGGTTCTTATTCTCTCGTTTTAGTGTTTCAAGTTGGTCTAGAGATTCCTCATAGGCATTCTTCACCTTGAACAGCTCAGTGCTGAGAGAACGAGACTCCTTCTGGGAGGACTCAAGCTCAGCCTGAGTTTCCTCATACTTCTGTTTCCATTCTGATAGGACCTGGAAGTACATTGGAACTAAGTGTCTGTATCATGCCAATTTCCCCCTAGAATCATGCCAATTTCCCCCTAGAAAGCTGGTCACTGTGGGCTACCTTGTCAAAGTTCCTTTGCTTCTTATCAAGAGCCGCACAGGCAGCATTAGATCTTTCCACATCAATCATGAGGTCTTCTACTTCATTCTGGAGCCGCTGCTTCGTCTTTTCTAGAGAAGCACATTTGGAATTCACAGCTTCCACATGTTCCTCAGCATCCTGCAGACGCTGGGCCAGCTTCTTCCTGAAAAGTTGGTCAGTGTGAGTGACTAAGAGTAGAGTCAAAGTTATTGCAGTCGACTTTATAAAGCTGCTAAGAAAGCATATTTTTCCCAAGAATTTTTGCTCCTTTGTCTACAAGTTAAGGTTTTGTAAAATGTCTTCTCAATATCCATTTTTCTGTTCTAGAATTACATTTTCCCTAATGAATTCTTATTTTTATCTAAGGAGTCGTCAGACATATTTATGAAGCCATTTGTCTGTGTGTGGTAGAGGAAGAAGAAGTGGAAGTGGAGGGGGATGCGGTAGAGAGAGAGAGCTAGAGAGAGAGCGAGAGCGAGAGCGAGAGCGAGAGCGAGAGAGAGAGAGAATGGACTTTAGATGACTGAGCAATGTGAGGATGTGAGGGTGAGGAAGAAGTGACCACATGAAAAGGAGTCATATCACCAAAGAATATTATCATTGAATAGGATTCTTAAACATTTTCTCGTATGGTCCTCTTTGCAAATGAGGAAACTGGTCCAGAGTGGCAAGTTCAAGGTCATACGATTAATCAGTAACTTTCTGGTTTGGTCAGCCCAGACAATAAATATTCCATTATTATACTTCTCAAGTATCATCCAATTTTTACTGCTTTCTTCACCAGTCCATTTAATTTATGCCCTCTCCCAGCCCACACTCTTATCTAGAATACTCCCTCTGCAAATGCTTGTCACACTCTCTCATTTTGTATGAAATAAATTTAGGGAAGCTTCCTTCACTGGGAATATAATGGTTATTGTCCTTCCATGTGTAACTCCCATGAGTTTTATCCCACAAACTGTGTGTTATTAGTGAATAAGTTCCTTATATTAAAGGAAATTAATTTTACTTAATTTATAAAGGATATACTGATAATTATTCATTTTAGTGGAAATAAATTTAAGATGCTTTTGTAATATACCAGAATGGGGAGAGGGCTGTGGTCACAGCCCATTCTCCAACGGACATACACAGGGCTATAGAAGAAAAATATAGTGGAACCCCCACTACTCTGCACTAAAATAGGCTGAAATCCTTCACCTATCTCCATGCCTGGGATAGATTCCTTTGTTTTTCCTTTGAGTGTTTTTTTAACATTTATTTCTCTCTGCCTGCCTCTCTCACTAAGAGCCTGTACTTGGCCTCCTCCAGCTCCTCTGTGCGCTGGATGGCGTCTGTCTCATATTTGGTCCTCCACTGGGCGACCTCGCTGTTGGCCTTGGACATTGCCCTCTGCAGCTCAGCCTTGGCTTCCTGCTCCTCCTCATACTGCTCCCGCAACAGGTCACAGTCATGGCGGGAGGACTGGAGGGCGTGGGCCAGGGCATTCTTGGCCTGAACCAACCAAAAATTGCAATGTAAGTTTATGTTCTGATCATCGATATTCTCTATGTGAACTTCAATAGTGCTTCATGCTACAAAGTTCAAGTGATTGAAAGTGTCAACAGGAGAATCGCACCTTAGCCTCCTCTTCTAGTTGCCTCTTTAATTCTTCAATCTGTTGTGTAAATGCTTGTTTGCCTCGGGATAGCTGAGAAACCAGAGCATCTTTCTCATCAAGCTGTCGTGAAAATTCACCTGTGAAAGACAAAACATGAGTGATTTAGTTCTAGGTTGTCTAGATGAAGAATAATTGAAATAAAGAAATAACATTAGAGCTCTCTAATTTTATATAATGGAAAGATAACTCAAAAGCTTTGGTACTATTGAGAAGGATATTACTTGCTCCTTCAAAAATGTGTGAGCTTACTTTGGTATTTGAGGATTTGGTGGTTTTTTGTTTGTTTGTTTGTTTGTTTGTTTTTGAGTAATGCTGAGGCAATAAAATTTTCCTCAGACAAAGGAGCTTAATTTTTTCCAGTTATAGCTTATAAACTATTCTTTTTATCATCTCACAATAAAAAGATGAAAGAATAAAAATTCAATGGTAAATGGATAGACATGGTTCAAGAAATGATTTGTATTTGGTTGGTATGTGCAGGTGGAGGCTTGCCTTTTATCTTCCAGCACTCCACAGGCTGGTCATATGTTTATTTACTAACCTGATTCTGTTTGTAAACGTGCTTTCTGGGCCGACAATTCATTTATTAAGCGTTGTTGCTCCTCTTCCTTTGTTTTCACTTCACTGAGCTGGTCTTCTAGGGTGCGGCACATTTTCTCAAAGTTTCCCTGCAGTGGGAAGTACAAAACAGCAGCGATGATACATTGCTATTTGCAAGTCTGGGATTTGGTGACCTGCAACTAATTATGGAAAGAACCTGAGTTGTATTTACTTTTCTATCTAACTCAAAGCCCTGCATGGTGCCTTGGATGTAGAGGCAGGTTTTTTTTTTTCTATAATTGTACTTTTTCATGGTATTAGTAACAAAGTTTAAAGTGATTTCTACAAATAAGATATGAAGTCTGAAGTGATGGAATTCAATATAGTACTGCCTATTATGAACAATTTTAATATTTGAGATAACATCTAAAGTGTGTATAGTTAGATTAGATATAGTCATATATAAACTTGATCATTTTGAATTGTTGCAAATAAAAATGAAAAGGGGACAAATTAATAAAGACCTTGGCTTTGGAGACAGTCTCCATATTACTAGCAAGGTCATCGATTTCCATCTTCATCTCACTCTTCTCCTTCTCTAGCTTCTGCTTGACCCTCTGCAGGTTGTCTATCTGCTCTCCGAGCTCAGCCACACTGTCCATGTGCTTCTTCCGAAGAGCAGCTGCTGTGGCTTCATGCTGCAGGGTGGCCTCCTCCAGATCCCTGCGCATTTTCTGGAACTCAGCCTCCCTCTTCTTGTTCATCTCGATCTGGGCTGAAGTTGCCCCACCAGCTTCTTCCAGCCGCTCGCTGATCTCCTCCAGTTCCCGAGAGAGGTCAGAGCGTTGCTTCTCTGCTTTGGCCCGAGAGGCCCGCTCTGCCTCGATTTCCTCCTCCAGCTCCTCAGTGCGGGCCTGGGAATGACATCGACATTCATGTGAATTCATGGCAGTTTTGATTCTTGTAATGCCCAGAAAAGGTGGAGGTAATGTACTTACTTGTAACTCCTTGATCTTCTTCTGCAGTTGCATCCCAAGGGCCTGTTCATCTTCAATCTTGCTTTGCAGATTGCTCATTTCAAACTCTTTCCTGTTAGAAGAACATCGTTAGCTCACTGTTGATTCTCTTAACAGTCTTCTTTTTTATGTATAATTGAAAGTCTTTATACTGCTGGTGTTGAGGAAGTGAGTAGTACATGTTTTACAAGTCAATAATTACTATTTTTATTAAATAGAAAAGTAAAAGATGTCATTGTTTTTTTTTCCCCATATGCATGAAGTAATATTTTAGAGCTCTTTAAGGCATATATTTCATCTGAATTGACAGAAAATAAGCAAGTTACAATCGAATTATATCATACTCACTTTTTGAGTTTCTCATCAAGTTGCTGTTTGTCATTTTCTACATCCATTGTGGATTCTTGGGCCAGTTTTAGGTCACCCTCCAGTTTTCTCTTGGCTCTTTCTAAGTCCATGCGAAGTTTCTTTTCTTGTTCCAGAGATCCTTCAAGCTAAATTTATAATGGATTTTATTTATTTCAGTTCTTAAACACTGAACCTTATGTTACTGGCCTTCAAAGATACAGAGAAAATTTTTAAAAGACACAAAATACTCTGAGGACCTTAATTATTACTTGCAAGCTAGCAGTTAAAAGTTTATGAGCATTATTTATGGTTACATGTTACAATTATTTTGCCTTAAGGGGAAACACAATATTTTTCACACTTACATCATCCACTTGCTGCTCTAGCTTGATTTTAGCTTTGGTCAGGGTGTTGACTTTGTCCTCTTCTGCCTGCAGGTCATCCAGGGTCTGCTGGTGGGCTTCTTGGAGGGCCTTCTTCTCCTTGGTCAGCTTAGCTATGGTTTCATCCAGGCCTGCCATCTCTTCTGTGAGGTTTTTCACCTTCAGATTTGAACAAGTTATAGAAATGTTAATGACATTTTGTTGTCTTGATGAAAAACATGGTAATATCTCAGTATGACATCAGCCTGATGGAAAAAGGAAACCATAAGCTAACCCAGGCCAATGTAGCTAAAACATATCAGAGATAAAGGTCAAGATAAGTAGATAGAAATGGTAAAGACTAAAGATATGACATAATTATGGCAGTATTTTCCTTTTGTATTCAAGAATTTAAAAATAAGCTTTCAATTAAATACTTTAGTAACTTGTAAAAACTCTAAAATGGATCATGTATTATACCTTGTTCTCTGTTGCATGCTTTTCCTTTTCAACCTTGGCCAGTGTCAGCTCAAGGTCATCAATGTCTTTCTTTAGTTCTGAACATTCATCCTCCAGTTTCCTCTTCTTGGCCGTCAGCTCAGCATTGATTTCTTCCTCATCCTCAGCTCTTTCAGTCACCTCTTTGATCTTGGCCTCCAGCTGGATTTTGGCTTTAATTAACTGGTCACATCTTTCCTCTGCATCAGCTAAGCCTTCAGCTTCCTAAAGAGGGAAATTAAATATTTCTATTTGTCTAAGCTATATCTGCAAACATGTACTAATTTATTAAAAGGAGGAAGAAACTTCAATGGCTCAACCAGTTGGTCAACACATATGCCAACTAACTAGCCAACTTTTAAAAATCAAAGAGAGAGAATGTTAATAATTTCAGTCTAGTGTAAGTATAATAACAGATTTCCTCTAAATATCCATACATGGAAGGTCAAATCAGGAAAATAAGCCTTTTGACAAAATCTGTACCTTTGCCACCTTGGAAAAATCACTTATTCATTCTAGGACTCAACTTTCTTACATTTAAGGAGGGATTGATTTAGCCTTTTCTATCCTGATTAAAAACAACATAACTTCTATTTTATTCATAAAAATATCCACTAAGGAAAGACCATTCTAAACTAAGAGAATTTTCTACAAAGAAAAAAAAATGTCTATGGATATTTTTATGACTTTGCTCAGTGACAACCAAACTGTGTATGAAAATACATGTGAACATATGCAGCATAATTTATGACTTTGTATCTATTGCTTCTTTAGGTCTGAGTCTTAGTATTTTTGAAAGGCAAACAATTACAACAAGTGTTTAAGTGGAAACCATTTATTTATAAACCTTAAGAAAATTTTCATATCAAGTCAGATAGTGTTTGGATGATGAGATGTTGCTGAACTATGCAGTGTATAATACTCACAGCTTGAACCTGGAGTTGTAGGTCATTTTTCTCTTGCATCAGAGTTACCATTTTCTCTTCAAGTTCTTTCCTTTTTGCCTCTGATTTAGCCAGATTTTCTTTGGCTTTCTCAAATTCTTCCTTCATATTGGCCATCTCCTTCTCTGTCTCTGCACTCTTGAGTAAGGGCTTGATCTTGAAATATAGCTTCATCCAGGGCCAGTGCTTCACATTCATGAAAGCACGGATATTGTACTGGATGCAGAAGATGGACTCTCTGTAGGAAAGGAAAAAAAGATGCAAATGAAAAAGAATGTGGAAAGTGACAATCTCCCAACAAAAGTAATGACCATATTGGATTCAACTAAGAAAATGTGGAGAAGGAGGACTTGTAGTTGGCTCCGTACCTCCTCTCCATCATCTTCCTGAACTCCACCCTCATCAGGTACCCTCTGCAGATGGCTTGAGTGCGTGTGATGAGTTGAGCCAGTTTATCATCTCGCATCTCCTCTAGTGTTCCCAATAGGCCAGCTTTAAAGAAAACCTTGTCAAAAAACAAGTTAAGTATGTTATTTCTATTCTTGAGAAAATCTAAAGGAGCAGAAATTCTGATAGAAGTTTGCATTGGTGATACCTTGGTATGACCGAATTTGTACTGGGTGTGGTCAATGTCAATAGACCCTAGAAGTTTCTCAGAAGCCTTCTTGCTGTCAATGAACTGACCCTCTGGAATAGCACTTGCATTTAAAACCTTGTATCTATCAGAATAAAAAGAATATTAGAATGTGGTTTTTCTTCACTGAAATGGTAGCTATCATTGAAAAAATTATAGATTGATTTTTGGAGAAAAAACTGCAGTCTGATAATCAAACAGCACTTTATGTAAAACTTGCAAAGATAGGGTGAAAAACTTATGATAGTATAAACCAAGACTTCTTTCTTTTATGATCACTTTTCAAATAATTGCATTTCGGTGTTCAAAGAAAAGTTAAAAATGTTTAAATTACATGGCAATTTTGATATAGACTAGCATATTGAAAGGGATAGATAATGAGACACAAACCTCTGTTTGAAGTCTGCATAAAGGATTCTGCTTGGGAATCCCTTCCTGCAGATGCGGATGCCTTCCAACACACCATTACACCTCAGCTGGTGCAGGACAAGTTCATGTTCCATGGCCCCTAAAAGAAAGATATGTTTTCTGTATAAAAGTCTAATGAAAAGTCACACCAGCGTCTTATTTGGATATTCAAAATATCTTACCAGGAGTTTTGGTTTCATTGGGAATGAGACAGCGTACAAAGTGGGGGTGAGTGCTCCTCAAGTTTGTCATCAGTTTATTCAAATTCTCCTAAAGCCAAATGAAAAGTTTTAAAATAACTTCTGGTTGCATCTACTTGAGAGTTCCTATCAATGATCTGTAATCGATGTACTCCCATTTCACATTTTAATGAGCTGTCTCAATGAAAAACAAATCATGCTAGCCAAAAGAAATCATATGCAAGCATAGCTACAAAATTACAGATTATACAAAACCAGTCAACTTCAGTTTATTTTTCTCAAGCACGGCCAATCATAGAAAACTTGTATTGAGACTTTGGTCATATGAAATAGATGTAAAAGAATACAGCGGTTGCTTTTAAGAAAGGGTTTGATTTCATGTGAAATTTGTTTAATACCGGACCATTTAGATTTGGGGCTTAAAGAGGATAGAGTTCACTTATCATAAGGTTTGATGTGAAGAGATACATTTTGGGTCTTTTTCTTGTTACATTTTTCCTGAGACATTTTTCAGATTTTTTTTTTAGTATATCACTATTCTTTTCAGTTTCACTATAGATTTCTTAAAACTTTTTCAAGTTATGATAATTTAATTTTTTTAACAATAATAATCCTTGGAATTTAAGAATATACTGTACCCTGAAAAGAGCTGACACTGTCTGGAAAGAAGAACCCTTCTTCTTGCTACCTTTCTTTCCACCACCACTTTCTGAAAAAAATATAAAAATTAAAATTATTTGCAACAGCCTTTTAAGTACTATTCATAGACACCAGGACTGCCAAAATTCCCTTTGGAATTCAAATTTGCACTTATTCATTTGTATCATTCCTGCTCTTCTTTCCGTATCTCTCCTTCAACTCCAGGTTTGGAAAATATAAACATTGGCTCACTACATAAGCATTCAGGAAAACAATAACAACAATAACACCAACAACAAAAGAACTGTGTATGGAAAGGGTAGATTTGGGGAAAGGATGGGACTCCTCTAACCAAATCAGCAAAGTCTATCCCCTGGAGGAAGTGCCCAGAAGACAGAATAGTAATGCCTCCTTAGTGCACATGTCCCCTAGAGAACACGCAAAGTTGCATGCTTGGTCCCAGGTAAGTGAGCTTCTGCTAACCTGCAGGAAGTTCTATTTCCTGTGCTATTTGCCTGTGCTTTCGCACTGTTACTTGTACATATGGTCATAGGGGACTTAAAAGAACAGAACTTCAATTTCTCAAGCACTAGTGCCCTGACAAAGAATATCCTCATCTCCAACTTAGCTGGATCCTTAAAGGAATCGGTACAATTAAAATGTTAGAAATGAGCTATAAGATCCTGAGCATATCACTGAACCTCTCTGAATCTCCATTTCCTTATTGGTGAAAGGAATTCATAGTGTCAGTTTTAGTTCTGAAAGTCTGTGATCGTAAGACTAAATATACTTCATTTCATTAGATCTATACTGGCCAGTATTTTCACATTAAGTTTTGCTACAATGGTATCTGTCCCTGATAAAGAGTATATTTCTGTTTTGTGGCTCTTACAACATATTCATGATATTAAAAATGACCTGCTTCAGCATTTGGTCCCCCAGAGAAGAGAAGAGCCAGAGTCTTCATTCCAGACTTCTGGTATAGCCCGACCACGGTCTCGTTCAGGGGGTCCTTGTTCTTATCAAGCCAGCCGGCAATGTTGTAGTCCACGGTGCCTGCGTAGTGCACCAGCGAGAAGTGGGCCTCAGCCTTGCCTTTGGCAGGCTTGGGCTTCTGGAAGTTGTTTGACTTTCCAAGATGCTGTTCATAGAGCTTGTTCTTGAAGGAGGTGTCTGTAGCCTTGGGGAACATGCACTCCTCTTCCAGGATGGAGAAGATGCCCATTGGCTAAGAATAGAAAAAGGGGAACAACAATGATGAGTCAGAAAAATATGCTCCAATAATTTATGTACTTGGTGAAACCTGAAAATATAATGTTCCAAAAGAAGACTTGGAATGATAAGAAATTAAATAGGCATGATACTACTTTATTGCCTCTTCTCTACTACTGAAATATAAAACAATTATGTACCAAGGACATACAGGAAATATGTTTGCTAGAAAGACTCAATTAAAAAAAAGACTCAATTAAAAAAAGAAGACCATCTGTGCCACTTGAAAAACTTTATGTTCAGAGTATAAAATTAAATCTCAAAACTACCATTCCAAAGCTGAATTCTTTATCCCATAAATGTATATATCTACATACTTTCTTCCCTATTGACAGTATAACTTCCTTCACCTCAAATCTAGATATGACAAAAGTATGAAGAGAAGAGAGATTATGGATAATGACTAGAAATGATCCATTCCCAAGCGACAAATACATCTCATGCAGTAGCACTAAAACTCTTTGTACTCTAAGCTTTGTTCTCCAACACTGTGGAGTTAAGTGATGATAATTTGGTTTTGCTTTGTAAGCAGATTGACTCTTTTCAGTGGCAAATTTGATATGAAAGCCCGAAAGAAAATTCAACATTGATGATTTTGCTTCAGTCACAAACTGTCTCCTAAAAACTATTTTGGGTGCTCCAGAAACTGAAATACTATAGAAAAAAAAAAACAACAAATACCTTTCTTGAGGACTATATAGTTTTGATGAATAGTAGAGATATTATATCATTTAATTAAAATATCTTTTCCCCAAATTGGGCAGACTAATCTGCTTTTACATTCTCCTCTCTCATATTTTTATGAATTTTGACATTATTTGAAGTTTTCCTATATGTAGTTCCATTTACTTTTCTCTTTCCACTGCTTAAGGTTAGGGTTCACACATGACAATGTGCCTTACTGATATCGATAGGTACATGATGAGTTCCTACTACACTTTTGAAAGTGTTTTAATGATTATGAGTTTTAACATCTTCAGAACTGATATAACTATTGTTCTACCCTTTTAATAATGGGGAATCCAGGTCTCATTTTCCAGGTAAGGCTATAGAGAGTTTTGGTGTTTATTTAGTAGTCATTAATTTACTCAGCTGTCATCATAGTCTTAATGACTACAATGATTGAAGAGCTAACCTTTCAACCTTTAAGACATCTTTATATATCCTGCCTTGATATACATGAAGGATGATGTACACACAATACACATCATCATGAATTCACCAGTTAATTACAGTACTCAGAGGACTAGCTGTAATTTCATTCCTTTCTCCCATATGCATGAAATCATGGAGGAATAACAGAGAAAGAAAATGAAGTGATTAGAGAGACAAACGTGACTGTGTATGTGTATGTGGTAATCATTTTTCTATAAATTACTTCCTTCATTAATAACAGATCACTTGTGACACACCTCACAACTGATCAGAGTATACAAGTATGTCATAAAACACCACTGCTTGTTCTTTGAAAATTGGAATTGTAGTTAAACATAGGAAGGTAGACTATTTGTTTTTCATGTTTTGAAGGTTTGAAAAGTCATACAAACCTTCTCAATGAGCTCAATGCAGGCGGCCAGATCCATCCCGAAGTCAATGAACTCCCACTCGATGCCTTCCTTCTTGTACTCCTCCTGCTCCAGCACAAACATATGGTGGTTGAAAAACTGTTGCAGTTTCTCATTGGTGAAGTTGATGCACAGCTGCTCCAGGCTGTTGAACTATAGAAAATGATAAATATAGGAAATTACTCATAATTTCAGTATTTGAATCTACAGAGCAGCTGCTAATATTTCCTTCCAAGTTTAAGACATTTTCAGTTATTAAATTACAAAGATTCAGATTGTTTTCTTAATATGTGAAATAATTCTAAATGAAGAAGAATTGACTCCTCAGTTCTTTGATAGTCAAATAACTTCATGAAGTCATACACACGAGACAAAATGCTGTTAAATGAGGATATCTTTTAATTTTTCCCTTAGAATAATTTAAGAAAGTGTTTCTATACTCATCTGCTTGGATCCAGGATAGATGTTGCCTATTTTAACATTTCATGGACCATTTTTGAGGCTTCTAGATTTGAAAGACTAAAACCCTCTCTCTTTCTCTATTTATATCTATTTACTAGTTTTCATATCTCTTCAAAGACCCTTCCTTAGCACAAATTCCATTTTTTACTTTTGTAAAGATGATTTTGAATATTCTAAATGACTGAGGATTTGCATTTGCTAATTTCTCATCAATTCACTACTAACATCAAAGATCTCAAAACCAGCAATGTCCAAGACCCCGATGAAGTACTGCCTGGGCTGCTTGGTGTCCAGCTGCTGGTTGATGCGGGTGACCATCCACAGGAACATCTTCTCATAGATGGCTTTGGCCAGGGCACCCACTGAGTTGTACACCTTCAAGAACAATGGTAGTTTAGTTTTTGGATTGAAAACAATAATGGACCCCTGAGTCTCTTGTGGTTTAAATGAATCTCAGAGGGTTTAAGTCGTTTACCTGCTGCACAGTCTGGCCTTTGGTGACATACTCATTGCCGACCTTGACCCTGGGGTAGCAGAGGGCTTTGAGCAGGTCAGCAGAGTTCAGACTCTGGAGATAGGCTACCTTGTCAGCAACTAAAAGGAAGAAAGGATAGATGATGTTATGGCTGCCTTGTCAACAACTGCAGAAATGAGGTGAGAACACTGAAACCAATCACAGCTTACACAATATAAGGTATGAATGACAATGGCACAAGAAAAAAGTTTCGCTCAAAGAGTAATGTATAAATGTGGCAAAAATCTATTTATTTGATGATACCGCTTCAAAACCATTGCCACCTTTCATGCTAATTTTACTCATTTTTTTGAGATGATAATTTGGAACTTGGGGAATTGATGCTCTGTGTGATATTTAAAACATAGCTAAAGTGGACCACAGAGAAAAATAATTTGAGGAACTCTGACCTAGATGAGTAGTGACAGGAAAATTCAGATCTGTTTCCTTGCCCCACCCCACCGCCAGTGCACGTGGGCACATGAATTATTCACTAGAATAAAAAAATGTCTTAATTAAATAGCAAATACTAGCTTGCAATAACACAATGAAGAACGGAATGGGCAGAAATCACTTCTCCATGCATCTGCTCAGTTAGGTAAAACACCAGGAAGTGTGTAATTCCTTTTCCCCGATACAGTCTCCCATCATCAGATAAGTCAAAGAGAGCAAAAACATAGTCGATGCCTCTGAAGAGCTGATCGTGTCAATTCTGTCAATTGAAAAATATCAACAGGTAGTGTGGTACCTTCCGTGCCATCTGGCTCAGCTTGCTCTTCCCTTTGCTTTTGCTTGAATTTCATGTTCCCATAATGTATCACAGCTCCTGTCAGCTTGTAAATGGCCACCTTTTCATCAGTGCTGAAACCCAGGATATCCACAGCACTCTGGAAAGAGTCGAATTTAACTCACCTCACAATTATTACCATGGCAGACTCAAGACACTCCTACTTTTTTTGATCATGCCTTGTCATATTTGACTAACACTTTGTCATTTTCAAGAGACACTCATACCTATCACCATTTTCTTCCACATAGCAACACCAACAGGTATGTATTGGTCTTTCCATTGAGTTATGTGGACAGTAAAGACATAATATGACTTGTCCACACTCACTCAGCCAGGACTCAGACATGGTTTTGGATACCGAGGCCAGCATTTTTTCCATTTCTCCACATTAGCCTGGCCTTGCTGCACATACTTCTCTTAGTTTCATTGCTTTCCTTGCTCTTTTCACTAGCCTCACAAATCTATTTGCTCTTTCTTCTCCCACATTGTCCTAACCTAATACATAATCTAAATCTATCTTCTCACCCCAGTGGGCATGGAGGATGCAGTTGGGAAGAGGATCTGAGGATAACAGCAGTGGCTTGAATTTTTCTCCATATGTCTATCAGGTCACAGCTGCCCATGAGATGCCTGGCAGTGAACTTTACCTGGACATTATTCATGTAGGGAAGAGACATTTATAGAAAGTACTTTCTCCTTTTATGGAAGTTATTTTTGAGTCTTTTTTCTCTATTAGATTATGATTACCTTCTTTGTTGCCATGGGAGGCTTTGGAAAGTCTTGTACAATGGGGGCAGGCATCAGAGAATGTAGAAGAAAGTATGTTTATTTACCACACTTGTCTCCTAAGACTCTTTCCTCAGGTTATTACCTTCCAGTTCCAGTTCACTGACTCTACCTATTTACAGAACTTAGACATTATTACAGAGGTCCTGGAGCAAGACTGCTACATCTTTTTAAACTTCTGATATTAGGGAGTATTTCTCAATTCTATATGTTTCAACACATGAATATAATAATATTATAGAGTAAGAGCTGATATTTATAAGATAAGGGCAGATAAGTAGTTTATAGACTTCTTGAAAATGATATTTTAAAAGAAAAGTATATTTGCAAGCAACTTTAAATCCTATGTTTGGAATTCTGGGATATTTCCACTGGTATTAAAGTTAAGAATAATCAAAGAAGATTGATTATTCATAAATTTAAAAGAAAACATAAAATATGTATAAAAAATAAGCCAGAATAAGTAATAATTCTTTTTTAAAAAAAAGAGGAGGAGAGAATTTCTTGTTCTAAAAATAAATGTAAAGGCTTCATGGACTCTGCAAAAGAGTATTTTTGAGGTAGACAATCCATTTCTTCTTACATTACATAGGGAGGAAAGAGTTATATTATTTGCCCACAGAGGTATATTCAAAACAAAGTTTGTGTTTACATCTGATTATAAAGGAACTGTGGGAATATCTGTTATAAAAAAAAAAGTGGCTTTTCCCAGATTCTTGGGTGTAGGGTCTGGCACAAAATAAACATCACTATTGGAGTAAAAAATTGATCAAAAATGACTGATAAGAAAAAAAATAGAAAGAGCCAATTAGCCAAAGAATGACAAAGACCTAACATTTATTACAAACACTTAAAATTTCTAACATACGATAGAGGGACCATTGGGTTATCTTCTAGGGTAGGAAAGCCTGAAAGGTAGTATTGCCTATTTACAGTCTTTTTGCTAATGCTATCCACTCGTAATAGAGGAGAGTGTTGTATACTGGAAAATAAATTTGCCTTTTTCTTTTTTTTTATTACTTACATCTGTGGCCATCAGCTCTTCCTGATCATCAATGCTCGGCACTGTAATTTCACCTTGACTGACGAAGGCAAAATCATATGGATTGGTGGTGATCAGAAGCATTTCTGAACACATGAAAAAGAATAAATATATTCAGAGTTACTTTGGTTATCAAAAGCATTTCAGAGGGACTTCTTAGAAAGACTGTTATTGTTTTTTGGTAGAAATTAAATTTCTTACCAATAAGCTCTGGTTTCTTGTTGGACATGATTTGATAAAATATGTGGTAGCTTCTTTCAGCCTTCAGCTGGAAAGTAACTCGGGACTTCTCTAGCAGATCTAGAAGGTAAATTTAAGCACATTTAAAAGAAAAGTCCACAGTGAAAAATGAAATGTTTGAAAATTTCATACAACATAGATAAGAACAAGATTTTAATACATATCTCCAAATAAAAAGATTCTCAATCACTGATATTTATTAACTTACATGTTTCAATATCTGCAGAAGCCAGTTTGCCTGTGGCACCAAAATGGATCCTGATGAATTTACCCTTAAAGAGGCAAAGGAGGACTTGTTATATATATTAAAAGTCAGATACTATTTCTTTAGTTATGGAAGAAATAGATGAAAAAGTATTGCTGCCAGATGTACAGAAGAGGCAGTGCTGATTCTCACATGAAAAGGAAGACCAAGAAACTTACAAAACGAGAGGAGTTGTCATTTCTCACAGTCTTAGCATTGCCAAAGGCTTCCAGTAAGGGGTTGGCGCTGATGATTTGATCTTCAAGGGTCCCCTGAAGAGAATTGAATAAGATAGATAAAGGAACTCTAGAAAAGATGAGTTGCAGTCTGCTAAAATAACTTCCCATTGACCTCTCACCCCCACCTTTCCTTTTTCCCCCTTTGCAGTATTCTGTATCTTTTGGGTAAGATTTTCTAAAGTGAGTGAGAAGGAGGACAAATTGGAGTCAGGGGGACACTAGAGTGACATGGCATTGATTTCTATGTCCTTCAGCCCCATTTTTTTCCTCCTAACAAATGGTTGTGAGAACTTCTGCACACTGAACCTGCCAATACATCTCACTCTCATAAAGTCCTTCCAAGAGCGATTTTCCAAATCTGGCATTTCATGCAATTGGTTGCCATGATTCTCAAGTACCATGGTTATGTTTTTAAAAGTCTATTAGATCTGCCATCCTCGGATGAACATCATACCCACCTGCAGTTTGCCACCAGAAGCAGGTTCTTCTTTTTTCTTCTCTCCAGTAACTGCAATTGTTGCAAAATACTGGATGACACGCTTTGTGTTCACAGTCTTCCCTGCACCAGATTCTCCACTGTCAAGTCCAGACAGAAGGAAAAGTCAGAATCTAAGGCTGTAGTAGTAACCCCTACAAGTATCAAAACTCAGTAGAAAAAGGACATGAAATGTACATACGTAATCAGAATTGACTGGTTCTCACGATCTGTGAAAGAGAAACCGAAACGAAAGATAACGTAAACAAACAAACAACACCCCCCCCCCAAATTTAGCACATAAATTAACATGGTACTTGTAAATTCAAAATTGTCTTTTAAAACTGCCCATTCACACAAAAATAATAACTATAGCAAATAACTTTGCTTTTTAAAAATACATTAAAAAAATAAGTAGCAAAAGATCTTCTTATTTAATGTGTTAAACTTCCATTAACTTTAATGTGATAGAATATATAATACATTATTTCACCATATTATCCATGAGAATAAAGTATAAATATCAGATGGATGAATAATAGTTTCATGTCCCATTTGCCCTGTAGTTCATAGTTTAAAATCCTGTCAAGATATTACTGTCCTATCCAAAGTTTTATATAGTAACTATGGTAACTTGTCACTATGAAATTTCAAAGTTTACTTTTTAGAAGAGATAATATATTAGCTATAATTAAAATGCACAGTTGATGCCTAAATTTAGTTAAGTTTTAGCTGGAATTCACATTAATTAATTTGGATTTTAGCATAGACATCTAAGCAAAATTCATTATATTTTTGGAACTGGTACATTTTTATTCTAAATATATATCCCAAGTTTTATTTGTGCTATTTTGTTTTTTTTTCCTGAACATTTTATTCTCAAAGTACTGGCCCTATGTCTTCTATGTTATCAGTATACAAATATTTTATAAGTGGCTAAGAAATTGTAACTATGGAATCACTCACCGGTCAGCATGAACTGATAGGCGTTGTCAGAGATGGAGAAGATGTGGGGCGGGGCCTCCTGGCGCTTTTTGCCTCGGTAGGCAGCCACCACCTCGGGGTTGTACACCGGCAGCCACTTGTAGGGATTGACTGTGACACAGAAGAGGCCCGAGTAGGTCTGTGGGAAATGACAAGGTTGCTCAATCAGCAGTCACCTCATTAATCTGTCTTGGAAATGTGGAGAGAGGGGCCTAAGTACTGTATAACTTCTCACCCGTCTTTATGGTTTCATTCATTTGCTGCCTCCCTCTAACACCCACCGCTGTACAAAATGATTCAGTTTTCCAACTAATTCAGTATTTAGTAAATGGCTTTCCATATTATCAAATACATCAGAATTTACAACATTAACCAAATGATTGGTCAAAGATAATATTGCAGTAGCAAAGTCTGAAAATAAAGTTTTTAATTTGTTTTAGCTAATACAGTACACGGAGTTATTTAAAAATAATGTCAAGCGGGGCACTCACGTAGATCATCCAGGCTGCATAGCGCTCTTTGAGGTTGTACAGCACAGCGGGCTCATGCAGGTGAGTCATCATGGCCATGTCCTCGATCTTGTCATATTTGGGGGGGTTCATGGAGAAGACTTGATCGTCCTTAACTGTGACAGTCTGTAAAGAAAAGAAGAAACCAGTGTGTATCATCAAGTAACAGAAGAGGATCAATTATGCCTCCCTCCGGTTTTTTTCTTTTCTCTTTTTTTTTTTCACTCACAGTTCCACTTTCAGTCTTGGCTGTCACTTTCCCCCCTTCCCTGCTCTGCACTGTTGCTTTCACATAGGACTCCTTAGGATCCGCCACAAAGACAGAATTCTTGGCATCAAAGGGCTTGTTCTGGGCTTCAATTCTCTCCTTTTCAGATTTTCGGAGGTAAGGAGCAGCCTCCCCAAAAACGGCCATCTCAGAGTCGGAACTCATGGTTGTGAGTTATTGATGACAACACAGCACCAGATGTGTGTACCTAGAGGGAAGAAACAGAGCTGGATGATGATCCAGAGTGCAGGTGGACATTGTCTTGCTGCTTTTTGTGTTAATGTGCTTCATTGGCTATGTTTATGTCCTCACTCCTGCTTTTAGAGATCACTCCTGTGTACTATATAGAGGTTCTGAAAGATCACTGATTTGAAAGCCTTAATTGGTGGCTTAATTTTTGTGACACTTTAAGCCTGCATTTTATCTTCTATATCAGTTGAGAAATTGATGTTTCAATCAGCAACATTTGTAATGCCCCAAGTGTGTTTAGAATCTTTTTTTTTTCCTACCTGCTTTTCTTCTTTTTTCCTTTTTCCACACCCCACCTTTTTTGACATTGTGATATAAATAAATGGAAAATAACTATTAACAATGGCTTAACGATCTAAATAAACCTATTTAAAAACTCAAATATTTAGGCAAATTTTCCTCCTGCCTCAAATTTTTAATGTTGGCTTATAAACTGGATGTAAAACTCATTAAAATTAAATGTATGAAAAGGTAACATCTATTCTTTAAGGACATAGTCCAGGTTGAAAACACCTAATTAGCACAAGTAAACTCCCAGTTAACTGACAAGTATTAGGGAAGTAAAGAGGAAAATAAGTACAATGAAAGCTGAAAATCCAAGAAATAATTTTTTCTTAAGTCAAAATTAAGTATCTTTTATCAATTTTTAAATTGTGTGAAGATCAGAAATATTATCTAAACAAAAGATTAAAAGTTTCTTGGAGAAAAACATCTGAATTTTTAATAAAACTTTTGTAGCAATTGTATATTTTGTCTATATTTCTCTTTGTTTCTAGCTGGATTTTAGCATACCGATAGTTTTTATCTGATTCTTATTGTTTTAGGTCTCTTTTGCGTGCTCTGTTTCTTCTTCCTTCTCTCATTTTAAAAATACCAATCCTCCGAATATCTCTCCTGACATGGGCAGCCAGTATAAAATTTCAAGCCAAATAAATAAATGTAAATTTTTCTCGCTGACAAATTAATTGTGAGAAAATAAGTCCTCTTGCCCTGATGGCAAGGACAGGATGAGTAACCAGAGTTAAAGAAAGTGATCTTTGTGGAGCAGAAGAGAGGATGGTTTGTGGAAAGCAGTATCTTGATTGCCAACAACAATAGCCTCAACTTTTTATAGGCTTTCCAGAAGGAGTCTTGGTCTTTTGTCATCAGCATTGAACTTCCTCTCAACTTATAATGTTAGATATAGAATTCGCTACATACTGTATCTCTGAAATCAATGTAGTTCATACTTGTAAAAGTCTCTTGATGATACAGTAAAATTTAGACACTTTCAGGGGACAGATATTGGAACGTTTAATGTTAGGGTTTTTTTCCTTCAAAGGAGAAATGTTATTCTATTACATTGTTTTTTATTTCAGTGTTTGTTTTTACACCAGACAATTCTGAATTAATAATACAGTGTAGCCACAAAACACAGAAATGATGTTACCCTTCCCATCTCATATCTGAATCAGTCACAAGCCCCCAAGTATTCTGAGGCTCGTTGCAGTGAGTTCCAGAATCCACCTGCAAGGTGATAATTGCCTGAAGTTCAATAAGCAACATTCCCACACAAACAATATGTTGTCTATTTTCTAAATGAATATAGCTGCTGTATTAAAAATAAACTTATTTAAAATAAGTATTAAATATATAATAGGATTTCATAATTATGTATATTCCTAACATAATACAAAAAGCTCAGGTCCCAATGTGGACTTGGAGGCGGTCCATTAAAGTTTTCGTTCTATGGGAGGAGTCCTTGGAAGCCACTGACTTAGATCATAGATGGCAAGAACCGAAGGGACCTTAGCAGTCACCTAGAAGCCAACATCCTCATTTTACTGATGAGAAAACTAAGGCTCAGAAAGGTGAAGGGTCATTCGGTGTCACAGAGGTACAAGTGGTGGTGCTTGGACATAAGCCCTCTTCTTTTAAGTCCAGGTTCAGTGTTAATTCCACTGCAACACACTATTTCAAGATACAGAAATGCCAGCTGCCTTGACCCAGGCAACTAGAGTCAGTGAAAAACCTGGATTGGCACCTAGAAAATTTGACTTCCGTATCAACACATTATTCATGTTACCATTCCATCTCTCTGATATATCTTTATTGGTTAAGTTGCAGCAGTTCACATTAAATATAACATGATCACTGCATTCTTTCTGAAGTTCTAACAACATGTAAAAGAGAAGAGTAGTTAAATTTTGTGTGGTTAAATGATATGAAAAGTCAAAATTTTATGAGAAGATATTTTTAAAGAGCAGCTCTTCATTGTATCCTATTCCCAATACTAAACTAAGAAATAAAGTGGTATTTCTTTAAGACATAGTAATACAGAGATCCCTTTGTTCTTTAGAGTGTAATAATAGATTACTCTTACCTCTCGTTCTACCAGATGGAGAAGGTGTCAGGCTCAAAGCAGACAACTACTGTTGAAAGAAAAAACAAACAGGAGAATGCAGATTCTTTTATTTTTTTTTTCCATTTAATCACAAAATATCAGTTACTATTGTGCACAATGTCATCCTTAGGAATGTTGGAAAGAAAAATTAAAATTTGGGAGATAGTAGCCATCTCCCTTAAGTGAATAATTTATCAGGAGTGTAAAACTAGCTAAGTGTTCTTCCACGTATACATACCTTAAAGAATTTTGAGGAAGGACAGGACAGATACATCTCGGCTCCACTTTTATAGAGACCATTCTGCAAACACAGCAGCCACCTCAGCTGTCCTAGCTGGGAACCTACTTGGCAAAATCATCTTTTGGCAATCTCTTTGCACAATATTCACTGACTGTGGCTGTGAATGGATATAATTAGAAATATTTTTTGTCACCTATAAATAATTTGATGGAGGATGATCTAGGATTTTTTACAGGCATTTGATAGGGGATGGGGATTCAGGGCTTCTAAGGCTGTTTCTCCAGCTTTGCTGTTTCATCATTCATCACAGAGTTCAAAGCCAGGTTCCCACTTACTTTCTTGCTTATAAAATTGGTCTGACAAAATGAGCCCGACGTGAGGAGTTTAGGACTAATTGATTTGTTAGCACTTAGAGCCATTAAGAAGCTGGGATGTATTGTAGATCTGATGCTATGATTGGAAGCAGTGAATGATAGATATTAAGGCAGAAAATTCCTAGCCCAGGTCAGGATTTTAGAAAATCACTGCAGTAGATTCTTTTAAAGGCTGGAGATCTAAACATGAAGGAGAAAGCGAATTCTTAGATTTGGCAGTGATGATGGACCAGTGGAGGAGTCATAAGAGATTAGAATAGATATAAACATTTCTGTTCCTTTTCTGGAGGACTTGTCATGGATATCTCCAGCTCATATGTTTTCAAGAGTGGGCAACAGGATGTGGTGTGATGTTCCATGCATGTTTCCACTGCATAATGGAAGAAGACACAAACATGCACACCTAGTTCACGGGCAAATCTTCATGACTAGTTGTAGCTCTAACAAGGTGGGTACTATATATATATATTTATTTTTTATTTTTTTAAGGTGAGAGGAAAGACATGGTATCCACAATACTCTGTGAATTGCGAAGATGAGTGGGCCATCACATATGCAAATGATACTTGTAAATTGAGTTCTGGTAGTTTTGCCACATACACAGCTGTTGCTGAATATGACAGGAAATCTACCTACTTTAAGTGTGTCCCTAAGATCTAGTGTGATATTTTTGAATGTCATCTGCTAGCTTAAATTACTGATTAATGTGATCACAGTTTTATACATCCGATTTATTTAGAATTTCTCTTTAACACATAACAGGTTGAATCTTCTATACTTTTTATTTCTTTTGATACGATACTGTGGAAGAGTTGATCAGACCTTTTTTAAAAAAACTCCATGAAAATGAATCACAGAAGTCTAGTCATTTATCCAAAATGTTAGACTCTAAGCCAGAAAAAGAAGAAATGTCTTCTGATTTTTCCATAATTTAAGATTTTCATGACTCACTTATTTTTACTCCTTTTGCAACTTAATATCTAAATTATAGACATAATAAATATTATCAAACACATGTGCTACTTTTGGAGTTAAAAAAGATAAAAGAAGAAACTATAAATGAGACCAAGACATGTAGACTGAGTTATATAGCCTTAGCTAATAAGGACTCTGCCTAAAAGTCAGAACTTTGATCAATCACAGAGAGACTGATCATTCAGATCTTGAAAGCTCTGAACCAATATAGTAATACTGTAATGGACCACTCGGAGTCGCTCAGAGAAACTTGCAGAGCTTGGAGAGAAGAGAACAAGGACTGTCTAAATAGAAACTGCAGAAAATTAATATTAAGCCTGCTTGTATTTGTGTGGTTCTTTATGATTAGATATCAGTGCAAGGAGAGTGATTTTATTTTATTTATTTTTTTATAAATTTAATTATTTATTGAAATTAGTTTCAAGTATACAGTACATTGGTTAGACATCTATATAGTTCATAAAATGTTCCACCCAATTTTTCCCTCCCTCTACCTAGCCAACATATTAATGCTAACTGCATTCCCTATGCCATGCTCCCCATCCCCGTGAGCATCTATCAACTACTAATTTATACTTCTTTAACCCTTCACCCAATTTTCCTAGCCCTCCAATTCCAATTCCCTCTGTTCATCACCAAATTGGCCACTGTATTTGTGAGTTTATTTTTGATTAGTTTGTTCTTTTTGCTCCTTAGATTCCACATATAAATGAAATCATATAATATTTATCTTTCTCTGTCTGATTTATTTCACTCAACCTAATAACCTCTAGGTCCATCTATGTCATTGCAAATGGTAGGATTTCATTTTTTTTTAAATGGCTGAGTCATATTCCATTGTATATATGAACCATAATCGTCTGTCTGTTGATGGGCATTTAGGTTGTTTCCATGTATCAGCTATTGTAAATTGTGCTGCCATGAATATTGGGGTGCATAAATCTTTACAAATTATTGTTTTGATTTTCTTTGGATAAATACCCAGAAGTGCAATTGCTGGGTCAAGAGGCATATCTATTTTTAATTTTTTGAGAAATGGAAGGAGAGCGATTTTAGATGCTATATTTAAGCATTCTGGATAAAAGCTTTTCTCTAGCATTTCCCCTCATTATCCTCAAGATTTGGAAATATTATAAGCTTCTGTGATCTTGTACTTCTTTATTGATTAAAAACATAAATCTGGTGAAACCTAATATTCACTTCACTTTATAGAGTTAAATGAAAAATTAGATTATATAAGTAATCTACAGTATATACTTTTATAAGTAATATACTTATCATAGATTACTATATTAGTGTATCATAAATGAAGATAATATATAATTTATATGCAATATCATTCAGTTTACATACACACAGGCACACATATGTAAAATCCTTAGAATAGCATCACCAGGGGCTGCTGGGGCAAACAGTTCTCAGTTAGCGGTAAAGGTCACAATGGCATGGGACACTTCTCCTAAATATACTCAGGGAGCCAAAGTGGTAGTAATGGGCTAATGAAAGACGGTGGTTAGGAAATGTCAAAGAATAAGATTATTTTTGTTGTCGTTATGTTTTTCTAATATAAACTGTGTGTAAAAAATACAACTGGGAAATAGGCTGGAGAAGATGTTCATTTTCCTAGCTTCTGTGATGTCCAAATGACAACATGACCTCAATAAAACTTGAGATTTGGCAAGTCAGATTATTGTTTGTCTTCTTTTAAATTTCTCTGGGACTTCAATGGGTCATCAATACTGAAAAGAAGTTATATATTAGTTTTTAAGTTAACTATTTGTTACACTCTACAGAATTCTCATTTGAACATGTAGGTACAGTTATTTGTCTATTCAACGCATGTTTATTGAATGTCTGCTATGTGTCAACTACTATTCTAGCACAAGGAATTGCTAGAAAAACTGGCAATGCCCTCATGGCAATTTCAGTAAATGAGGGTGGACATACACTAATAAACAAGTCAGTATGTAGTGTGAAGGATAGCATTAAGTGCTAAAAAGAAAAATAAAGCAGAGTAAAGGGGGAAAAGAATATTGTACCATGGTGGGTGATATTGGAAAGCTTCTGTAACATGGTGACATTTAGTAGAAGTTTGAGGTAAGTGAAAGAGCAAACTGTATGGATATCTAGAAGAAGAGTATTTCAGACAAAGAGAACAGAAAATGCAAAGTACCTGAGGCAGGAGCACACCCATTTAAGAAGCAGCAAAGAAACCCGTGAGGAGCAAAACACCAAGGGGCACAGTGGCAGGAGATGAGGTAGAGAGGGTCAGGTAATGCAAGATCTTGTGGGACCTTGGCTTTTAACCTGAATGACATGGAGAACCAGAGGAGAAATTTAGAAAGTGGAGCAATGTAATCTAACTGAAGGTTTAAAAACATGACTCAGATTCCCATGTTAAATGTATGCAGCAAGAGGAGGCTAAGAGCAGGCAGCATGCTATTGCCACAATGTAGGAGGACTATAATGGTGGTTTGGACTATGTTCCATTTACTGTAGCTGCATAACAAATTACTGTAAACATAATGGCTTGAAACAATCATTTTTTATGCTCATGAAGAATTCTGCCAGTTAGGAATTTGGAATCTGGGAGGGACACAGCAGTTTCCATTCTACAATATCTGGGGCCTCTGAGAACCCCAAGCCTGGGAGTGATTCAACAGCTAGGGACAAGTATTATGCCTCATAATAAATATTAGAGGAAAAAAAAGATTGTTGGGAAGGGTAGCTACTAAATGAAGTAGTATCTGAAGGTAAGCAAGGGGACAAGGGAAGGTTTGTTAAAGAAGGTGAGAGACCAAGCATATTTGTGTAGATGAGAAGGATCCCATAGAGTTAGAGAAACTAATGATGTAAGAGGGGATGATTGTGGGACACAAGCAAGAGGGGCTGGAGCCCAGAGGCCAAGTGGAAGGGTTGGGCACTGATGGAAGTAGGGACACCTCATGTATTAGGGAAGGAGACAGAAAGTAAGGCAAGATGCAGGCTAATTGGTAGATTTGATGGCGAGAAGTTAAGGGAGTTTCTATTTGTTTACTTTTATGGAGTATGAGGCAAGGTCATTAGCTGAGAGTGAGGGCAGTGGAGGAGATGAGGTGGGTATACAGATGGAAGATATAAAGTGTTCATTTCGAAGAGTGAGAGATATCTTAGGCTTGCCCAGAAGTACTGAGTTATAATCATGATGTTAAAGTGAGACCAGTTCAGTAGATCTGTGTGTTTTTCTCCAGTAACTTTAGTTGCTTGGATGTGGCCACAGAAAAAATTAACAGTGAATATAGAGAGAGAAGAACACAGAAGTTAAGAATATTTTTAAGTTGAGGGATTATAATATTGAACCATGAAAATTAAGCTTGGATAAGGAAGAAAATGAGAATATGAGGGAATATATGAGAACAATGAAAAAGTGATGTGAGTCAATGGATAGGTGGTCTTTTTTTCATTAAAAATTATTGGGGTAAAATTAATAAAATAAGTTTCAAGTGTACAATTCAACAGTATGTCATTATATATATATAATGTCATATATATAATGTCATTATATATATATATATTGCATCGTGTGTTCACAATCCAAATTTAGAGTTCCTTGCATTACCAAATATTTGACCCCCTTTACCCCTATCTGGTAACCTCCCTAATCCTGCCCTTCCCTCTCTGGTAACCACTAATACACTGTCCATGTCCATGAGTCTCTGTTTGTTTGTCATGTTTGTTTGTTGCTTAGGCAGACTTGATGATGTCAAAGAATTGCAAGAAGAGAATATCTGGAGTAGGTGAGCTGGAAAAGAGGAAGCATTGAGTATGAGTAAATAGAATAAATCCTGCTTGGTGTAGTGTGTGATTTTTTTTTATATACTGTTAGATTCAATTTGCTAATATTTTGTTGGGATTTTTCCTTCTGTGTTCATGAGCTATATTAATCTGTAGTTTTCCTGTCTTGTAAGGTCTGATTTTAGTATTAGAGGCATGCTGGTCTCATAGTATGAGCTAGAAAATGTTCCCTTTGTTTCAATTTTCTTGAAGACATTATGAGTCTTCAAGAGTTGGTATCATTTCTCCTAAATGTTTGATAGAATTCACTAATAAAACCAGCTGGCTCTAGTACTTTTTTTGGGAAAGTTATTAATTATTGACTGAATTTCTTTAATACATATAGGCTTATTAAAATTCTCTATTTCTCCTTATGTGTTTTGGTAATCTGTGCAGAGACTGAATGGGATGCTTGAAATTGAGATTTTTTGGTGAAGATGCAGATATCAATAGTGACAAAGTCAATGATGACTATACGATTTATCACTCTCAAATCTGAACATTTTTTGAACAACAAGAGAGATAAGACAGATGCAATAATTGAAGAGGAGAGGTAAGACAGGGTGTATTAACTGAGGAAGAGACATAAGACAGGATGGACTAACTAAACAGAAGAGATAAGATGCAGTAATTGAAGAGGGGAGATTAGAAAGGATGAAATAAATGAGAAGAAGAGTTAAGACAGAACACAACAATAAATGAGAGAAGGCAAGAGAGGGAGAGTGAGAAAAAGAGAGGATAGGATGCAATAAATGGGCATGAGAGAGAAGACAGGAAGGAATAATTGAACTGCTGAGGTAAGACCAGATACAATGAATGAGCAGGAAAGATAATACAAAATGCAAAATGAATGGGAGAGACAAAACAGGATGGAATAACAGGGAGAGATGAGACGGGTTGTAATAAATGATGAAGAGAGATAGGACAAGATGCAGTAAATGAAACTGAGAGATAAGATACAATAAATATGCAGGAGAGATAATGAAGGATGCAATAACTGGACAGGAGAATTATAACAAGATATAATAACTGAGCAGGAGATATGGACAGGATGCAATAACTGAATGTAAGGGATAAGACAGGATGAAATAACTCAATGGGAGAGATAAGACAAAAGAGGATAAATGAGCAGGAGAAAGTACTAGGTAACTGTTTTACAAAGATTCTCTTTCCTACTAGGGAAGGCTTTTTGAAACTGGTACCCTTAGAGAATGAGTAGGATGAACTTACAAAGAGGAGGAAGAAGCATAGTGTTTGGAGGCAACAGGAGCAAGAAGAATATGACAGTATATTAAAATATGGAAAAGGTATATACCTGGTGTCATAGAACATGTAAGAGTAGATGCCTTGATTCCTAAAGAAGGCACTAAAGTGAGTAACATTTAAGCTGAGACTCAAGAAATAGGTAAACATTTGCCAAATGGGAAGAGTTGGGGCATGCGGGAAGCAAATTCTAAAGTATAACATCATTCATTTGTTCTTTCAAAATATGATTATTGAGCATGTACTCTACTCAAGCACAATGCCAAGTAGAGGGATACAGGGATAAATAAGACCCCTTACCTACATTCATGTAGTTTGCATTTTAATGAGGGAGAAAGACATTATTTATAATTCAATAAGTGATATATAACATACAACAGGAAATTCTCACCTATTCTGGAGAGTCTAGGAAGGTTTTTTATAAGAAGTAAAATTTAAGCTGAGATTAGACGATGGGTACACTTTATCTAGTCAAAATATGGAAGTGAGAGGTGAGAAGGATTCCTTAAAGCTGAAGGAACAACATGTGCTAAGTTTCTGATGTGAGAAGGCTCGCAGTATATTCACGGAACTGGAAGGAGGTCAGTGCAGCTGAACCATAAAGAGGGAGAAGGAGACTATCACAACGTGAAGATGGCAAGAGCCATCTTCAGGATTTTAGTTTTTATGCTAAGAACAAAGGGAGGTTTTAAGCTAGAGAAGGATGTACTCATATTATTGTTTTTAAAAAGATCTCGCATGAATGGACCTTGAAATAATCATACCAAGTGAAATAAGCCAGACAGAAAAGGTTGAAAATCACATGATATCACATATATGGGAAATAAACCTAAAAGCAACAAATGAACAGAACAAACAAACAGAGACTTATGGACATGAACAATGGATTAGTGGTTTCCAGAGGGGAGGAAGGAGGAGGGAGGGGGAAAAAAAATGAAATGTTAAAAATTAAAAAAAAAAAAAGATCTCTGTAGCTGTAGTTTAGATTTTGCCAGAATGGTTTAGACTTGGGAAGGAAGAATGTATATGTGAGACACCAGGCAATAGATGATGGCAATTTAGATGGAGAATATGGCAGAAAAAGAGAGAGAAGTTGGTAGTCTTGAAAGATATTTAGAAGTAATAAAGAAAAACATGATCATCGATTAGATGTGGGTGAATGAGGGGAGGTAGATTTCAAGGCTGATTCTTGAATATTTAGCTTGAGCAACTGAGTGATTACTGTTGCCATCCACTGTGATAAGGAAAGACATAGGAATACAAAACAGGTTTTAAGGGGAGAAGGGGAAGATCATTAATTCATTTTGACTGTGCTGAGTTTGAAGTGCTTATTAGCAGAGATATCAAGTCAGAAACTCAGAACAGAGAAAAAGAGTTGGGGTATATATTTGGAATTCATAGGTTATGGATGGTAATGGAAGCCAAGGGAGTAGATATGATCATCCAGAGAGAAAATGTAAAGTGAGAAGAGAGGGGCCTAAGATGGAAACTTGACATATCGTTTCGAGTTCACAAAAATATTTGACAATTAAGCAGAGGCAGATGAGCTCATGAAGGAGAGGAAAAGAGAAGCTGGAGAGCCTGACTATAAAGAAAATCAGGGCAGTTCAGATTTTTGGAAATCAAAGGAAGAGAACATTTCCAATAAGAGAGAATGACCAGATGTATAATATACAGTTGGAAGGTTCATTTAATTAAGGATTGAGAAGTATTAATTTGGTTTAGCAATGGAGAAGTCACAGGATCATGGTGAGATCCATGTATGTGGAGAGGAGGGAGCGAAAGCCAGATGTGAGTGAGTGGAATGAGTAGGTGGGAGGCAAGGAAATGGAGGCAGACTGTATCCACGAGTCTTCTGAGAAATTCTGATGTCAAGGAAAGTAGAGCAATGAGACAATAACTAGAGAAAAAGTAGGATCAAGGGAGAACTTAAGAAAGAATCCAGTAGAGTGGGAGAGATTGGGAATACTAGTGAAGGAAAAGGGTAGTCTATTGTATAATTTATAGCAAGGAAAGAGGGGATGAGATTCAGAGCCAGGCAGCAGGTGTGTGTGTGGGGTGGCCCTAAATTGGAGGAGAGATCTCCACATTGAAATAGAAATAGAGTGATTGAGAAAGTTGACTACATGACTCCTGCACTGAAGGCTTAGTGGGGTTAGTGGTTGGGAATTTATAGTGATATTTTCTCTAAAGTGTGGAGTAGTGACCTATCAAATTCACTCAGGTTTAATGTTTTTACCCTCAAGTATGACAATGGCATGGGGCATGGTAAGGATGTCTAGAGAGTAGACAGATGATGAATTTTTGCTTAGTTGGGAGAGAAAGATAAAATAGGGGTGATGAATATGGAAGAAGTAAAAAAATCAGAATACTGGAGGTGCCAATTGTGTTGAAGAACTGTTATGTTGGGGATAGTCCACCAAACAAGCTGGAAAATCAGGGAGGAGATGCTTAATTTGGTGACATTGAATATTGGATATTTTCTGGAGTGAGATTGTGTGAAGACCTAAGTGGAAGAGAAGGTAGTGGAAGTTTGGAAGCCAATATATTAGATGAATCATCCATGTGGACTTTGAAGTCCCCCAGAAATGTGGTAAGAAGTGGGTGGAGAGGTAAGAGGTACCAAAATCTTTAATGAATGAAGTCAGTAGGTGACATACCTATTTATGTGGAATAGCCAAATAGCATGAATATCAAATAAAGAAGAACTTTCTACAAGAGGATAAGCAGCAGTGGGGATTGTGAGGGGTAGGGATTTCATTTCAAGCTCAGGACTACGGAGTTCAAAAAGCATGGGAAAGTAATGGTTACCTCTTAAGAGAGCTTCCAGGGGAACATTGTTTTCAAGGAGGGACAGATTTCAATTTAAGCCAAGAGGTGTGTGGTGGGGATATTCCAGGAGCATAAGAAGTCTCATGTTTTCCAAGGGGTTCAGTATAGGTGAGGGCAAAACTTAGATTGGTTACTGTTATCAGACCTTACCTTCCTTTCCTGCCTCTTTGCTTAACACTTGTCTATCTATTCATTTCCCTCATTAAGCGAATAAGCAATGTAGAGTTAGACAATTAGATTGTAACCTTTTGTAGAAAATTGGATATATATTAAGGACTATTAAAAACTGCTTTGTAAATTACTTTAAAGTCAGCTCAATATGCAGGGTTAGAGTAATCAGAACAATGATCAATGGAAAATAAGCGAAGGTACATAACAACCTAGAGGGACTCTTCCCCAGGACCTGAAGTCCATGGGTGTGTAGCTGAATAATTTAACTTACTGGATAGTAAAATTAAAAACATTTAATTTTGTACTGTTTCTCTTAAATAGGTTGTGTACTGTTCTTGTAAGATCTTTGTTATCGGCCTATTAGACAAGATACTTGCTATTTTACTTGCTCCTTGTCTGTTAAAAAATGAGATACTCTCAGTACATGTAAATCTGTAGCAGTAATACTACTACCTTATACATTCTAATCATGATGATATTTGCCACAGTACTTTAGAAAGGCACAATGTAGCAACTTAAAGATAAAATAATGAGAGCGAGAAGCTGACTTTTTAAAAATACTAATTGGCTTTCTATTGCTATCAGAAGTATGAGGAGGAAGCCTTGTAAAAGGTGCAGAAGAGAGAATAAATACTGAAAACATATTCATTCTTAACCCTGTTTACCATTCTAATGTAATAGCAAGGAGGAGGCTCAGTAAAATGAACAACTAAACATCTGTGGGTAACAAAAAACTAAAAATCTCTTATATTTTAAAAGGGCCAGAAAATCTATAGAACATATTTCCCTCTCAAGGGATCCTAATCCTAATTTAATAATTCACATCATTATGGTGAAGAGTTTGCATTTTAAATGCTTTAGAGGGTCTAATCTAAATTCTTTACTTTTTCTTTTATTTTATGTTAGTAATTAGTGTTTTACTGTATTTTTACTCAGTCTTGGGATTGAGACTAACTTCATTAACTGAAATCTGCTTTTACGATAACTAGCTGATGTTTTGCCGAGTGAGGTTTACTAAATACTCTATGTTCTGTATGCTTAAGATCTGCCCGGAGGCTACATCTGTCCGGCACAGGGGCAGGTATGGTTTAGAGCACTTACTAACTGGGATTGGCCTGGCTGTTTCTCTCACCTTTTATTTCTGGTGACTAAATCCTTCACCATAAGATATAAGCAAAATGGTTGCTTCTTTATTTGATGCATGAAAAGGTAAACTGACACAGTGGAATAAAAAAGAGACAAGTTCTTTGCAAATAAATTTTTTATCTGCAAAAACTTTAAGTACAAAACAGAGTGACAAAGAACTTCACATTTTGCGCATCTCTTTGGTCACCTCTCATCATTAGAATGAATCACTCTTCACTTATGATTTTTGTGTGAACCTCACGGCTCTTCACTCGCAGCTTGTTGACTTGGGACTCAGCGATGTCAGCCCGCTCCTCGGCCTCCTCCAGCTCATGCTGGAGCTTGCGGAACCTGGAGAGGTTGACGTTGGATTGTTCCTCCTGAGAATGAATGGAAATGTATTTAGGAGTGAATAAAGTTCAGAATTTCTAGTTTCTTAGGTCAATGGGTGTTGAATTTGCTTTTTACTTAAAAATGATTCACTCTAGTAAAACCTTTGTAAAAAAAAAATCAAAAAAACAGAGAAATGCTCTTGAACTTTTTTTTTTGTATTAACTCTTCTCATGCATCTTGAACTCATGGATAACAAGGAGGTACAGGTAACATTTGTCTCTAAGGTGTTCTAAAAGTTCTCCTTTTGGAACTTCTAAACATCTTAGAGCTACTCCTAATATGCCAGCTTTCCAGTCTCTCTTTTTTTTTTTTCCAGAATCCTGAGAATGGAACTAGACCTTTTAAAAATGCAGATATGCGATCTGTATTATACCAAATTAATAGCCTTAATCATAAATTATTGCCACTTGAGTATAAATTATTGCTGCTTAGGGCAGTTTAGAAATTAAAGAAGAAGCTGATTGTTTCCTAAAATAGTCTGAGTGGTCTTTGCTTATGTTTGAATATATAGCAGTGAATTTGAGAAGGCTAGTTCTGGTTTAGTCTCTTTTTTAAAAGGCTCGTCTAGAACCATCCAAAATATGGCATTCAAATTAAGCACATTAATAAAACTTAGAATCATTAAATAATAGTTCACAAAAAACCTCAGATCTTTCCTATACAAATAAAGTAGGAGGTAGAGAAAGGTTAACTAAGTCTCTCTCTCTCTCTTTCTCTCTCTCTCTCTCTCTCTCTCTCTCTCTCTCTTTCTCTTTTTCTCTTTCTCTCCTCTCTCAGACCTTAGAGGTTAGGGGAAAAATAAAAACATAAAAGAACATAAGAACTAATTTGTAATATGTAGGTATGTATATCTATATTTCCATACTTAAGAAATTGATGTTACTTTATTATTATTTTAGATGTATTGCAGATTGGGGGAATGAGATAAGGTGGAATGCTAAGAATCCATAGTTTGAACATAACTGAGAACTTCTGAATTCCAGACTTAATATTTCACTGCTTACTTGACACCTTGTGTATATAATGGTATTTCAAACAATGTTTCAAAAACAGAATTTCTGTTTTCTTCTTGCCCTGCAAATCTGTTTCTCCCTTAGTTCCCTGCTTTAGTAATTAATACGCCATCCACCTGGTTACTCAAACCATAACTTTATAAATTTCTACTTCTATCTCCATTCCTCTCTATACGCTCCTATACCTGGTTACTCAAACCATAACTTTATAAATTTCTACTTTCTATCTCCATTCCTTTCTATACGCTCCACTACTATCCTAATTCAAGCCATGGGACCACCTGAAAAGCCTCTTAAAATGTTTTGCTGTACCTATGTCATCTGACAATCATTCTCCACATACTAGCCAGAATACTCTTTTTAAAAAATATTAACTAGGGCAAGAGTAACCCAATTTAAAACCCTCCTGTGTCTTTCCAGTGTCTCATTGTACTTAGTATAAAATCCAGACTTCCTATAATAGCCAAGAAGACTCTGTGATCCTCCTCCTGCTTAGCTCTTCAGTCTCATGTCTACTACAATCTCTCTTGTCCTTCTGCTTCTTGAACCAGACTCTTTTCTGCTCAGACGCTTTGCATTTGCTCTTCCCCATCCCTACAACCTTTTCCCCTGGCCTATCAAGTGGTTTGTTTCTTCTCATTCTTCAGAACTTCATTGAACCATTTTCCTTTAATCTTTCCTCATTTTACCCCTCTTTTCTTTCATTCCTTTCACCAAGTTGGCTTGGACATATCTGAGAACTGGAGGCTGCCCAATCACCCCAAGGAATTCTGAACTCACCGCTTCCTCAGCTTGTCTCTTGTAAGCTTTCACCTTTGCTTGCAGTTTATCCACCAGATCCTGGAGCCTTAGTACATTCTTGCGGTCTTCCTCAGTCTGAAATAATATTTTAGAGTGGGTTTCTTGAGAGTACAGATATCATTATATTTTGTTGTACATTTGGTTTTCAGTCCCTTGCAGACTGGGGTGAAAATCTAGACAGGCCATTTTCCTTACTTGGTAAGTGAGTTCCTTTACTCTTCTCTCATGTTTTCGTAGACCCTTGACAGTTTCAACATTTCGCTTCTGTTCACTTTCAACTTCTGCTTCAAGTTCACGTACCTGCAAGAAGATGGGCATTTTAAAGACATTTACTATTATCCATTCACTTAATGGATTTCTGCCTTTCAAATGACCTATAGTATTTAATTTATTCTGCTTTATGTGTATTTTTGATGCCGTTGTCTAACAACCTCCCTTATAAGCTCGTAGGCAGCAAAGACTATCTCTTATCTCTGTATGCCCCACATCATCTAGCAGTGCTAGGTATTCAAAATCATGTGTTAGACTGGAATGAGAAGAGATATATGCTCATCAGAAGACCCACCCTGGCCTCCAGTTTCTGGATCTGCTTCTTCCCGCCCTTCAGGGCCAGCTGCTCAGCCTCATCCAGACGGTGCTGCAGGTCCTTCACAGTCTGTTCCAGGTTCTTCTTCATCCGCTCCAGGTGGGCGCTGGTGTCCTGCTCTTTCTTCAGCTCCTCAGCCATCATGGCCGCCTAATTAGCAGTAAAATAAAATCCATTGAGGAAGCTGAGATAGCACATCAAAATTCAAATTTGACCACCACTGCATTGCCCTGTGCTCACGTCAGTGATGGCCTTCTTGGCTTTCTCTTCTGCATTGCGAGCTTCCTGGACAATGTCCTCCATTTCTCCCTGGATTTGGGAAATGTCTGTCTCCAGCTTCTTCTTGGTGTTGATCAGACTGGTGTTCTGGTTAAAATAGCAAATATAGAAATGTTAAGTACATGAGAGCAAAATTAGGATGCTCAATGCACTAAAGAAATCACAAACTAGTTAATTAAATTTACTAATTAGTATCCTTCCTTGTTCCAAAAATTATCTGAGTTAACAACATTATTTTAAAAGACAATCAAGTGTGGATATAATAGTTCAGATAAAGAAAATTATTGTTAATTCCAAAATAGTGAATGCTTTAAACTTTATCCTCCATGAAACACGATGAATAAATTTTTAGACAGTGTTAAGATATGAGTAAGGATTATATTTTCCTTCCTCTGTATTTTTCACTATTCTCTTATTCTACTCACCTGGGTGTGGAGGAGTTGGACACGCTCACTGGCATCCAGAAGCTCCTGTTCTGCTATTTTCCTGCTCCTCTCCGTCTGTTCCAGAGTGGCCCTCAGCTCCTCAATCTCAGCCTGCAGCAGGTTGGCTCTGCGTTCCACCATGGCCAGCTGCTCCTTCAGGTCCTCTTGGCTCCTGAGAGCATCATCCAGGTGGATCTGAGTGTCCTGTGGAATGAATGATCCTTGAGACATCTCGTTCTCAGGGCTGCAGTCACCCAACTGCCCTGGGACCATCTCTTGAGCCCATTTACCTTGAGAATGCCTTGGGTGTTTCTGTAGTTCCTCAGGGCCTCAGCAGCCATGCGGTTGGCGTGGTTCAGCTGGATTTCCATTTCATTCAGATCTCCCTCCATCTTCTTCTTGAGCCTGATGGCATCATTCCTGCTCCTGATCTCAGCATCCAGCGTGCTCTGCATCGACTCCACGACTCTAACGTGGTTTCTCTTCAACTGGTCAATTTCCTCATCCTTTTCAGCAATTTTCCTGTCAATTTCAGACTTGACTTGGTTCAGCTCCAGCTGGATGCGCAGGATCTTTCCCTCTTCATGTTCAAGAGATGCCTTAATGACAGCAAGAGTGTAGCATTAGCAGGGAATGGAAGTATGTAGTATTCTAGAAATAGGAATTACTTCCTACTTTCGTGCTGCCATAAATAACACATCTTTATTCCACTATTATAGAAATTTCTACAATGTGTTATTGTTGGTTTTATATGCTTCTATCTCCCCAGGTAGATGTGCCCCTGAAGCTGTGAAGGGTCCTTAATTTATTCATCTTTGCTTTCTCAGTGTTTAGTACAGTCTTGACATCACTTATGTTAGTTGTATGCATGGTTAATTCTTCATTCCCATACTTAGTACACAGAGCAAATATTATTTTTCTTTTCTTTTAATTTGCCAGTACTTGCATGCAGTATACCCTTAATTTCTCTCACAATTGTTTTAGAGTGTACAATAAAATGTTTACCTCTGCCTCCTCTAAAGCAGCTTGAAGTTCACACTTTTCTTGTTCCACTTGTTTCTTTATTTTCTCCAGTTCATGGATACGTTTTCCTCCTTCTGCAATCTGCTCAGTGAGATCAGAAATCTCCTCTGTTGACAAACAATAATGTAAAAATTTGTTCAGTGAGGGAAAACATTTTTTAAACTCTTTTGTTAAAGAAAATGTACTCACGTTGCAAATTCTTATTTTCCCGCTTCAAGGTTTCAAGTTGGTCTAAGGATTCCTCATAAGCATTCTTGATCTTGAACAGCTCTGTGCTGAGGGAGCGGGACTCCTTCTGGGAAGCCTCAAGTTCGGCGTGGGTTTCTTCATACTTCTGTTTCCATTCAGCCAGGACCTGAGGGGCAAGAAATGGTCAAGAAATTTAATGGAGAAAGTTTGATGGTATGAAACCATTTGTTCTGGCAACTCTCAAACAGAATTGAGATGATCTGGGAATAAAAAATAATTATGAATAAGAAGAATAGAAACCACAGGAACCTCCTACCCCAGCTACTCATGGAGCAGGAGCTACTGAGAACAGCCTTCGGATGATTCAAATAAGGCACACTGAAGGTAGCAGGCTATCTTAATTGTATGTTGGAGGCTGAGGTAAAAACACGTGCAGAATACCTTATCAAAGTTCCTTTGCTTTTTGTCCAGGGCCGCGCAGGCAGCATTCGTTCTCTCCACATCAATCATGAGGTCCTCCACTTCATTCTGGAGCCGCTGCTTGGTCTTCTCAAGGGAGGCACATTTGGCATTCACGGCTTCTACATGCTCCTCTGCATCCTGCAGACGCTGGGCCAGTTTCTTCCTGAAAAGTGAAACAAGGACGACAGAAGTGTATGGCTGTTAACAGAAATGATTGTTTCAAAGTGGGTACAAGAGAGTGATTTCCACAGTCAGACTCCTGAAATACTTTGTCTTTCAAGCTTGTATTGTAGGTCCAGTGCTATATTAACTTATTCTGACTCTCTTACCAACCAAATACTGAAAACGACTCAAATTTCAATATTGCTGTACTTTGTAGTCTGGCTTTAAGACCATGATCAGCCCAAGTCAACATTTTAGTCTTTAAGGTGACTGGTTTATGTCTCCTTTACAGAATATTAATATCTATCTTGAATTATTATTATTTATGTCTTGTCTCCATTGAATTTTGATCTCCAGAGGGTAGAATCTATTTTGCTAATCTTTGTTTTCTTGTAGGCTGTCACACATGTTAAATACTCAAATGTTATATCAATTGAATTAAAATAAAATATACTTGAATTTGTCTAATTATATTTCTTATTTTCCTAGCTTTTCATTAATTCTTCAATAAGAAGCTTTCCTAAATCAATATAAATTTTGCTCTGAGTGTTCCACTCAATCTCTTCCACCAAAACATTGTAATTCCAACTATGTGGTTGTTGTATAGTAGCCATAGAATAAATGACTAGATCTCTCTTTAAACTTTCAGTTGAATAAGTAGATCCCTTCCTGTCCAGATTTCCCCTCTTACAGTCAAGTCTTGAACGTTTTATTGCATTGAATATTTAGTCCTTTATGAAACATTTTTCTTTATTATTACAGAATTTTATGTCTACGTTTTAGTCTTTAACAATATATTTTCTGCTTTTTTTCAACATAGCCATATTTTCACATCTCAGAAGGAGGAACTGTGCTTTAAAGCATGATTATTTTTCTCTAATATACTTATCACTTTGAACCAATATTTTTATTATTTGATGAGAGAGAAGAGGCATAGGAGAATATGATCATATCTTATTCTATCTGCACTTGCATAGAGAGAATGATGTGAAAAATTCTCCCTTTTAAAAATAATTATTCAGCTCCCTCTTGCCTTATGTCCTTTCTCTTTCCACTGCCTAGCTTAATTTCTTTCCTTAGACAACCTAGAGTATTTGTTTTTCTTGCTTAGGTTTATGTTCCTGTATTTTTCCCCTAGTTTTTTATTTGTTTTGGGAGCAATGGGTATTTGCCCTTTTAGTAATTATAGCAGAGGTACTTTGATTATTAACACAGATATTTCCATTTTAACTAAGTCTAGAACATACTTGGCCTCCTCTAGCTCCTCTGTGCGCTGGATGGCGTCTGTCTCATATTTGGTCCTCCACTGGGCGACCTCGCTATTGGCCTTGGACATTGCCCTCTGCAGCTCGGCTTTGCCTTCCTGCTCCTCCTCATACTGTTCCCGCAGCAGGTCACAGTCGTGGCGGGCAGACTGCAGAGCGTGGGCCAAAGCACTCTTGGCCTGAGAACATAGAGATTGGTGACTTAATTTTGTCTCTTGAAAGTGATATTTAGTCCCTACGGTCCTATAGACCACCAGAAGAAAATCTGTAGCTGCAAGCAAAACACAAATAACCCCCCAAACAAGGATAATGACAACAACAAGTAAGGCTCACCTTTATTTCCTCTTCAAGCTGCCTTTTCAGTTCCTCAATCTGTTGTGTGAATGCTTGTTTGCCCCTTGAGAGCTGAGAAACTAATGAGTCCTTTTCATCTAGCTGGCGTGAATATTCACCTATATAAAGACCAAGATCCAGAAAACACAACCTTACTTTGGAAAGTGAAGCTCTAAATTAAAAAACTGGAGCAGAAAAAGGAGGAGAGCACGGGTTACAACAAACCACCAACATCCACTTTACCCTGATGAGAAAATGTAAAAATGAGACATATGGAAAACTTTAGGCGAATTACATGCTTATGAACAACACAAAAGATTTTGGGAGATATTTAAGATTATTTGACCACAATATAAATTAATGAAGAAATGTGTGAAAAGTAATGTAAATCAAACCAACAAAACATCCCAGTGCTTTTTGTCTAAGGCAATATTGTCATATTAGTTTACTTTCCATTGAAAATTGATTGAAACAAAGAATTTATTCTGTGGAAAACAGGAGATTTTGAACAATCTTCTCTGTAAGTAGAAATGATGTTCAAAAGAAAGTCCTAGAAGCAACTTTATATTAAGAAACTATCAAGTATCCTTCCACCCACAGGTTGAGTTGGTTTATGGATAACTAATCAGTTCTGAAACTAAATGGCAGTTAAATTTATCTTCAAATCTTTAATCACCATAATTCATAAAATACACTCTATTGTGTTAAAAATAGAGAGAAGACTTTTAGAGCTAGTTTTTGAACTGGTTACCTGGACACCTTATCTCTAACATTTAATAAGAATAATAACTTTCACTTTTTTCCATACCACTAAGTTATTGGGAATAAACATGTATTGAGGAAGTGAAATTACAAAGAGCATTTGGGGACCTGGTTCCATAGTGTAGCATTTAGCACATCTGCTTTACACACAGAAGGTCCTGGGTTTGTGCCCCAGTGGAGCCATGGTCCATGGTCTACGGCCATGCCACCCTGAACAAGCCCGATGTCTGATCTCGGAAGCTAAGCAGCGTAGGGCCTGGTTAGTACTTGGATGGGAGACCACCTAGGAAGTCCAGGTGTTGTAGGCATAAATAATAAAAAACAAACAAACAAAAACAAGGAGCATTTTGATTCTTTGAGAATACAATTTTTCTTTTTCATAAAGTGTGCTTAACACCTATGTAACTATAATAAAAACCCTACTTTGAGCTTTCTTCTAGAAAGAACAATATTTGAACAAATATGAAAAAGTGGTTCTCCAACACTTTGATCTGCCTATTACTTTAATAGTCCAGATGACTCATAAACTAATTTCTATTGTGTTACCTCTCTCTCTTGGGGAGGTAGAACTGTGGTAGAAAGTTGGACAAGTGATAGGGGGAGTAAATGCAGAGACTCTCCAATTTGGAGTAAATATTCTTGGACCAATGATTTCACCACTACTATAATTGGTCATCTTTAAAATGGGGAAAACATTACACAAACTAATGAGGATAAAGTAATAAATAACTCTTGGCACTTTGAAAAGTGAAAATAAATAAATAAAAAGTGAAAATAAAAAATAAATTGATAACTTTTTGATTAAAGTGAAATCTGCTTTAAAATGTTTAAAAACCTTGGATCTCTTCATTACAAAAACAAAACCAAGCAAAACAAAAGAATGTAGTCCCTGCCAGTGGTCAATAATGTGTTTGTATGAGTGGGTGCCTCCTGGGAAGATACGTGATCTCAAGAAACTGAATGCAGTTTTTTAGCAAATTGAGCATCCAAGGTAAATTTGTCATTCAAGGTCAATGGCCCACCTGATTCCGTCTGCAGGCGTGCTCTTTGAGCCGTCAGGTCATTGATCAGCCGCTGCTGCTCTTCTTCCTTCGACTTAAGCTCACTCAGTTGATCTTCTAGAGTGCGGCACATCTTTTCAAGGTTTCCCTGCATTCACAAAATGGTAGAAGCCATCTCAAGCACATATTTCAACCATAGAAATTTTCAATAATCCTAAGTAGTCCAAAGGAGCTGTGGTACTCATTTATTTTGAGAATAAACTGCCTTTACGAACAAAAACAACTGAAGTGTTGAGATAGAAAGAGTAACAAGTACATAGTTGAAATATGCTGCCACTAAATCGCTTTGTGAATATCTTCACTAAATTAGCTTATCTGTGATATGAGAATAATGATACTTGATTCAGTTTATGAGAATGTTTTGAGGAGCAGATTATGTATTTGTGCTTAAGAGAAAAACAAAAGGGGCTAGTCAAGGTAAGGTGTTTTAAAATCTCAGAATGTATTTTTTTATTTGAAAGAGCTTAAGTTTTCACTATGCATATTCTTTGAGTATGGCTCTTCTTCCGGAAAGAGTGAGCACTTTGTCTCCCTCCGACCAGTCTCTTGCCAGTTACTGATTCTTGGAAGGCTTGCTCACACCTGTTTTACACCTGTTTACATAAATCTCTTTAAGACTTAAACCACGACTATACCTTGGCTTTGGAGACAGTCTCCATGTTACTAGCAAGGTCATCGATCTCCATCTTCATCTCACTCTTCTCCTTCTCCAGCTTCTGCTTGACCCTCTGCAGGTTGTCTATCTGCTCCCCGAGCTCAGCCACACTGTCCGCGTGCTTCTTCCTCAGGGTGGCCGCAGTGGCTTCATGCTGCAGGGTGGCCTCCTCCAGATCCCTGCGCATTTTCTGGAACTCGGCCTCCCTCTTCTTGTTCATCTCGATCTGGGCTGAAGTTGCCCCACCAGCTTCTTCCAGCCGCTCGCTGATCTCCTCCAGTTCCCGAGAGAGGTCAGAGCGTTGCTTCTCTGCTTTGGCCCGAGAGGCCCGCTCTGCCTCGATTTCCTCCTCCAGCTCCTCAATGCGGGCCTGGGAACGACATCAACATTCATGTGAATTCATGGCAGTTTTGATTCTTGTAATGTCCAGAAAAGGTGGAGGTCATGTACTTACCTGTAACTCCTTGATCTTCTTCTGCAGTTGCATCCCAAGGGCCTGTTCATCTTCAATCTTGCTTTGCAGATTGCTCATTTCAAACTCTTTCCTGTTAGAAAAGCAATTTATGTCAGTCACAGAAATATTAATAGTAATTTTCCCCATCTAACCTTTGTTCTTGCCACTTACTTTTTAAGCTTTTCATCAAGTTGCTGTTTGTCATTTTCTACATCCATTGTAGATTCTTGAGCCAATTTTAGGTCTCCCTCCAGTTTCCTCTTTGCTCTCTCTAGATCCATTCGAATTTTCTTTTCTTGTTCCAGAGACCCTTCAAGCTAATTGAAAGTAAAATTTGTTAAACACTGAAAATATATTAAAAATATCTTTTAAATGGTTATTAAAAATGCCCTTACATCATCCACTTGCTGCTCTAACTTGATCTTTGCTTTGGTCAGGGTGTTGACTTTGTCTTCTTCTGCCTGTAGGTCATCCAGGGTCTGCTGGTGGGCCTCTTGGAGGGCCTTCTTCTCCTTGGTCAGCTTAGCTATGGTTTCATCCAGGCCTGCCATCTCTTCTGTGAGGTTTTTCACCTAGAAAGTCAAGAAAGAGATTGTTTCTACTATAAAGCAGCTTAGTGGATGCTAAAACCTTTAAATAGTGGAGGAAAATATGATTCATACCTTATTTTCTGTGGCGTGTTTCTCCTTTTCAACTTTGGCCAGTGTCAGCTCAAGGTCATCAATGTCTTTCTTGAGCTCTGAACATTCATCCTCCAGTTTCCTCTTCTTGGCTGTCAGCTCAGCATTGATCTCTTCCTCATCTTCAGCTCTCTCAGTCACTTCTTTGATTTTGGCCTCCAGCTGGATTTTGGTTTTAATCAGCTGGTCACATCTTTCCTCTGCATCAGCTAAGCTATCTGCTTCCTGAGAAGGGACAATAAACACTTTTATAGTTAAATTCTCTGTTCATTTTCAGATTTTACTAATATTTTGAAACCAAACAAGTAAATGATATTTTAAGCCTTAATTTTTATTAGCTTTCTATCATTTAGGAAGTATTTATTGGATATTTACAGCACTGAAGATGAAAAAAATTTAAGTAATGGTTTCTGGTGAAATTATGATACAATTATATTTCTAATCATGGGGTTCAGGACACACTACCTCAAAATATAGCACTTTGGCATACTGAAAATCTTAAGCTGAAGGAGCTTGAGAAAAACGGCAGAAGCAGGAAGTTCACTTTGACATCTGCTCCTCACCCTTCTTCCCTGAAACAAATCATAAAACTCTCATGTGAATGGTACCCTCTCTGTACCAGGAGGAAAGAAGATACTCATCACCAGAGATGGGGAATTTAGGGCTGAGAAGGCTGTATAAACAAACCTTGTTCAACTAACTCTATCTTCCTAGTTACTTCTTCACCATGAACTACCCCTAACCTATACCCCCTTCTCTTGTCAATTCTTCACAAATTTATTGTTTCTTTGTCTAAAAGATATAAAAGCTTCCTGCTCTTGTCACTTCTTCAGGTCTTCATTTTCTTGTGAATGACCCAATGTATATGTAAAAATTCAGTAAAATTTGTATGCTTTTCTCCTGTTAATCTATCTTTGTCCTTAAATTTCAGACCCAGCCAGAGACCCTAAGAAGGTTGAGGAAGACTTTTTTCTCCCCTAGATGGTATGGTGACCTATATTTAATGTGTTGGTATATAATTTCAGATCAGTCAGTTTTCTTTATTTAATATTTATTTTCAGAAAATTTTAGTATATGAAAAAGAAATAAAATTGTTGGGTATCTATCAAGTGGCTAAGAAGAAGGGGTAATATCAGGAAAACAACTTAAAAAGATAGCATGTCTTACAGTGACAGAATAGCTGAGAATGAAAAGGTGTACCTGGGAGAAGTAAGGGAAACTGAACATATTAAAAGGTGGAACTTAGAGAAGTAGCAAGTATGTTTCTCTGTTTGAAGTCTGTTTGAACATATTAAAAGGTGGAACTTAGAGAAGTAGCAAGCATGTTTCTCATGAGAAGAGATAGAAGTTGGACTATAATCTTTATGAGAGTAGAGACCATGTCTCTTGCTCAAAGTTTTATCCCTACTGCTTGGAATGTCATCAAATATTTCTTAAATGTATATTTGATAGAATAATGTTGAAAAGAGGCCATTCTATACTCAAAGGAGAGCATATTGGATCAAGCTTAGATATCCTCTACAATTATTCTTTAATCCTTGAAAGTATGAGGGACCTCTCCTCAATTTGGAAAACTGTGATCTATGTAAACTGCAAGGAGAGTCACAGTGCCAACCTAGGTATTTATAGTTCATCTTTCTTTACCTTTTCTAGTTATGTGTTTAAAACCAACAGGCCCAATGAGACTGATGTAGAGTCCCTTCTGAATTCAGAAAACTAGAGGGTAACCTATAATATTTCTGTTGTTGATTTCAGTGGTAGCTACTGAAATTCTCATGTCATTTGGGTCACAAAAAATGGGTTAGACTGTGATGTTTGATAAAATATTTTTTCCCAAGCCTCTGGATATTTATTGGGACATCAGAATAAGAACATCAACCCAACCTCTCATGTTTTGCATAAAATTGACACTATTTATAGAAAGTATTGCTATTATCCTTGCAATGATCCTAGTCTTTCAAGTACTAGAGAGTTTCAAAAGTTAGAGTTGAGAGGGAAGTTGCCAGGGGACCAGAGATATAAAAATTTAGAATATACATTTTCATCACAAAGTCTCCTCCCTCTTAATTGTTAATATTGTTCTTTCTTCACTGCCCTTATTTGTATTTTTTTAGTAGGGAAAATTTTAGGGAGAACAGGTCATCTTATTTCTTGCCCATATTCTGCTAGGAGAAACAATAGGGGGAAAGGAAAAACACTTTTATTTTTCTCTTTTCAATAGCAAGGAATCCTATCACGGTGCTTTTTAGTAATGTTGTATATAAAATTTTATAGACATTCTAAGGAGTTGTGAATTAGGAAAGACTGACAATAAATCCCTTAGTAAGGTGGAATTGGACTTTACAGTTTCAGCAATTGCTGAACTGAAATTTTAGCATGAGATTACAAGAAATGGGTTCTGACACTCACGGCTTGAACCTGGAGTTGTAGATCGTTTTTCTCTTGCATCAGAGTTACCATTTTCTCTTCGAGTTCTTTCCTTTTTGCCTCTGATTTAGCCAGATCTTCTTTGGCCTTCTCAAATTCTTCCTTCATGTTGGCCATCTCCTTTTCTGTCTCTGCACTCTTGAGGAGAGGCTTGATCTTGAAATATAGCTTCATCCAAGGCCAGTGCTTCACATTCATGAAGGCACGGACATTGTACTGGATGCAGAAGATGGACTCTCTGTGATAGGAACAGAAATTTTCAAAGTCAGATTATAATAGGAATCAGAATAAGAAAGCATAAGCTAATGGGATTTAGTCAGGTATTGTTATTAATACCTTCTTTCCACCATCTTCTGGTACTCTACTCTCGCCAAGAACCCTCTGCACCTGGCCTGGGTTCTGGTAATCAACTGGGCCAGCTTGTCATCTCGCATCTCCTCTAGGAGTCCCAGAAGACCGGCTTTGAAAAAGACCTGAGCATAGGCAGAGTTGCAGATCAGAAACTTTACCTAAACTTCAAAGGGACATGGATAGCATCAGATAGGCTTTAGAGACTATTACCTTGGTGTGACCAAATTTATACTGAGTGTGGTCAACGTCAATGGACCCAAGGAGCTTCTCAGAAGCCTTCTTGCTATCAATGAATTGTCCTTCAGGGATAGCACTGGCATTTAACACCTTATATCTGTTTAAGTCAAACAAATAAGTGATATAACTGTTGTCTTCAACAAAGAATCTTCCTGCCTTATTACAGAAACAACATAGTTGTTGGGTAGTCTAACAAACATAAAGAAATCATATCTATCTCTTTATCTATTCTCTATGTATTCAAAGTGTGTTGAACTTTTGGTATGTCAACACAGAGTCTGCTAAATTTGTTTCTCTTCTCTTCAATTTTAATAGAAGGTGTAAAGGATTCTTTCATTGAAAAATTAAATAAGAAAAATCTCTTAAAATAATTCACAATGAGAAAGTCTGTCTGACCTCTGTTTGAAGTCTGCATAAAGAATTCTGCTTGGGAATCCCTTTCTGCAGATGCGGATGCCTTCCAGCACACCATTACACCTCAGCTGGTGCAGGACAAGTTCATGCTCCATGGCCCCTAAAAAGAAGAGTACATATGACTCATTTCATGGTCTAAAGCAAACACACTGGAGCTTGTCGGCATATGAAAAATGTCTTACCGGGAGTTTTGGTTTCATTGGGGATGATGCAGCGTACAAAGTGAGGATGAGTGCTCCTCAAGTTGGTCATCAGTTTATTTAAATTCTCCTGTAGAGCCATATGAATATTTGGTTTAAAAGTGTACTATTTCATACATTCACATTTACAGACATAATTCTTGTGATCCATGACATTTGTTCAATTCTAATGAATAGTATCCAGATGTGAATTTGCAAAGAGTTACCTCTGGAATTTCCACATTCCCAAAATAGCCATCTATTTCCTGTTTCTGTGCATTATATACATATTTTTTATTAGACATTGAAAAGGTTGTTCACTGCTGTTGAATTTGATAGCGTATGTTGTAAATTTAATGTGACATTCTAAACATATGGAAATACTCCACCCACACTCTTTTGCTTAGATATGTAGTCTGGTTTTATAAATAATTCAGTATCTTCCTACAAATCTCCATTTCTTTCTCTATCTAACTTTCAATTGTATCCGCTTTCCTATCATATGCTTATTCCTTATTATAGTTAGAGATCTGTGTCCTCCTTCCAGTTCCAAGTAGCCTTTTAATGCCTCATTCTGGGAATTGGCAGAAAACTGACAGCCATATTACCAAGTGTAAGATGTTTTCCAAAGAAATCCTGGTTTTTCAGAATAATTAGAGCTTTAGTTATTCCAGATGGGATTGTCAAAAGAAAAGTAAAATTTCCTTAAAGAGCTATTTCTTATCACATCTGGCTACTTATTCTTTTAGCTCAGCTTCCAATTCTTACCACTATTCTATTTTCAACTTTCGAAATCTACTCATTTCAGTTCTATGCCAATATACACCTAAATACCTACATTATTTGGAGGCTCCCAGAAGCTCAAGGAAGTCTCATGTTTTGTTTAATCCTATTCCAATAGAACCTTTTAAGTGTCAAAGACCTCATTTTCTGGCCCCCAAATTGAAATTTCCCAAACCCCAAATTGAAATTTCCCATCTGATATTGACTTCTGCAATTCACTCTCATCCCTACTGAGGCCTGTGTCTCCTATATTATGCTGAGTATCTCTTACAAACTACCACAAGCCTCCCTGAGACTCCGTTCTACATTGCCTGCTGACCTATCTCCTTGAGTCACATCCAGTTCTAGAATCCTTGCAAGATTACTCTCCCTTCTCCACACAGTAAAGTAAAACTTAATTTCCTAAATCTACTTAGAGAAAATGAAGTTTGTACCCTGAAGAGAGCAGACACAGTCTGGAAGGAAGAACCCTTCTTCTTGCCACCTTTCTTTCCACCACCAGACTCTAAAGAAATCAGAGAAAGCACAAGAAATCAGTACAGGATTTCTCTGTTTGCGTTCTATACATTAAGTAAAAATTTAATTCTATTGAGAATTACCTGCTTCAGCAGCTGCTGCCCCAGAGAAGAGGTAAGCTAGAGTTTTCAATGAAGACTTCTGGTACAGCCCAACCACAGTCTCGTTCAAGGGGTCCTTGTTCTTGTCAAGCCAGCCAGCAATGTTGTAGTCCACAGTGCCTGCGTAGTGCACCAGCGAGAAGTGGGCCTCAGCCTTGCCTTTGGCAGGCTTGGGCTTCTGGAAGTTGGCAGACTTTCCAAGATGTTGTTCATACAGCTTGTTCTTGAAGGAGGTGTCTGTGGCCTTGGGGAACATGCACTCCTCTTCCAGGATGGAGAAGATGCCCATAGGCTAACAGTGGACCACATACAAAGTTATAATTCTATTTAAACATTTGTCTCTGTATAAAGAATTAAAATAAGATGCAATGAATAATCCAATTGTCACAAAACGTGGTTAGTGAAATGCAAAACAGACCTTCTCAATGAGCTCGATGCAGGCAGCCAGGTCCATCCCGAAGTCAATGAACTCCCACTCGATGCCTTCCTTCTTGTACTCCTCCTGCTCCAGCACGAACATGTGGTGGTTGAAAAACTGTTGCAGTTTCTCGTTGGTGAAGTTGATGCACAGCTGTTCAAAGCTATTAAACTAAAATAAGTAGAAAATACAAGTTAACATTCAGTTTATAATAAAATCTTCTCTTCAATAAGGGCTTTTCTTAGGTGGCTAGCCTAACTGCCCTCTTACGATGTTATGGCTTCATTTTGCCTGTAGCAAGATTCTCTTTTCCTCCAGTCTTTTCTTGCTGCTGTGAGTTAGGAAGTGTCACCACACCTGTTAGAAATCTCTCTTAAACAGGAATAAACAGGCTCTGAGAGATGCTTCCTTATGCAATAAAACAATTATTTGTTTTTTATAATATCGATTTTTGTTGATCAGAGGTTTCTTAGTAATTTATCTCTTTATGATTGTGTTGTATAACTAGCTAAGGTTGATTAATATGAACTATTGTGGTCTTTATGTTGTTATTACTAATAGGAATAAAAATTCACCAACTAACATTTGTTGAATATTTACTATCTGCAAAACACTGTGCTAAGTGCATTTTATAAATTATTGCATTTAATCATCACAGCCACCTTTTTAAGGTGGTACTGTTTGCCCATTTCATGGATGAGAAACCATGATTAGAGAGGTTAAGTAACCTGTGCAAAATCCTGCTAGTAGGGGCTCCGATGTTTTGATACCAGAGCCAATGTTTGTAACTGGTCTTAGAACTTGATGAGATCTGCTCTGCTTTACTATTCAGGACAGCTAGATGTAAACACAATTGGAAATGCTCTTGTCAAAGAACAGTGTCACCATACGCGGAAATCAAAGGGATTCTACCACACTGATGAGCTTTGTAAACATTATGCTAAGTGAAAGAAACCATCATAAAGGACCATGTATTGCATGATTCCATTTGTATAAAATGTCCAGAATAAGCAACTCTATAGAGACAGAAAGCAGGTGTGTGGTTGTCAAGGGCTGGGGGAAGGAAAGCGAGAAATGACTTAAAGAGGATGGGATTTGTTGTTGGAGTGATGAAATGTTTTAAAATAGATAGTTGCACATATCTGTGGATATACTAAAAACCATCAAACCAAGTACTACTTTCAATATGTAAATTTTATGATATATGAATTATATCTCAATAAATCCGTTATTAAAAAACTCGAAGAGATTGAAGTATACACTGTCGTTAGTTTTTTTATTTGAAAAACTGTGAATTACTATTCTTGTCCTGCTTGGTGCCAGACTATTTCCTTCATCCCATGTGGGCTTGGGAATTTCTGGAAATTACCTTGTCCCTAAAACTCAGAAAGATTCCTCCAGTGTCTATCAGTCCACTCATAGAAACAGGTGTAGAAATGCAACTTGTGCATCAGGGATATCTGTGATACTGCTGTCAGGTAGAGGACTTTGGTTTCCTTGCTTCCTAAGCTATCTTCCTTAGGCAGATAGACTTGAGTTTCTTTACAATACCATTTCCATTTTCCATCTTCTTAATTTTTTTAATTTTTAAAAACTTATTAAAATTTTTATTTATTTATCATTTCCATCCTCTTTAAATCTTTTTTTTTTAATTTGTTATTGTTTTCCCTACTGTTATCTTAGCTATCATTGTTGCTCTCATCACCTTCTTAATCATTTACTGAATACTAACAACGTGCTTGGGGTCTGTGCTTAGGGCTTGAAATTCAGAAATCTTGTAACTGGCAGAATGATCTCAGAAGTGAGTGTGTTATGGGTGCTTGGTGATTTACCCATAGGTCCTAGTTGAATTTGCCCTGAATGGTGAGATACCATTCCCATTACTTAAGTTACATAGGTAGGAATTGAAAGAGTGGAATTTGAGTCCAGATCTGTCTCATTCCAAAGTTCATGTAGTACAATTATTTTTCATAGACCTTTTCCAATATTGATTGCAGCAGCAAACTTTGTAAACTTTCCTGCTATAAAAGTTCTGTTAACTCACGTCAAAGATCTCAAAGCCAGCGATATCCAAAACCCCGATGAAGTACTGCCTGGGCTGCTTGGTGTCCAGCTGCTGGTTGATGCGAGTGACCATCCACAGGAACATCTTCTCATAGACGGCTTTGGCCAGGGCACCCACTGAATTGTACACCTTCAAAGACATGGTGACAACTGTTGGAGTTATTAAAGACACGTTGTGAAGGCCTAGGATGTGTGTGAGTTAGTGTACTTACCTGCTGCACAGTCTGGCCTTTGGTGACATACTCATTGCCGACCTTGACCCTGGGGTAGCAGAGAGCTTTGAGCAGGTCAGCAGAGTTCAGATTCTGGAGGTAGGCTGCCTTGTCAGCAACTGTAGAGACACAATTCAGGTACCCAACATGACCTACTGCTTACTCCACAATTCATAGGGACAGAGTCCTTAGTGAATCACTTTATAGAAAGTCTGTATGGGTATAAAGTTGTGTCTGTCTGTCAGAAGCTTAGCTGTAAAGGAGACATGAGTTTGGAATGGGCTTTCCCCCCTAAATCCTCTTATTAAACACAGATGGAGCTTTATTGGTACCTTCAGTGCCATCTGGCTCAGCTTGCTCCTCACGCTGCTTTTGTTTGAATTTCATGTTCCCATAATGCATTACTGCCCCTGTGAGCTTATAGATGGACACTCTTTCATCAGAAGTGAAGCCCAGGATCTCAATGGCACTCTACCAAGAGAGAGGAGAGGATAAAATTAAGGCAGAGGCACTAATTTATTTAGGAAAATTTACCCCATATGCTTAACTACACACCTATAGCAGGTTGTTATTGTCATTCTCATACATAATGGACTTTTAAAAAATTGCATGTGTAACTTACATCTGTGGCTATCAACTCTTCTTGATCATCAATGCTGGGGACTGAGATCTCCCCTTGACTGACGAAGGCATAGTCATATGGATTGGTGGTGATCAGGAGCATTTCTGAGTACACAGAGTTCAGGGGATATGTATTACATTAGAAGATGTTAATAAAATGATTAACTTCTAGCTTATAAGTTTAAGGTCTTTCTTACCAATTAGATCTGGCTTCTTGTTAGACATGATCTGATAAAAGATATGGTAGCTTCTTTCTGCCTTTAGCTGGAAGGTAACTCTAGACTTCTCCAGAAGATCTGCAATGGAAAGTAGCCATCGGATTAGGGGGGAAATTATAAAGTTCCTGGAATGATTTTGGCACTTAGGGTAATAAGCTATATCTCATTGGTCCCTTGAGATTTCAGCTGAACGTTCCCATGAGGTGCCACATATTACCTCTCTACAATGGCAGTGGCTCTTACCATTTCCAGAAATAAACTAAAGCATTCTGACCCATATTCATTTCTCGTATAAAAGATCCTTGACCTTTGGAATATAACTGATTCTTGATAACCCCTTCCTCCCCAGAGTCTCTTCTCACTTTTTAGTAGAAAACAACATTTATCAAGGCTCAGACTAGGAAGTAACCACATATACGCAACCCATAGGCAACTCATTTACCCCTAGTGTTAGTTTTTTCTTAGAAACATTTGAAATTCATCGTGAGGCCAAACAGCTCCTGGCAGCTCCTACAGAATTATTGGCTCATGCCTGACATGGATAAAGCACCCCGTGGACTGTGGATAAGACTGGCATTAACCATGGGCACGTTTGGCAGCAGACTGGTGTTTCACAGGCTCCAGGCTCGGCAGGAGCTGCAAAATGTTCCTCCAAACCATCATTTGTCATTCTTGGATTCTATTTAGGAGGTCCTGTTACTCACATGTTTCGATATCAGCAGATGCCAGTTTTCCTGTGGTACCAAAGTGGATCCTGATGAATTTACCCTTGCAAGTAAAAAAGATGATGTTATTATATACAAAACCTGAAGCACACAAGAAAGATGAGATTGGAATAATAATTCAGACATGCTTTCCCTGGCATTTAAGAGCTGAGAAAACCCTCCCGTGACCAAGAGACTTACAAAGCGAGAGGAGTTGTCATTCCTCACGGTCTTGGCGTTGCCAAAGGCCTCCAGTAGGGGGTTGGCACTGATGATCTGATCTTCCAGAGTCCCCTGCAAAGGCAAGAGCAGTCCTCATATCTGGAGTTCCAGACTTCCTGAGAGCCCTGACAGTCTTGATTCTGACTCTGGCCATCTGACTCACCTGCATTTTGCCAGAGGTAGTTTCCTCCTTCTTCTTCTCCCCAGTGACTGCAATTGTTGCAAAGTACTGGATGACACGCTTGGTGTTCACAGTCTTCCCTGCACCAGATTCTCCACTGTCAAACAGTGATCGAACATATGTGAGAAATTAAGCTTTGTGAGAAATGAAACTATCTACACCATCAGCATTTACTACTTTTGCATCTATTTTTATATGTCTGTCAGAGTCTACTAGATCATTCTCTTCAGCCTACGTATAGCTCATCTTACTTCTATTGCTTAGCACTGACAAGAAGTAGAGAAATTCATTCACTGTTTATGTAATACACATTTCTTCTGCACTTAAAATAGCCAGGCTCTCTTCTAGGTGCTGAGACCTGGGCCCGAGGGACCCAAAAAGCAGCCGCTCAACAACTAGGCAGTAAATGAAACAATTAGAAAAAAACTCTATGAACCAATGTGAGTGTTCTTCATTTTACTTAGACTAAAGACATGGCCCAAATTAAGTCTTTGAAGGAATAGGCATTCTTTAAGTAGGCCTTAAAAACGAAACACTGGTAACATACCTAAACTGCTCAACCTTCGGATGGTTGTATGGTGCTCACTGACCTGTATTGGATTCTGGCCATGTCCAGAGAAGGGATTTTACATTGCTTACTCCCAGGTAAGTCCTGTGAAACTTACAAGACTGGACTAGCAAGTGAGTACTTTGCAGTATTATTTTACATTCCGATGCATTCTAAACCTTGTAATAAGTGAAAACAATATCTGGTTTCAGGCCGATCATGCCATTGCTTTAGTATACGGGCATTAACTAATTTCTTCTTTTGGTTTGTCCTTTTCTATTGAGAGTAAAATACTCATAAGGCTCAGAATAATGATACATACGTGATTAGGATAGACTGATTCTCCCGATCTAGAAGAAAAACCGTGGACAGTCAGCATATATACCAGTTACACAAACAAAACTTTGTACAGGAAAACACTTAGGATATTGAATGTAAGTACCATTTACAATGGACTTTTTCAATATAGTATTGTAAAGTTATATATGTTATTATTCTTACGTTTCTTAAATTCGGGAAGAGAAACATAAAACATCATCATATCTTAAATTCCTTAAGCCCCCACAGAAAGTGTGTTCTGGTTTAAAATAAAAAGCAGTTCTTGCCAAAGGCAGACACAGTCCCTAGTTGTCATCTGCAGATTTCAGTGTCATTCTGTTTGCTGATTAATGCATATAACTGAAAAATGCATAATATGCTAAGGGTTTGGACTATAGTTTAATAGATTAAAATAGAATTAATCAAACCATGATTGAGATTTACTTTCTAATGGATCAATTGGCCATGTATGCACGTGCATGCACACACGCACATACACACACACACATACACACACACACACACACACGCCTGTGTCTCATAGCCACAAACCGCAACCCTAACTCTGATCAGTCTTTCCAAAATGTATGACATTGGGTCAAAGAAAGATTAGTTGGAAAGGGTACTTTGATCAGAATAAAATCCCTTTAAAGGGGAAAAATAACAACTTTTGTTTATATGCCTGTAGCCCTCAAACACCATCTTCGTTCAGAGGGAGCATATCATATCTGAAATGAGCTCTGATGACTTCAATGAGATAACAGTACTTCTAAAATATCTAATTCATAATCAATAAGAAACTTAGACATGAAAATGATTGAACACATTTTTCATTTCTATTCAGAAAATGTGATTCAATTGTTACTTAATCTTACTCCTGTTACTTAACATATATAAAACAAATCATGTTTTTTCAAGCAGGGAGACTGAAAAAGCTTCATAGGGATGGAGCAGTAGCATGGCCTGATAAAATCCCGGAAGTAGCATCAGTAGAAGTGAGTTTTAGTCTCTGCTTGGACAGCATGTACCTCTGTGTTTTAGCCACCTCTTCTATATAAGTAGGTGGTTGGATTAGATTATTTGTAAAGGTCTTTTTAGCTTTAACATTTTGTAGTTAGAGGTGGTAAGACAGTTGAGCCACTCACCAGTCAGCATGAACTGATAGGCATTGTCAGAGATGGAGAAGATGTGGGGCGGAGCCTCTTGGCGCTTCTTGCCTCTGTAGGCTGTCACCACCTCGGAGTTGTACACCGGCAGCCACTTGTAGGGGTTGACGGTGACACAGAACAGGCCTGAGTAGGTCTGCACCAAAAAGAAAAAAATACATTATTTTATGAGAACCTTCATAATCTACTACTTTTCAAAAATGTTAACTGCCTGCATGAGTGGAAGGCAATGAGAATGCACTCACGTAGATCATCCAGGCTGCATAGCGCTCTTTGAGGTTGTATAGCACAGCGGGCTCATGCAGGTGAGTCATCATGGCCATGTCCTCGATCTTGTCATATTTGGGAGGGTTCATGGGGAAGACTTGATCATCTTTAACTGTAACAGTCTGTCAAATCAAATAAGAAAGGCCAGATTAAAAAATGTCAGCTCACCTAACCCAAAATGGGGCACATTCTAATCATCTCCAGATGTTTACTTACAGCTCCGGCTTCTGTCTTGGCTGTCACTTTCCCCCCTTCCTTGCTTTGCAGTGTTGCTTTCACAAAGGACTCTTTCGGATCCGCCACAAAGACAGATGTCTTGGCATCAAAGGGCCTATTCTGGGCCTCAATGCGCTCCTTCTCAGACTTTCGGAGATAAGGAGCAGCCTCCCCAAAAATTGCCATTTCCTGGTCTGAACTCATGGCTGCAAGTTATTGATGGCAGCCCAGTCGAAGACTCTGCCTGGCAGAAAAAGAAAAGGTGGTATAGAAATTCGAAAACTGGACTGTTAGATTCACGTTAAAAAAAAATTCTTTATTCACTGACCATTTGAGTGCTCAGCATTACATTGTTTGTGACCATCTCCCTGGTTTGGCTAGAGGTGAAATGTCAGTCTCCATGTTCTATGACAGTGCTGACAGACACTTAATGGTGCATTTGGAAAGAGACTTGTTTCTGGCTCACCTACTGTATGATATTGTAGCCGCTTTCTGAGTGCCATTCGTTATGCATATTAATCTTTATAAGCTGCCTATTATTGGCTTATACAGAACACAATGCTAAGATGACGGCAAGGTGTTCTCTATCTCATCTTCCAATTGGATTATAAGCACCTTGCAGGCAGGGAGTACTTTTCCTTCCCTCTGTGGCATCCTTCACATCTCTTAGAACACATGCTGGATACCGCGAATGGCTCAAAGCTGGCTTTGTGAATTAAAAAGACAAGTGAAATATGTTTCTAAAATTCTAGGAACTCTTTTGTATGTGGTGAAAATCTTTTCATTATAGATTTGCATTTTCAAAGACTACCTAATAAAGGAAAATGAAAATGTGAGGAGCTTTGTTTTTTATCGTTTTGTTAAAATGTATTCTATTATTTATCAGTTTCTCATGTTTCTGTATTATAATTTTGACAAACTCGGCTTCTTCACCTGTCTTTACTATTTCTTAAAGACTGAATATAAAATATCATTACCTATACTTTCTTGCCTTACTACTAATATAAAAATTTCACAAAAATTTTCTTTTCAAGATTTCTTTCTTGTCACTTTAACATTTATTAATCTTGTCAATAATGATCATATTATAAAATGATAATCTATTTTATAATAATAAAGATATCTTTTCCAGGAAAATTCAAGGCACTTGGGCAAGCTTTCTCACATTTTCCCATTCAAACTATAGTGATTGAGATAACACAACTAAAATCCTTTGTTTTGCTGAAAATGCTCACATTTTCATATTATATTTTTAAAAATTTTCATTTTACAGATTGTGAAACAACATGCACATTTAAGCCACTTTTCCAAGACAAGGATTCAATCTATTTCGACAGCATCTGAAGGTTTTCTATACTATATAGTTTTGTGTAAAAGCTATAGTATAGGAAATTTACATTTTCTCTATAAATGAAGAATAACACTGAAATGTTGTATTGCATTTTGTGATTCTATTATTTAAAAGAAAAACTGCAATTTTAGAAATTGAAAAGATTATGTATAAAACTCCTAAAGACTCTGAGAAAGCATTTCCCTATATAGCAAAGGGTATAAATAGAAACATGATCAGCCATGAAATTGAAATGCTGAGCACTCTTCAAACCATTGCAGAAGATTTTTTGCACCCTGAGAGGAATCAGAAAAAAATCCATGTCTTACCTTAGAAACACAACCTTGAAGTGGGTCTGAACTGTAAGAAAAAACAAATGTCTTCTGAATTAAATTCTAACAGTTCCCAATAATAGCATGTGTAATTCTTAACTGAGAACCAGGAAATGACTGGGAACACTAAAACATCTAATTAAAATTGCTCCAGAGCAAATTGGTGCTTCACTGGAAGGGCTGCCAAGAGCAATGGGAGCCAGGATGTGTGGCGTGCCTGCGGGCAGACAGACATCTCTTACTGTCTGTCCTGCAAACAGAGCCCTGTCCTCACACACACTTACCTTGAAGCGTTATGAGGAAAGACAAGTCATACTCATTCCAAGGGTACTTTTATAGGATCAAATATGGAAAACACGTAGCCTCCTCCTCTTTCTCAAAACATATTTGGCAAAACATGTTTTTGGCAATGAATGTCTCCAAGCATAATTCCCCTCATATTAAAGATGTTTGGATATAATTAGAAGCATTTCCTCTCACATTGGGTTAAGTACGTGAATCAATCTCCTATAAATAATTTGAGTTGTTGGCAATCTGAAAATGATCTGCCTTTGGAATAATATAAGGTGTTTCAAAGGCACTTCTGTTCTGAAATCCCTGCACTTTGTTGCCTGCTGCTCTTCTGTTTCACTGAGTCGCCTGCGTGAAGGCTTGTCAACTGTCCACACAGTCGCAAATATTATACTAAGGAAGGAAGTTTCTGCTCTTTACCAGAGAGTTATAAAAAGATTGTTAATTCCTCCCAAAGACGCATGACTTTTTTTTCCAATTTATTGAGCTTTTTCAAGAATGCTTGGAAATTTAATTTTAAAATTTGCTTCATGAAGAGCTGCCAAAGATAGCTTCTTTTGTTTTCTCTGGTCAGTTGCCTCTGATTTATTGTCACATCATACCCCTCCCACATCAGACTTGCTCCAAATACTGGATTGCTTCACTGAGCCGAGATGGCCTGCTTCTCTCTCTCTCTCTCTCTCGCTCTCTCTTTCTCTTAAATGCAAGTCACTTGTGAAATTCTGTTTCCTCTATGAAACTCAGCTTAGGAAAATATTAGAAAATAGGGCATTTCTTGACATAAGAACGCAGCAACTATGACTTCTTTTCCATCAGCTATCTGTGGTATATATTTCACATTTTGCTTATAGACGGTACCTGAACATTGTTTTCTATTCTAATTTTTAATTTTAAAAAATTTGTTTTATTGTCTCTGTAGCCTTGCGTCCCTCTATGTCCACATTGTCTGTCTGGAACTGACACCAAATTTGCTTAACATACCTTGTTTTGCAACCATTTTTGTATTATTGTACTGCCTTATGAAAGCAGATGTCTGGAGATACTGGTTGTAATGGTCACACGATTTTATTATAGTGAGGGACCATCTAATCCATATTCCTCGTTTTACTAATAAAGTGACTGAGATGCAAAGAATAGAAGAAAATCTTCACAAATCACACAGTAATCTAGATCCTGGTCACTTGATTTGTAGTCCAGTGTGCTTGCTGGTAACACTCTTCTACCTAGAGTGGATTAAAGCCATCAGAAAGGGTCTTACAGGAGACGGTCTTCTGAGAGGGGCTTCCCCAACCACCTCTTAATCCGCTTTGTTACTGCAGGTATAACATTTTATTTTTTTTACATGTCTGTTTTCCTTATCAGGAATCTGGAAAATGTGGGCAATAATTCTCAGTAAAAGAAGACACTTAAATAATACTCTCGATAGGATTCGATGGGAATTTTAAAACAGCCTTTTGACCTCTGGACAGATTTTTCAAGAAGCAGAAAGTAAGACATCGTTTTTGGTCATTACTGCCAAGTTATGAGGTACATAAGCATTTACAGGTGATGTGGAAACAAACTGAAAGAGGGGCCAATGCTGTGAGAATGGCGACTCCACACACTAAGGCCAGTGTGACAGCATGAATCTTAATTACCTGTTGAACTGCTTTTATACATCTAATTTAAGTTATTGACTCACAGTGCCATTTAAATCAATGTACCCTTTTTTTCTATTCACATAGATAGTTACCCTTTAGCTTTTCCTTTATGCTGTCCAGGAAGGTTTTTGGCTATGCATCTCAACTGAATCCAGTTTTTAAATTGTTGATCCTTTAGGAAAACTTCTCTGAGTAATTCAGATTGCTACCATATCTGATTTTTGCACCAAACTCACACTCATCATTATGTGTGTTGAATATACATTTAAATAATCTATTTTGAGATGCATATTTTATTGATTCTTTTAACCTTTTATTCTGTCTCTTTACATAATTATACAGGAGGCTATAAAGTCTGGAAACATAGGCTAATAAACAGCTTATTGACATTATATTATAATATATAGAATAATATTCTCTTTGTCTCCAGACTTTATAACTTTTGTAGGGCAAAGTGTCACATCTCACTCTTGATGTCATACCTATTACCCAGTTCACATACTGTGAATATACAGTATTTTGGTATTAATGATGAGAACTTTCATGTGCTAATAATAATACCTTGGATTTGTATTCTTGATACCAATTATTAAGCAAGGAGAATTAATAATGCTTCGGTTCATTCTGAATCTTCTATGTGAGAATATAGCTAGTGCCATCCTTTGCATAGACCTGGAATATTAGGTTCATGTTAAAGGAAGCAGGAGCTTTCAAGATTTTACTATACCTCGATATTAGGGAAAAGTTAGAAAGAAATACAAACTCCTAGATTTCTGTTCATCAGAACTTCCCTAATAAGTGACAACCTTATGATCCTAAAATATTACTATAGACCTAAAATAAAAGTGAATATGTAATTACTTCTTAGTGACAGGTCGACTGTGATTGTCTGATAACCTTGTGACTATTCAAGCTTTGACATTGCTTTAGGAAAGAGTGAAAAGACCAGCTTAAGGATGTTGTTTGCAAAGTACCCTATGCTCTTTATTTCTTTTGCAATAGGGTAGAATAAACAATAATTACAGATAGACATGACCGAAGCTTCACATTTTGTGTCCTTCTTCAATCATTCCATAGTATCAGGGCACAATCACTCTTCACTTATGATTTTTGTGTGAACCTCGCGGCTCTTCACCCGCAGCTTGTTGACCTGGGACTCGGCAATGTCAGCCCTCTCCTCGGCCTCCTCCAGCTCGTGCTGGATCTTGCGGAATTTAGATAGATTTGTATTGGATTGTTCCTCCTGAGAATAAAAATGGAATTGTAAGGAATCTATACCGTGCATCTTTCTAGACTCCTTAGGCCTAAGGGAAGAAAAGACTTAGCATCTACAGAGAAGTTAAAATACTCAACAGGAAACATGATTGTTTTACTGTCTCTTGGATTTTGCTTATCATTGATATTAACTGGATGATTTATTTGGGGCTTGGTGTCTCATAAATAGTCACATCTGTATTTTTGCAAACAAAACATATTAAGAGATACATACCACAAGTAGAGCAAGAAAGAATATAAGAGCAGAGAAGGCAAGAATATTAAAGTCATGCTTGTTAATGCTTGCTATAAGATGATTGTTAGCTCAAGTTAGATATTCTTTATTATATTAAGGATGAATTTCTTTTTTTTAATTTTTATTTTTCAATTACAGTTGCCATTCAATGTTATTTTATACTAGTTTCAAGTGTACAGCATAGTGGTTGGACATTTATATAAAATATGAAGTGGTCCCCCTAATTAGTCTAGTACCCATCTGGCACTATACATAGTTATTATAATATTATTGACTATATTCCCTGTGCTGTACTTCACTAGGATGAATTTCTTAATAGTTTCTTTAAACTGAAAAAAAAGTTGTATTTTATCATATATTATTTTGTCACATTTCAAGACAATTACTTTTTTCTCCTGCTTTGGTTATAATAATTCTATTGACAAATTCCCTAATATTAACTAATCCTTAATAGGAATTAAGCCTATTTAATCACTGATGGATTTAGTAATTTATCTTTATTATAACTACATTTATGAGTAAAACCACCTTTGGTTTTTTTCCCCGTTCTGTCTTGGAAGGGTTTTGGTATGAGGGTTATGTGAGCTTCTTAAAATAATTTGGAAAGCTTTTTATTTTTCCCATGCTCTGGAATGGCTTAGTAAACCTATTTGTATGGCTTGCCCACTTTCTCATTCCTAATGTTGAGAATTTGTATTTTCTTTTTCTTTTTCTTTGATTAAGCTAGATGTGAGTGTATTTATTTTATTACTATTATTTTATTAGCTCCTCAGAAGTTATCAGATATTATTGAAATTAGAAAATTAGAAAATAGTATACTCTAATTCATCAATTTCAACCTTTATCTTTAACAGTAGTTCTTACTTCCATTATTTTATTTATAATTTCTTTATTGAAATTCCAATTTATTCATTTATTTTAATTTTTGATTTATAATGAAAGCATATGAAGCAATGAATTGTCCTCCAATGACAGCTTTGACTATACTCTAAAGGTCTGTCAAAGTAGCAATTTCCTTGAAATTTATTTGTAATTGATAATTATTCAGTAATTATGTTTTTTTAATTTCCAATTTAATCCCAAAAATATTTAAGAAACTTTGTTTTTTAACATTTAAGCATTTGGGAATTTTTGTTTATATTTCTCATCACTTCACAATTTGATCACACTGTGGCTAGAAAATGTGGCCTGTATTATTTCTGCTTTGAATTTTGAGGTTTCTTTGTGGATTAAAAATTTACTTTTAAAATCAAGCTATTATTATAAATAATAAGCAAAACTATAAAAATGCACAAAAGTTTTTAAGAAGTCACAGTCTTCTATAAAGCAAACAGCTTATTTACTACAAGGAGTAGTAAACCTAATTATTTGCTAGCTTTTCTTAGCAGAGGACTTCTCTCTTTTCTAGCTTAAGGATACTTACAGCCTCCTCAGCTTGTCTCTTGTAAGATTTCACTTTTGCCTGAAGTTTATCTACCAAATCCTGAAGCCTGAGAATATTTTTTCGATCTTCTTCCGTCTGAAAGATTATAAAAACCATAGGGCATTACTTTTAAAGTACATGACCATTGTATCATTGCATATGAGTGTTTCGTATATACATGGAGGAGTGCTTAGTGGATAAAAAACTATTGCTGTACCTGGTAAGTGAGTTCCTTCACTCTCCTCTCATGTTTGCGCAGACCTTTAACAGCTTCAACATTACGCTTTTGCTCACTCTCAACCTCTCCTTCAAGCTCACGCACCTGCAAATAAATTGGCTCTTAAGAACTTTGATCCTGTAAGCCATTGGGAGCAAATGGAAATAGATAGATATTGAGATACCCACTCTGGCCTCTAGTTTCTGGATCTGCTTCTTCCCACCTTTTAGGGCCAATTGCTCAGCCTCATCCAGACGGTGCTGTAGGTCTTTCACCGTCTGTTCCAGGTTCTTCTTCATCCGTTCCAGGTGGGCGCTGGTGTCCTGTTCCTTCTTCAGCTCCTCAGCCATCATGGCCGCCTAATTAGCAATAAAATAAAACCAATTGAGGGAGCTGAGATAGCATATCAAGATTCAAGTTCAACCACCACTGCATGCCCTCAGCTCACATCTGTGATGGCCTTCTTGGCCTTCTCTTCTGCGTTGCGGGCTTCCTGGATAATGTCCTCCATCTCTGCTTGTATTTGGGAAATGTCTGTCTCGAGTTTCTTCTTGGTATTAATCAGGCTGGTGTTCTGTTTAAAAATAAGTTATAAATTTTTTTATCATGTTACCTAAGAACTTGTCATGGTAGCCATTTTTTAAAAAAATTTTCAGGTAAAAATTTGTAAGTCAAATGCCCTTCAATATTATTTTGTTATGTAGCACCATTAAATAAAATGGAAATGTTATAGAATATTCAGCATCTTCAAGTACATAGTTCATAACTAGGCCAAATATCTCTATAATTTCATAACTGCCATTTACCAATGGGACTATTCACAGGAATAAAATTATAACAGATGTTAAACATTCCATTTTTCCACAATCAATATTGATAGCAAGGCTCAATAAAGATATTAAGACAAAATAGTATGAGTAGCCTTAGAAGATTATATGACATGAATCAATAATTTATGCAAAATAAAAAAGCAGAGTTTTCTCAATAATACAGTGAAAAATCTTGTAGAAGCATAAAACCTGGCTGTCATATAAAAAAATTAAGCATATATATTTCTGGGACATATAAGCATTCACCAAGCATGAGTTTTTTGCACTGAATCCCACCTGGGTGTGGAGGAGTTGGACACGCTCACTGGCATCCAGAAGCTCCTGTTCTGCTATTTTTCTGCTCCTCTCCGTCTGTTCCAGAGTGGCCCTCAGCTCCTCAATCTCAGCCTGCAGCAGGTTGGCTCTGCGTTCCACCATGGCCAGCTGCTCCTTCAGGTCCTCTTGGCTCCTGAGAGCATCATCCAGGTGGATCTGAGTGTCCTGTGGAATGAATGATCCTTGAGACATCTCGTTCTCAGGGCTGCAGTCACCCAACTGCCCTGGGACCATCTCTTGAGCCCATTTACCTTGAGAATGCCTTGGGTGTTTCTGTAGTTCCTCAGGGCCTCAGCAGCCATGCGGTTGGCGTGGTTCAGCTGGATTTCCATTTCATTCAGATCTCCCTCCATCTTCTTCTTGAGCCTGATGGCATCATTCCTGCTCCTGATCTCAGCATCCAGCATGGTCTGCATCGACTCCACGACTCTAACGTGGTTTCTCTTCAACTGGTCAATTTCCTCATCCTTTTCAGCAATTTTCCTGTCAATTTCAGACTTGACTTGGTTCAGCTCCAGCTGGATGCGCAGGATCTTTCCCTCTTCATGTTCAAGAGATGCCTTAATGACACCAAGAGGGTAGCATTAGCAGGAAATGGAAACATTTGAAAGTTTATCTGCATATCTTTCCTTCCACAAATTGTTCTGTTTATCTTTTTATTTAATCTATGTAGATGGGCCTGATTTTTTTTTGAATTTGTTTATAATGCACAATTTGACTTGTACCTCTGCTTCCTCTAAAGCAGCCTGAAGTTCACACTTTTCTTGTTCCACTTGTTTCTTTATTTTTTCCAGTTCATGGATACGTTTCCCTCCTTCTGCTATCTGCTCTGTAAGGTCAGAAATCTCCTCTGTTTGAGTAAAAGATGGGTAGAAATTTGGTCAGATGGAGGACAAAAGAGAAAGGTTTCTTCAAGGCATGAATATTACTGAAAGTGAAAGGGACTCACGCTGCAAGTTTTTGTTCTCTCGTTTGAAAGTTTCTAGCTGCTCTAAGGATTCCTCGTAGGCATTCTTCATCTTGAACAACTCAGTGCCAAGAGAGCGGGACTCCTTCTGGGAGGCCTCGAGCTCAGCATGGGTTTCCTCATACTTCTGCTTCCATTCTGCTAGGATCTGAAAAATCAAGAGTGGTTACCTGCTGTAAAGGATAGAGGAAAATAACGGAGAGCAGAGGCTGCTGCAGAAATTACCTTATCGAAGTTCCTCTGCTTTTTGTCCAGAGCTGCGCATGCAGCGTTTGTTCTCTCCACATCAAGCATGAGGTCCTCGACCTCATTCTGTAACCGCTGCTTCGTCTTTTCAAGGGAGGCACATTTGGCATTCACGGCTTCTACATGTTCTTCAGCAGCTTGTAGACGCTGGGCCAGCTTCTTCCTTGAAGATTATGTACATTAATAGAGAGAAGTGAACCAAAACAAGAATTATAAACTATTACCACACTCAAAGTATTGAAAACTTCATATAAAATATTTATTCATTCATTCAACAAATATTGATGAGCTTCTTTTATGAACTAGACCCTGAGTACATAGCAATGAACAGGACAGAAAAGGTCCCCATCTCATGAATCTTCCAAACAAGTGAGAGTGATAAACAATAAGCAAGTGAGAAAATGAATAATAATAAATTGCTGATAAAAGTGCAATGAAGGAAAATAAAATAGAGTAAGGAGTGAACAACTATTCTAGATAGTCAGGAAGGCCTCTCCGAGGAGGCCACATTTCAGTCAAGATCTAAAAGAAGACAGAGAGTGAGCTAGATGAGTTTTAGGGGAAAGTATTTCAGACAGAAGAACCAGCAAGTGCAAAACTTGAAGCAGCAATGAGCTTGGTGTGCTTGAACAGCAACTAAGGCCTAATTATCTTATAATTATTTGTTATTCTTTGCTTCCTTAACTAGATTCTAGGCAAGGAGGGCAGAGATCATGTTTGCTTAATCATGTCTTCTTCTCATGGTTTGACAGTGCCTAGCAAATAGGATCTAATTAATGAACATTTGAGGGTTAATTCATGGAATCATCAAAAATTTTATCTTTCTGATTCAATGTGCAAAGTTTTCTGCACACATACTTGGCCTCCTCCAGCTCCTCTGTGCGCTGGATGGCATCTGTCTCGTATTTGGTCCTCCACTGGGCGACCTCGCTGTTGGCCTTGGACAACGCCCTCTGCATTTCTGCTTTGGATTCCTGCTCCTCCTCATACTGTTCCCGCAGCAGGTCACAGTCATGGCGGGCGGACTGCAGGGCGTGGGCCAGGGCGTTCTTGGCCTGTGTAAATAGTTACATTTTCATTTTACTGAATACTTAAATGTTTAATTATTAGGTTTCAAAAACCTTAATAAGTTGATATAATGGACTCCACTTAGGGTCAGGTCATGGGAAAAAAAATGAGTCTTATAATAATAGTTACTTTTGTCTCCTCTTCAAGTTGCCTCTTTAATTCCTCGATCTGTTGAGTAAATGCTTGTTTGCCCCTTGATAATTGAGACACCAGAGCTTCTTTTTCATCTAGCTGACGTGAATATTCACCTGATAGGCAAAAGAAATGGCACCAGTATTTTTAAAGTGAAGAAAAATTTGCAAGCCCATATTAGAAATAAATTTTAACTTTTACCATTCCCACCATTGAGTGCTCAGATGATTGAATTATCTATTGACACCTTTATGCTTAATGTCAAATTTCTGACTTTTAAGGTGAAACTTACATATTAATTTGAATGAATAAACTCAATTTAAATTCTTTCTGTTTCTCTCCATTACTAATTCTTTCAGGGTTATATGATATTATATAAATCTTGGTGATAACTGCCAAAGAAGGGAGCTAAAATGTCTAATTCTACATAGTCCCAGTTTCATGAGACTTGTAAGAGACTGGGTTATTCATGGCCCTTTTCAGGAACTGTTCACTGTGATATAGATCAAAAGAAGCTTGGTCTAAAACAGGAGCCCTGGACCCATGCTGGAGTGATTCCTAACCCCAAGCATGCCCTCAGTGTGGTCAAATACTCAAGGTCTGTCTTGAGTAGAGTTTGATCCAGTCCTAGTGAAGTCTTTATCTCCAACATTGTCCTCAAATGACCTTGCAAGTAGGTTGAGGGTCTGAGCTGTTCAGCGAATCACTCATGTTCTCAGTTGCTTTTATTAGGCTTTCACATCACCAAATCAGTTGTTTTTAACGACATCATCTCCACTCTTAGGCACCATAGAAGAGGACAGAGTTACCAGATTCAGTCTGCAAGCGGCCCCTCTGTGTTGTCAGGTCATTGATCAACCGCTGCTGCTCTTCTTCCTTCGATTTCAGTTCACTCACTTGGTCCTCTAGTGTACGGCACATTTTCTCTAGGTTTCCCTGTGTGAGAAAAAGTAAAAGGAGTAAATGAAGACATTTTAATATAATTTTGCTCAAGCTACAATTTCCTCTAAAACAGAAAAAAATATTTATTTTGACATATGAAATAAATTGTCTTATTTATAATATGATATATAAGGATTTTTTTATACTTTCTGATTGCTATCCTAAGTTGAAAATATACATTGAGATTTTTAAAAAGCTAATCATGAAGCTCTGTTCAATATTAATATAAAAAATTTAAAGATTATGTTCTAAATTTAAGATTTTATCAGATTAAATGGTATATTTTCTAAAGCATATTCATAAATACTTCATTGCCTTTATGTAGAGTGACATTTTGCTTATTGGATAATTGAGAATATTGGAAACCTGTGTTCTTAAATTAGAGAACAAGAGAACACAGATGACCTATGTTCAAAAGTTGGTGCTTTTTTTTATTAATGATGTGATAGGGCCAATGTGCTTCACTTTTTTAATTTCAATTTCTTCATGTTAAGTGGAAATAATACAAACACTAATACCTTCCTTACCAACCTTCTGTAGCACTGCATAGAACAAATGACATAATGTGTGTAAAGTGCCCGGTGCAACTATGATGTTTACATAAAGGACTATTGTTAATAACAATTTCCCAGGCTCTGTAGTACCTTGGCTTTGGAGACAGTCTCCATGTTACTAGCGAGGTCATCGATCTCCATCTTCATCTCACTCTTCTCCTTCTCCAGCTTCTGCTTGACCCTCTGCAGGTTGTCTATCTGCTCCCCGAGCTCAGCCACACTGTCCGCGTGCTTCTTCCTCAGGGTGGCCGCAGTGGCTTCATGCTGCAGGGTGGCCTCCTCCAGATCCCTGCGCATTTTCTGGAACTCGGCCTCCCTCTTCTTGTTCATCTCGATCTGGGCTGAAGTTGCCCCACCAGCTTCTTCCAGCCGCTCGCTGATCTCCTCCAGTTCCCGAGAGAGGTCAGAGCGTTGCTTCTCTGCTTTGGCTCGAGAGGCCCGCTCTGCCTCGATTTCCTCCTCCAGCTCCTCAATGCGGGCCTGGGAGTGGTGAAAAGCAAAAACTTAGCTTCTTTACATCATAACTGCACCTGTTTGAGAAAGATTAATGGCAATATGAACTTACTTGCAACTCTTTAATTTTCTTTTGCAGTTGAATGCCAAGTGCTTGTTCATCTTCAATCTTGCTTTGCAGATTGCTAATTTCAAACTCTTTCCTTTTTGAAAAGTAGCAAAGAATAAGAATTGAGTCCATATCCACCACTGGAAGCAAGTTCATAAGTAATTCTTTCATACTTACTTTTTGAACTTTTCATCAAGTTGTTGTTTTTCATTTTCAATGTCCATTATGGACTCTTGGGCCAACTTGAGGTCACCTTCAAGTTTCCTCTTAGCCCTTTCTAGGTCCATGCGAAGTTTCTTTTCTTGTTCTAAGGACCCTTCAAGCTAAACATGAATAATGTTGAGTCAAAAGGATTGCTTAGCCTCTTTTCAAAGAAAATAATTTTCTTGATAATTCCAGACTTACATCATCCACTTGCTGCTCTAGCTTGATTTTAGCTTTGGTCAGGGTGTTTACTTTGTCCTCTTCTGCCTGCAGGTCATCCAGGGTCTGCTGGTGGGCCTCTTGGAGGGCCTTCTTCTCCTTGGTCAGCTTAGCTATGGTTTCATCCAAGCCTGCCATCTCTTCTGTGAGGTTTTTCACCTAGAAGTTCAAGAAAGAGATTGTTTCTACTATAAAGCAGTTTATTGGATGCTTGAACCTCTAAATAGTATAGCATAATATCATTCATACCTTATTTTCTGTGGCATGTTTCTCCTTTTCAACCTTGGCCAGTGTCAGCTCAAGGTCATCAATGTCTTTCTTTAGTTCTGAACATTCATCCTCCAGTTTCCTCTTCTTGGCTGTCAGCTCAGCATTGATTTCTTCCTCATCTTCAGCTCTCTCTGTCACCTCTTTGATTTTGGCCTCCAGCTGGATTTTGGTTTTGATCAGCTGGTCACATCTCTCTTCTGCATCAGCCAAGCCTTCAGCTTCCTTGAGTTGGAAACAAAATCAAAATTGAAAAGAAAGAATTAAATATTTCCAATGATAACAGTGTAAATCTCTGCCATTTGCTCTTTGGATTTAAACTTTTATGAACCATTTGTTGTGTGCAATGCAGGATACTGCACACTGTGGGAAAAACAACATGTATCAAATATTGTCCTGTTCCTTTAGAAAAGTATACAGTTGTACTTTGGTGTCCTTGGGGGATTGGTTCATGCTCTCCCCACTATGAGTACCAAAATTCATGGATGCTCAAGTCCCTTATATAAAATGGCATAATATTTACACATAACCTATGAACATTCTCTCAAAGACTTTAAATCATCTCTAGATTATTTATAATACCTCATACAATGTAAATGCCAAATAAATAGGTGTTATACTATATTGTTCAGAGAATAATGTACTTGTTCAGTAAAGATGCAACCATCATAGGCCTATCTATATAGTACATGTCAGCAATAACATTATATTAAAATTTTTTTTCAATCCATGGTTGGTTGAATTCACAGATGAGGAATCACTGGATACAGAGGGCCAACTGTATTCTACTGTAAATTAGAAAGCCCACCCCTCCTCAAAACTCCTATTAATTCAGAAAGAAATTAGTGACATAAGACAGCAGAGAAGTTGTATCAAAGATGGTTTCACAAACGAAATGGCAATTGAGTTGGGCCTTGATAGATGCATAGGATTTGGTTTTGTAGAAATCAATTTATTAGGGAAAGGAGTAGGAGGAGAAAAGGCATTCTAACAGGAAAAATTCAGGTTGTAGCTGCCACTGCACTAGTTCTCTTCGTAGTACTAGAAGACAATCCTGGTTATGATGCACTAAATTCAAGTTGAGGCATAAGGTAATCGAGAAATTCCTGGCTACAAATTAGTAATTACAAAATAGTCATGGAGATGTAAAATAAATCATAGGAAATATAGTCAATAATAGTATAATAACTATGTATGGTGTCAGGTGGGTACTAGACTTCCCGGGTGGAACACTGGATAAATTATATAAATGTCTAACTACTATGCTATACACCTGAAACTAATATAAAATACTATTGATTGTAGGTGTTACTGAAAAAATTTAAAAGAGAGAGGAAGATGAAGGAGAATAAGAGGTGCACATTTCTATGTATAAAACAAATAAGTCATGGGGATATGGTATACAGCATAGGGAATATAGTCAATTATATTGTGATAGCATTATACGGTGTCAGATGATTGCTGGACTTATCATGGTGATCATTTCTTTAGGTATATAAATGTTGAGTAACTTGGTGTATATCTGAAACTAATACAGTATTGTATGTCAGCTACATTTTAATAAAAATCTTAAAGAATTTTCTGGCAACTGCTATGTTTCCAATTAAGAGGGTTGGTGGTGAACAGGAGATGAAGAAGAAATTGATATATATATATATATATATATACTTTTTTCAGTGAGCCTCCATATCAGACTTTGAATACATAAAACAATAAAATGTGCTGCATATAGTCATGTAGTGAATATAGTGGTATAGGACAGATTCTAAGTAATTCTCTAGGGACAACAGAAAAAAATTCAGGATAGGTTTCATGGGGATGGGGCTAGAAAAAAGCTCTTTTTTTCTTTTATAATCAAGAAAGAGAAGTCATTATATTACCCAAGCCTGACAGAAGAAAACAATCTTAATCAACAGGAAAAATATATGATTTTTTGATGAGTAAATTATACCAGACCAATTCAATTCAGTCCAAGAGAAAGACAGCCTTATAAATTACATTTCAGAGTTGATGGAAGCAATTCTAAAATGATTGGTTCAGGAGTGAGCAGTGAAAAGGCTGGATGGAAGAAGAGAGAGTTGGGGGCAGGCAGAACAACTTAGGTGCTGCTGCAGTAATCTGGCTATGACGGGATGGGGCACTGACTTGTGGAGATGGATTGGAAAGAGCAAATCTGACTTTTGTAGATCAATAAAAAACAATAATTCAATAAAATTTGATGTAGATTATTGTCATTTGTCAGCTGTACATGTTGCGATTTAAGACCTATGGACACCTAGCAGTTCAAGGAATTTTCAGAGAAAAAAATCACTCTCTCCATGCTATCCTCCCTTTAATATTTTACTTAGGATAGTTTCATGTTAAAATCACTTTCAAGGACTGTCTTCAAAGGGAAAAGAAGTCATAAATCCTGTAGTTTGATAAAATTGTGTAGAATGGAAGACAATGGTCAGTTCAATCTCATTGCTCTAGTGCTGGGTTGGGAGTGTTTATTGGGCGATGAAGGAATACATGGACTTTATTGGTACCATCAGAATGCTTTCACTTCCTCCCTACAGGGAGTATCTCCCACACTGACTACCCAACTTAATGTTGCTGGTGGCCAGCATTTTAGCACTCGCATCTTGATTGGCAGGACCCAGGAAGACACCAGTACTTACAGCCTGCACTTGGAGCTGCAAGTCATTCTTCTCTTTCAACAATGACACCATCTTTTCTTCAAGTTCCTTCCTTTTTGCCTCTGACTTGGCAAGTTCATCTTTAGTTTTCTGAAATTCTTCCTTCATGGTGGCCATCTCCTTCTCAGTTTCTGCACTCTTCAGCAGAGGCTTGATCTTGAAGAAGAGTTTCATCCAGGGCCAGTGCTTGACGTTCATGAAGGCTCGGATGTTGTACTGGATACAGAAGATAGACTCCCTGAAATTTAATTAATGCAAATTAAATATTGTGTAGATAATGAAACAAGGTGAAATCTTGGCAAAGAGAGTTGGAGGTGCTGCCCCACAGTGTTCCTCACCTACTTTTAAAAGCACAGACGAAAGAAATTGATTTTGTGATGATGATCAAAGACTTGTTAGTCACTCATTTCTCTACATCACCGTTTCTCAAACTATGGTGAATATAAGAATCATCGGAAGGGTTTGCTATAATACTCTTCCTTGACCCTATTCCCAGAGAGTCAGGTTCACAAAATCTGAGGTAGGGCCTAAAATTTTGCATTTTTATCAAGCTTGCAAGAGACGCTAATGATGCAGGTCCAAAGGCAACCCTTTGAGAAGTATTGCTCTACATCAATGCTTCTCAAATTTTCCAACGAGAACAGTACTAAGAGCAGTGAAAGGAGAACTAGCCCCTGAGGGATGCGGGACTTGGAATAAAAGGACTCATTAAAAACTCAGAATTTCTTTGAAAATCTCTGGTTTTATAATTTCATATTGTACGAATTTTGCATGTTACTCTATATCATCATATTTGTTTTAGTTTAAATTATTAAAAAAATAATTACCCTCATATTTAGAAAATTAACTGCCCAAATATATGTCTAGTAGGTCATGATCAAACTTATTATTTTTCATTAAATAGAATACAAGAGAAAATATTAGTATAACAATAAGCGATAGAAATAAAATTTATTTTATGTAAATTATTTGCATGTTTATACACATATATGTATATGTATGGACGTACATATGGCAATAAAAAATGCATTTCTCACTATGGGTCTCATTCATATGCATCCTGCCATTTGAGACTCCTGGCTCTTTAGTCTTAGAACTCTGTTCCCATCAAATTCGATTACTAGAAAGCTATGTACCTCAGTGCAGTTTTAACATATTGAAAGAAATCTTTCACAGATAAATGCTTTTAATATTTGTAGTCATAACTGTTCCATAATAGAAATAATCAGATGGAAGAAGTAATTTCTGTGTCTTGTATAAAACCACTGTTGAAATTACTGTCTGCTATGCAATTCAATATATTTTATTTAATGATCTATCCAATAAATTCATATTAAAACCAAGTGCTAGGGCAAACTTTTGTCTCTGCTCTCACTGGTATGTTTTCTCCTGTTAGATAAAAACTACACACACTTAATGCTTCTCTCTCTCTCTTTTTTTTAACCCATGCTTATAGGCGGTAACTATAAGCCACCTCGGAAGAGTTTTTGAAGAAAGACCCGAATAAACAATATCTTTTTATACCTTCTTTCCACCATCTTCTGGTACTCCACTCTTGCCAAGAACCCTCTGCACCTGGCCTGGGTTCTGGTAATCAACTGGGCCAGCTTGTCATCTCGCATCTCCTCTAGGAGCCCCAGAAGACCAGCTTTGAAAAAGACCTGAGCATAGGCAGAGTTGCAGATCAGAAATTTTACCTAAACTTCAAAGGGACATGGATAACATCAGATAGGCTTTAGAGACTATTACCTTGGTGTGACCAAATTTATACTGCGTGTGGTCAATCTCGATGGATGCAAGGAGCTTCTCAGAAGCCTTCTTGCTATCAATGAATTGTCCTTCAGGGATAGCACTGGCATTTAACACCTTATATCTGTTAAAGTAAATACAGTTTTTAAAAGCTTGGTTTACTGACACCAGTAATGGTCACTAGAGATTAAATGATCCATTACAAAGTCAGAGCTTTTAAAAAATTATTATTATATATTTTCACAGGAAAGACATTGTATATATGGATAGTCAATCTAATATCAACTATCTGTTTTTATTCCATTTTACCTTCCCGCACAGTTGAAACTTTCTTTTTTGCCTCATCAGACCTCTTCTCAGGAAAAGATTCTATAATCTGTTCACATTAAGGTGTAGATGACCAATAAAATGTAGCATGTTTAGATGCATTTGCTTTTTAAGATACTGAGTCCAAGAAAGCAAATTTGAGTTGAGGAATTTGGTAGAAAGTACATTTTGGGTATGAGGAACACCTAAAATCAAATATAGGGGTGCTTTAGGTCTTGAGCACTGGAGTTCTCTCTCAAGTCCACCAGACCCAGACTTTGGAGAGACCAGCTCCCTACAATGATTACCTGGCCCCTTGTCCCCTTTGTCTTTCTTATTTGATTCTCAAGATGGACTTATCTAGGGAGAGGAAAGAGGAGCTGAGGAGCTGTTATTGTGATATGGTTCTGGGAAACTAGCGTGTGAGGGGAAAAAGATGAAAGTACAAAAGAAATGACAGAAAATGACTTATTGGTAGCTATATATGCATGAGAGATATCCTAATGCAGCCGCTTAACAATCGTGTGACTTTGGGTAAGTAATTTCTTTGAGCTTCAGTTTATTCACCTATTAAATAACTATTGGTAATACTTGCCTCTCCTGAGTTTTTATAAGGATTAAATGAGGTAATCCAAATATATTAACACTCAAAAATGGTAGTACTCATAATTACTGAAGTTAATGTATACATCTGCGAACTAACCCAGGAGCTTGGTAAATCCAGTGAAAAGTCTGCAGAGTGCTTAATATGTGGCATATCTATATTTTAAGGGTGTTTTGAGGCTGATAATATTTTACTTTTTGTGGAAAATTAAAAATAACAAATAGAGACATGTTTTCACTAAATTATTTTACTTGCATTAAATATATTTATACTAAACTTTAAGATACACCATAATTAAGAGAGTCTGACCTCTGTTTGAAGTCTGCATAAAGAATTCTGCTTGGGAATCCCTTTCTGCAGATGCGGATGCCTTCCAGCACACCATTACACCTCAGCTGGTGCAGGACAAGTTCGTGCTCCATGGCCCCTAAAAAATACATATTTACTTCATTGAAGAGTTTGTTAGAAAGAAGGTATGGCCATAATGCTTTGTGCTTTTATTCTAGAACTTCTTACCAGGAGTTTTTGTTTCATTGGGGATGATACATCGCACAAAATGAGGGTGAGTACTCCTGAGGTTGGTCATCAGCTTGTTCAAGTTCTCCTGTGGAATCAGAAAAAATCCTGTTATCTCAGACTTTATACACAGTTATGAGCATTTTGGTGGTATCTATAAAATATGTGTCTATAGTTGAGCTGAATGACCAGTATGGACCATTTTTACTTAGGGTTAACATTTTGAAATTCTTCTCCTGAAATGCAGTTTCTGTCTCAGTATTTCTTTCTCCACTTAACAGAAGTTACACATATAAAACAGCCTGACACGTGATTCTTTTTAGTATATACAGTCATTGTCCTTCTTCCTACCCCCTGGACACCCACATGCATTATAAGGCCATTGCCTTACTATGCTAGATGGCCACACTTTCATGGTTTTCCAATAACGAAATGCAAGCCTGTACCACATTTGAACTTTTTTTCATAAATATAGTTCCCCTTTCCAATTGTATCAATGTTTAAGGCATAAAGATTATCTATAAGGGGAAAAATTCCACCAGTTATAATTGAGAATTGACTGGATTAAGAACAAGGATACCATATTAAGCTCCTTATAGGCTTGCTAGATTTTCACTGGTCTTACTGATGATTTTTGTTTCTCTGAGTACATCATTACTTATTTTTAAGACTCAAGTAAATTATGAATGATGGAGTATTAAGTTTTATAAAAATCTTTATAAATATTATTTATTTTTTGGCTTAGCATGAGAGATGAGCTAATAATTCCTGTGTAATTTAAAGCTCTTCTCTCCAAAACTAGATTAACAGAAGTCATTAGTTAATGTCAGTCCTTTCCTAAACAATGTGTGAAAAGAAGATTCTTTGCTTTTAAAAACAAATTCCCAAAGAAACTAGGGAGTGTCAAGAACAGTTTCTTGCTTACTCTGAAAAGAGCAGACACGGTCTGGAAAGAAGAGCCCTTCTTCTTACCACCTTTCTTAGCACCGCCTGCCTCTGGAGAAAAAATAAGAAAAGGTGTCATTCAAATACAGTTTTGAATCAACAGGGCTATTTCTTGCCTATTTGGTGATTTCTGTACTGAAGTGAAGCATTTTTTTTTTTTTGATGCTACCAGCCTCTCTGTTTGAACCTGAATGAATCTTGTGTGCCAACTAAGTTTGCATCTACTTTTCTGTGTTTTTTATTTTCTCCACTAGGAAATGAAGTGAAAAGCATTCACCTCACCACATAGAGATGGACTCCTCAATATTAGGACATTTGGGGACATTATAATTTCAAAATTTATTAATAAAAACTAAAATTGAGAGGCAGAATTTTGTCACTATATTTCCTTAAACATCCCCAGATACTCAATATCCAGCAGAAGTGGATAAAGAATCAGGAGAGAAATATAGAAGCCAAGGCTTTTCTTTATTGAGATCCTAACAGTTCCTTTCTGACCCTTTGTAGAAGGGCCTCTGTCAGTGCTTAAGTGAGCCACATATATATAACTACAATGCAGCCTATTTATTCAAAATTCAGAGGCACCATGGGTTTGGCCCAACGATCCTTCTGCCAGGACTATGAGATTACCAGCCTCAATCTAGCATCACATTTTGTGATCTCCAGAGAAAGGGTTGTATTTTTTGAGTACTACCTGCTTCAGCAGTTTGAGCCCCAGAGAAGAGGTGAGCTAGAGTTTTCACTGAAGACTTCTGGTATAGCCCAACCACGGTCTCATTCAGGGGGTCCTTGTTCTTGTCAAGCCAGCCAGTAATGTTGTAGTCCACAGTGCCAGCATAGTGGATCAGTGAGAAGTGGGCCTCAGCCTTGCCTTTGACGACCTTGGGCTTCTGGAAGTTGTTTGACTTTCCAAGATGTTGTTCATATAGCTTGTTCTTGAAGGAGGTATCGGTGGCCTTGGGGAACATGCACTCCTCTTCCAGGATGGAGAAGATGCCCATAGGCTAAAAGTGGACCGCATACAAAGTTATAATTCTATTTAAACATTTGTCTCTGTATAAAGAATTAAAATAAGATGCAATGAATAATCCAGTTGTCACAAAACATGGTTAGTGAAATGCAAAACAGACCTTCTCGATGAGCTCGATGCAGGCAGCCAGGTCCATGCCGAAGTCAATGAATGTCCACTCGATGCCTTCCTTCTTGTACTCCTCCTGCTCCAGCACGAACATGTGGTGGTTGAAAAACTGTTGCAGTTTCTCGTTGGTGAAGTTGATGCACAGCTGCTCCAGGCTGTTATACTAACACCAAAATATAATGTTCATGTGAAAAGTTAGACTTTTTTCAAAATCAAAGACCCACCAACCTTCCTCCTCATTGCTCAGGCTCTAGCCTGATGTCCTTACTTTTCTCTTAGCAAATTGAGCATCCTTAAATATGAGACTTTTTAATAAAAAAATATATGTCAAATAGCCTTTATAGTATAGATATAGAAATTATTGGTGGCCTGTGAAATCTACTTTTTTCTCTGCTGCCATTTATGCAGAATCTTAAATCATTATTAATACATTTTCCTGCACTTGCTTAAGTTTATTCAGATATTTTTCTGAGTTCCTACTTAATCCTTTCATGTTTATTCCCATTAACTTCTGCATTTTTTGTTGATTCATATAAAAGCTAATTTATGACCTATTGGAAGTGGGCTGGGAGGAGTCTGTTGTATGGAAGTCATCATGGTCAGCATTGCAAGCGAGCAATAACTGCCACCCTTATTCTCTTTTTATTTAAAATGAAAAAAATTATGATACTAAATATTATGTACAGTATGTTAACAGTGGCTTGGTTTTTAAAAAATGCCAAAATGTTAACATTAGCTAGATATAAATAGTGAAATTAATGTGGAGTCCTTTTTCTTGATGTTCCATATTTTCTGCAATGCCCAAATTGTGCTTTCAGAAATGGAAAGTAAACTATAAGCAGGAAAAATATATTCCAGAATCAAATATATAAATGTTTAACCAATGTACTGTATACTTGAAACTGATTTTAAAAATCTTAAAAATATATGAATTTTTATCTAATGATATCATATTAAGAATTAAGAGTTAATTAAATAACTAACATTTCATCAGCTTTTACTATCTGCCTAGGTATTTCTAAATGTTTTTTTTCACTATATATTCAGAGTATACTGTACATTACACAGGTTTACTTTGATATTTTTATTTTAACTTCATTTTGCATTGTGAGATTTTTAGAGTCTCCCCACCCCCATACCAAGCTAATTCTTAACACCTTTTGGGTGATGCAGCAAGTTAAAGAGTTTATATCAAGTGCATTATTTCTCGTAGATGTGGAATTGTCACTAAAATAAACGATAAAGAACTGCCCAATCACGTTCCTTTAAGTCTTTTTGATGGTGTTAAGAAAAGGTCATAATAGTCACATATTTCTTCTTATTGATATTTCCATTGCCTTACTAAAAAACCCCCTTACCATTCAACTCTCAACTCACATCAAAGATCTCAAAACCAGCAATGTCCAAGACCCCAATGAAGTACTGCCTGGGCTGCTTGGTGTCCAGCTGCTGGTTGATGCGGGTGACCATCCACAGGAACATCTTATCATAGACGGCTTTGGCCAGGGCACCCACTGCATTGTATACCTTGAAAGAAAAAAAGATATATTTTTTGAGGTTATTAGAGGAATATAAAATGTTTGCACCTCTGGCAGTGAATTTGAATTATGCGCCTACCTGCTCTACAGTCTGGCCTTTGGTGACATACTCATTGCCGACCTTGACCCTGGGGTAGCAGAGGGCTTTGAGCAGGTCAGCAGAGTTCAGACCCTGGAGATAAGCTGCCTTGTCAGCAACTGTAGAGACACAATTCAGGTACCCAACATGACCTACTGCTTGCTCCACAATTCACATGGACAGTCATTAGTGAATCACTTTATAGAAAGTCTGTATGGGTGTAAAGTTGTGTCTGTCTGTCAGAAGCTTAGCTGTAAAGGAGACATGAGTTTGGAATGGGCTTTCCCCCCTAAATCCTCTTATTAAACACAGATGGAGCTTTATTGGTACCTTCAGTGCCATCTGGCTCAGCTTGCTCCTCACGCTGCTTTTGCTTGAATTTCATGTTCCCATAATGCATTACTGCCCCTGTGAGCTTATAGATGGACACTCTTTCATCAGAAGTGAAGCCCAGGATCTCAATGGCACTCTACCAAGAGAGAGGAGAGGATAAAATTAAGGCAGAGGCACTAATTTATTTAGGAAAATTTATCCCATATGCTTAAGTACACACCTATAGCAGGTTGTTATTGTCATTCTCATACATAATGGATTTTTAAAAAATTGCATGTGTAACTTACATCTGTGGCTATCAACTCTTCTTGATCATCAATGCTGGGGACTGAGATCTCCCCTTGACTGACGAAGGCATAGTCATATGGATTGGTGGTGATCAGGAGCATTTCTGAGTACACAGAGTTCAGGGGATATGTATTACATTAGAAGATGTTAATAAAATGATTAACTTCTAGCTTATAAGTTTAAGGTCTTTCTTACCAATTAGTTCTGGCTTCTTGTTAGATGTGATCTGATAAAAGATATGGTAGCTTCTTTCTGCCTTTAGCTGGAAGGTAACTCTAGACTTCTCCAGAAGATCTGCAATGGAAAGTAGCCATTGGATTAGGGGGGAAATTATAAAGTTCCTGGAATGATTTTGGCACTTAGGGTAATAAGCTATATCTCATTGGTCCCTTGAGATTTCAGCTGAACGTTCCCATGAGGTGCCACATATTACCTCTCTACAATGGCAGTGGCTCTTACCATTTCCAGAAATAAACTAAAGCATTCTGACTCATATTCACTTCTCATATAAAAGATCCTTGACATTTGGAATATAACTGATTCTTGATAACTCCTTCATCCCCAGAGTCTCTTCTCACTTTTTAGTAGAAAACAACATTTATCAAGGCTCAGACTAGGAAGTAACCACATATACGCAACCCATAGGCAACTCATTTACCCCTAGCGTTAGTTTTTTCTTAGAAACATTTGAAATTCATCGTGAGGCCAAACAGCTCCTGGCAGCTCCTACAGAATTATTGGCTCATGCCTGACATGGATAAAGCACCCCGTGGACCGTGGATAAGACTGGCATTAACCATGGGCACGTTTGGCAGCAGACTGGTGTTTCACACAGGCTCCAGGCTCGGCAGGAGCTGCAAAATGTTCCTCCAAACCATCATTTGTCATTCTTGGATTCTATTTAGGAGGTCCTGTTACTCACATGTTTCGATATCAGCAGATGCCAGTTTTCCCGTGGTACCAAAGTGGATCCTGATGAATTTACCCTTGCAAGTAAAAAAGATGATGTTATTATATACAAAACCTGAAGCACACAAGAAAGATGAGATTGGAATAATAATTCAGACATGCTTTCCCTGGCATTTAAGAGCTGAGAAAACCCTCCCGTGACCAAGAGACTTACAAAGCGAGAGGAGTTGTCATTCCTCACGGTCTTGGCGTTGCCAAAGGCCTCCAGTAGGGGGTTGGCACTGATGATCTGATCTTCCAGAGTCCCCTGCAAAGGCAAGAGTAGTCCTCATATCTGGAGTTCCAGACTTCCTGAGAGCCCTGACAGTCTTGATTCTGACTCTGGCCATCTGACTCACCTGCATTTTGCCAGAGGTAGTTTCCTCCTTCTTCTTCTCCCCAGTGACTGCAATTGTTGCAAAGTACTGGATGACACGCTTGGTGTTCACAGTCTTCCCTGCACCAGATTCTCCACTGTCAAACAGTGACCGAACATATGTGAGAAATTAAGCTTTGTGAGAAATGAAACTCTCTACACCATCAGCATTTACTACTTTTGCATCTATTTTTATATGTCTGTCAGAGTCTACTAGATCATTCTCTTCAGCCTACGTATAGCTCATCTTACTTCTCTTGCTTAGCACTGACAAGAAGTAGAGAAATTCATTCACTATTTATGTAATACACATTTCTTCTGCACTTAAAATAGCCAGGCTCTCTTCTAGGTGCTGAGACCTGGGCCCGAGGGACCCAAAAAGCAGCCACTCAACAACTAGGCAGTAAATGAAACAATTAGAAAAAAACTCTATGAACCAATGTGAGTGTTCTTCATTTTACTTAGACTAAAGACATGGCCCAAATTAAGTCTTTGAAGGAATAGGCATTCTTTAAGTAGGCCTTAAAAATGAAACACTGGTAACATACCTAAACTGCTCAACCTTCGGATGGTTGTATGGTGCTCACTGACCTGTATTGGATTCTGGCCATGTCCAGAGAAGGGATTTTACATTGCTTACTCTCAGGTAAGTCCTGTGAAACTTACAAGACTGGACTAGCAAGTGAGTACTTTGCAGTATTATTTTACATTCCGATGCATTCTAAACCTTATAATAAGTGAAAACAATATCTGGTTTCAGGCCGATCATGCCATTGCTTTAGTATACGGGCATTAACTAATTTCTTCTTTTGGTTTGTCCTTTTCTATTGAGAGTAAAATACTAATAAGGCTCAGAATAATGATACATACGTGATTAGGATAGACTGATTCTCCCGATCTAGAAGAAAAACCGTGGACAGTCAGCATATATACCAGTTACACAAACAAAACTTTGTACAGGAAAACACTTAGGATATTGAATGTAAGTACCATTTACAATGGACTTTTTCAATATAGTATTGTAAAGTTATATATGTTATTATTCTTACGCTTCTTAAATTGGGGAAGAGAAACATAAAACATCATCATATCTTAAATTCCTTAAGCCCCCACAGAAAGTGTGTTCCGGTTTAAAATAAAAAGCAGTTCTTGCCAAAGGCAGACACAGTCCCTAGTTGTCATCTGCAGATTTCAGTGTCATTCTGTTTGCTGATTAATGCATATAACTGAAAAATGCATAATATGCTAAGGGTTTGGACTATAGTTTAATAGGTTAAAATAGAATTAATCAAACCATGATTGAGATTTACTTTCTAATGGATCAGTTGGCCATGCATGCACGTGCATGCACACACGCACATACACACACACACACATACACACACACGCCTGTGTCTCATAGCCACAAACCGCAACCCTAACTCTGATCAGTCTTTCCAAAATGTATGACATTGGGTCAAAGAAAGATTAGTTGGAAAGGGTACTTTGATTAGAATAAAACCCCTTTAAAGGGGAAAAATAACAACTTTTGTTTATATGCCTGTAGCCCTCAAACACCATCTTCGTTCAGAGGGAGCATATCATATCTGAAATGAGCTCTGATGACTTCAATGAGATAACAGTACTTCTAAAATATCTAATTCATAATCAATAAGAAACTTAGACATGAAAATGATTGAACACGTTTTTCATTTCTATTCAGAAAATGTGATTCAATTGTTACTTAATCTTACTCCTGTTACTTAACGTATATAAAACAAATCATGCTTTTTCAAGCAGGGAGACTGAAAAAGCTTCATAGGGATGGAGCAGTAGCATGGTCTGATAAAATCCCGGAAGTAGCATCAGTAGAAGTGAGTTTTAGTCTCTGCTTGGACAGCATGTACCTCTGTGTTTTAGCCACCTCTTCTATATAAGTAGGTGGTTGGATTAGATTATTTGTAAAGGTCTTTTTAGCTTTAACATTTTGTGGTTAGAGGTGGTAAAATGATTCATATGAAAGACAGTTGAGCCACTCACCAGTCAGCATGAACTGATAGGCATTGTCAGAGATGGAGAAGATGTGGGGCGGAGCCTCCTGGCGCTTCTTGCCTCTGTAGGCTGTCACCACCTCGGGATTGTACACCGGCAGCCACTTGTAGGGGTTGACGGTGACACAGAACAGGCCTGAGTAGGTCTGCACCAAAAAGAAAAAAATACATTATTTTATGAGAACCTTCATAATCTACTACTTTTCAAAAATGTTAACTGCCCGCATGAGTGGAAGGCAATGAGAATGCACTCACGTAGATCATCCAGGCTGCATAGCGCTCTTTGAGGTTGTATAGCACAGCGGGCTCATGCAGGTGAGTCATCATGGCCATGTCCTCGATCTTGTCATATTTGGGAGGGTTCATGGGGAACACCTGATCATCTTTCACTGTCAGAGTCTGGTAAACAGGAAAGATAACTTTTTATTTCAATTGCGTGACCAAACAGCAAAATCAATAAAATGTCGATTCCTGGGTCTCTACTCACCGCTCCCGCTTCGGTCTTCACGGTCACTTTCCCTCCTTCTTTGCTCTGGATAGTCCCTTTGACAAAGGATTCTTTGGGCTCCGCCACAAAGACAGATGTCTTGGCATCAAAGGGCCTATTCTGGGCCTCAATGCGCTCCTTCTCAGACTTTCGGAGGTAAGGAGCAGCCTCCCCAAAAACAGCCATTTCTTGGTCTGAACTCATGGCTGCTGAACTCAGAGGTCCTAAAGGAGATGAAATGTTTCACACGAGAGATTCTGAACTGTCATGTATATGAATAAATTTCTATACTGATGATATTTCAAGGGCCCTGTTGGAAATCCCACCAGGCAGGTCCACTGTATACCATGCTACCGTTATTGAAACAAACATAATCACAAGAACTCAAATGTGTCAGGGGTCACTGTGGACCCAACACTGTACTTAGTGCTTTAAATCCATTATCCTTTATTTTTCGAGACTGGCATTCTAATCGAGAGCTGAGTTGTAGTTTCAGCATGTTGTTAAGGAGCTTGTGACCTTGGGTAAGCCACCTAATCTTTTTGAGCCTCAATGTTTCCATCTTTAGAATAGGGATCACAATATTTGCCTTTTTAAAATCACAATGAGATATTATGAAGATACTCTGAAAAAAAGTTAAAATGATGACCAATAAAGCAACTTGATATAGTTGACATAGTTCAGCCTACCATTTAGATGTTATTTATTATAATGTAACAACATTCCATTTCTTGCTGTATGATGTAAAAGAACTTTATTTTCTCCTTTAGATGTGCTCACATTCAGTGGATTTGGGTGGATTATATTTTTGTTTACCTTTTTTTTAAATTGGGTGCTTAGTAGAATTTGTTTAATATAATTTATTTGCATATTAAATCCAGTTAATCAGTTTAACCCAGTAAACCAATTGAGGATAAAAGCCACAGAAAATGTTATCCTTGTTCTTCTACACTGAAGGGCTCCCTTTGCTTTCCCAAATTTTCTTCTGAAGAATGCAAGTTTGGGCTACTCCATTCTATGTTATCTGCAAATTGCCAGTGGTATCAGTAGAATAAAAAGTTTGGCAAAGAATGCCCTTGCAGTCATTATATGATCAAATTACTTGAAACTCATTTTAATCAACTAGCCACCAGACTCTCTCTTTAGAAATGCAGTCTGTAGTAGTAGGGCAGATTAATATTTTTATTATATATGTAACAATAATTTCACAGTGTTTTTGTTTCATACAACATTCAGACTGGGTAAGGTAACTAAAAAAGGTTTTAAAGAAGATTAAAGGAAGCATTTCCCTAGGTACTTCCTTTCTTATTTGTTAGATATCATGTTTACTAAGTGAATTCTAATAGCAGGACAAATTTGATCAAATTAGAGATTTTAGCAGGGGAATCTTAATGCAGATTTTTTTTTTCCCCTACAGAAACAAAACGATATTGCTAAAATTTCACCCCACCAATGCTTGAGTCCTCAGTAAGGATATTGTACATTTTTCTAAAAGGCAATTTCTCCCTTTCTCTCTCTGCAGCACCTTTCCTGAAGCAAGGTATTTACTGAGACAAGCAGGTTTTCAAAGGTTGCTAAGTGACACAGATCCATCCCAGAGGCTCTCTCATTTTCCTCCAGGGACTGGTTAGTTCAAGTCTTACCTGGTTAGCAAGTGAGAAGATGTAGCCTAGAAGTGAGACAGGTCTGTCTAAGAAAAGGAAAAAGCACTTGATTAGTTAATCAAAACCAAAACAAAACAAAACCCCATTTGCAGCATTATTTGCTTTGTAAATAGAAGGCAACAAAAGTCATGGATGTAAAATGTGCAGTATAAGAAGGAACAGTACCAGAATTAGCAGCTGCAGCCGACACGGGCCAGTGTGGCCAGTGTCCCTCTTGAAAGTCCTGTCCTGTTCCCACTTACCTTGGAGCTTTTTAAAGCAGGACGAGTCAGCTTCATTCCAAGGGCTCTTTTATATGGATAGGTATGGAAACAATGCAGCTGCCTCCTCTTTCTTAAGTCAAAAGGAATCGTTTGGCAAAAAAAAGTCTTGGCAATCTTACGTACCCACATAATTCTCATTCATATTAAGAATGGTTGGATATAATTAGAAATATTTTTCTTATTGAGTATGTGGATAAGTCTCCTATGGATAATTCGAGAAGATGATCTGAATGCAAGGTTCAGGCTGGTGGATAAAGACAGTGGCTGGGCAGCCAGATACCTGGCTTCTCTCATAAATCCTTTCTGACCTTGCTGGGCATGCCATTCAGGCTTGCCTTGCATCACTTTTCATATTTAACATAGTAAGATGATAAAAATAAAATACTAATTATTTTAATTTTGTGAGGGTTAATTTTCAACCTGTTAATCCTTCCTTTCCAGCCCTGCAAAATTAAGCTACGTGCCCTCAAAAATGTAAAAAGAAAGAAAACTCTCTTTTCGTTCCAATATTCTTATAGTTTCTGGAGTATCTTTACTCTTTCACTATTTTACTTTTGCCCGAGCCTGTCCTCCACACAGCACAGCTTCCTGTCCACCTACTCATTTGACTTGCCTGCATTAAGAAAGGCTTAATAGTTTCTGGTAGTAAAAGGTGCTTTTGGGGAGTGCTTTCCAACATTTTTCATGTCAGCACACTGAGAAAAAAATGATTCATTAGAGTAGTATGCTAGAATAATGTGGAAGTGATTTGGCTATATCAATAAAGGGCTTGGTGAGAACATTTCTTTGTGTGATAAAAAATTATGAAACGAGATAGTGGAGGGGTCTTGAAAGGCCAAGTAGGTTGTTCTGGTGGAGGAAGCTCAGAATGGGAACTCCAAATCTTGGACTTTGAATGTATCAGGTATTTCTATGTATCTGTGAATGATATGCCCTTTTAGTGGTGACGATCTTAGCAGTAGGGTGACTCTAATACGTGGAGTTTTTAAAAATTGGAGCATCATCATCTTTTGAAATAGTTGATATGAAAAAGAGTTCAAGTGAATTTAAAATATATCTCATTATCCTAGAAATTTCAACATTATTTTCATCAAAGAAGAAAAAAAAAGGAGTGGGTAAATTTTTTAAATATAATTTCAGCAGTTACATTAAGATAGACGTGAAGAAGTGAGAACCTGGTCTAGGGAGCTGGTGGTGAAAATGAAAAAGAAGTGATGCTTAAGAAATTGGTTAACTGGTGACCTCTAGAGAGGGGAAATAAATGATCAGTAACAGGGTCAAAGAGAGACTGACATTTTATACTATACCCTTTTGTACCTTTTAAATTTTGTGCCTGGTGCATGAATTACTGCCTTAAAAATAAAAGCAATGATTTTCAAAAGAGGATTCTTTTAAAAATGAAAACAAAACAAAACAAAACAAAATAGATGAAATTGAAAGAAGAATGATCACAGATTTAAAGAGAAGAGAGATTAAGCCCTAGAGGAGTTGGGATCCAAGATATAAGTTTTCCAATGACCACTTCTCTCTCTTTTCCACAGCTTATGCTCCAGGTCCATCAACCTGCATGTTGAAAACTATGGGTTTAAGTTAATGTTGTTTTTAAAGAATGTGTTCATTTTCTGGTCCAAATGTAGTACCTCTGCATGAGCAACCCACACTGTATGACGTCCCATCAGTAGAAATCTATACTTCTAAATGTTCGGTCATAGAATTTCCTAAGAATTTGCTTTATAAAGTAAAAAGAAAATGGCTAGCAAGAGGCCTATGGGATTGCTCACAATTTAAAGTTATTGGGAGAGATAAAGGATGAAAAAGATAAGAATTTTTTAAAAGCTGTTTATAATTTGATTTTGTCATATATTACATGACTTTAGTAGTTGCAGATTTAGCTTTCAAGTAATATATTTAGTCTTAATTTGAAATAAGCGTGGGAGAGGGAAAGCTTGTATCTGTGAGCACTCGTGGGTAGAATTGTTTAGAAAGTTGCTAGAATTATGCTTTACTAAAATACAAGAATCCAAAGGTTTGTTGTATGCAAGCAGCCTATTAAGCACTTACGAGAGAGAAAGATAGACTATACTTGGTGCCTAATATCCAGCAGTTCTGCCAGCACAAAGCACATAATGTGTATATAAAGGGATTTTATGGAGAGATTTGGGAGAAACAAAACTACCTTAGGATGAAACCAAAGTTGTTGTTGTTGTTTTTTTAACTATGAAAGTAATATAGGTATATAGATATTCTAAAAATTTAGAAAAAGAACAACAAAAGAATGAAATTCAAGAGAAATTATTTCTTAATGATGGATGTAAAGAAAAATGCATTTACTTCTGCACTTCTCAACGTTCAATTACCAAATTGTATCAGATTAATTTGATTATGCAATTAAGAAGTATTATCAATATGTCCAGTAGGTCCTCACTTAATGTTGTCTATAGGTTATGTGACTTTAAGTGAAATGACATATAACAAAACTAATACGACCATAGGCTAATTGACATAAATAAGAGTTAAGTTCCCATGGCATCTCATCAACATTATAATGAAACTACATTGAACGAAATGACTGTTTTTGAGGATCTGGTGTTTATGGTCTCTGTATTCTCTTGCTTATTAAATAATAGGAATCAATACATATTAGTAGAATGACTAAGGAATAAGTAAACATTATTTTGATAAGTCCACTATTTGCATAGCATTTTATAGCCTGTAAATATCTTATGGGCATCTCATTTTTTCTTTCAAAAGCTCTGGGGTTGAATAGGGCAAATAAACTCTCTTCATTTTATATTTAAAGAAACCATGATTCAGAAAAATGTGAAATGGCTTGCCGAATCAGAGTGGAACTCAAATAAAGATTTCCTGCTCCACTCTCCATTGCTTTAATACCAAATACATGTAACTCTGACTGTGTTCATTCCAGTTTTGTTCTAATTCCTTTAGGTTGTCTATTAGAACATTATGTTAGCAAACTGGTAACCTTAACCAGACATCTTCCACTATTGTGGGAAAAGTAAGATAATATGCCAATATAAATATACCAAAGTTTATTTCAGAATGCAGAACATTTTATGTGTAGAGATGGGATGGAATAGCTGCTTCCTCTTATATTGCTACTCCATCCTCTCCATTGCCTCAAAATTAGCACATTGACTGTAACAGTACATACATATTTTTTGTTGATGAGATAGTATCTGGTTGAGAGATCAGGAAATGACATCTGAGATGGTCCATGAAAAAATGAGTAGAATTTGACAGGTATAGATCCAAGAAAAAAGAAATTCTAGGTGTAAGAATAGAAACAGAAAGAATAAAGATAGGAAGAGGAAAAGTTTGAAGTCTGTTTGAGGAAGAGAGTGTTGTCTTGTCTGACTAGGGTCTAACATATGTGTGTAGGGGAGAAGTCTAGGGAGAGAGATTGAGACCAGATATGTCAGAAGATGTTTCTATGACTAACTCATTAAGAATGAAATGTCTTGCCCCTAAATTGCAAAATGAGGCTGACCAGAGCACCTGCTGTAGGAGCTTTTTGCCTTTGTCTTCAGACCACTGACCTCCCAGTTTCCTTATTTTTCATTCAGTTCTGCACTCTGGTTGGATTTCCATCTCCCACACCCACCCTCGCCACAATAACCTTTCCACTGTTGGACTCCTGCTCTCGATCTCTTCCTCCCTTGACCACACTTGATCATACTGTTGGGTCGCCTAAGCCTTTGCCCTCTTCCTTGATTATGATCCTCCCTCCCTCTGATGCTTCTTAAAGATGGAAAACAGCTGTGACTTCCACCCAGCTCCCACGCTGTTCTCCCAAGCCCACTAACAGATTGTGACAGCAAAAAAATCTTGAATGCTAGACACAAGAGTTTGACTTGGATAAAATGAACACTTAGCCCTTCAGATATGGAGCTATTAACCAAGGCAACACTGCCATGAATTTAGAATGCTATCCCACTGAGCATTGAAATCATTTCATGCACAGTTTAAATAAAACCTACCCAACATTTGTTTGAGAAAATTTTATTTTACTTGACTGTGATGAGATTGATAAAGTCGATTTTTAGGAACAGAAAAAATGTTTCATTAACCCAATTCTATTCTAGTTAAAAGAATAAAAATAATTTTTACTCTGTCCTGCCAAGATCATCCCCCATCCCTGCTCCCCCGTGGAAAAAAAAATCCCAAATCCCCATATAAGATATGAGTTGGAGGTGGGAATGGGATTCTCTTAGTTGAACTAGGAAAGATTTTTGTTATTTCCATGAGCTGGACATTTCAAGGAGACCCAAATGTGGATCAGCTTCCTCAAAACTGTTTCTTCTTTGTGCTATTGGCTTGTTTCATCAAACAACTGATCCAGTGGACAGGCGTTGATGAAAACAAGGCTGCACTCCAAGGCTGAGGAGTATTTTTAGGTCTCAAGGAAGAAGGTTTTTTTTTTTTTATTTGAAGGAAAGGATGGTAATGTCATCCAAAGTTCTAGTCCTTTACAGAAGCTTGGACTTGGCATGACTCAAGAAGCATACTTCAAAAGGAATTCAGCCAAAGGCCAAGCTTTGAGACACCAAATACTATGGTGATCCAGTTGTTTTTCTTGTCCAAAAACTCGACAGCAGAAATTTGAGTGAGTTTTCTCATTATTTGTCCTTTTTATGAACTGTCAGCGACCACAGGCATATGCTCTGTTTTGATTGTCCTGTGAGAGACTCAAGCCTGTGTTCTTTCTCCTTTGAGCAATAAAGACAAAAACAATCATTAAACCCCAAAGATATATCATATCCTCATAGGAGAATGTTAGCTGGCCAATCTTGAACAGTCCTCAAAGTAAAAGTTTTGTGAAAAAATGATGGATTAAAGATTGGATGACTGTGTGTGTACATATATGTGGGTACAGTGTATGTTTACATGTGCTGAGCACACATGTATATGCTTAGGAAAAAGTGCCGTGTACAGTTAGGAGAAACACACGAATGACAGAATTCCCCATCTTTCTTGAATGCTTTAGACTCATCATGGGGTAGATGAGTATTGAAATTGTATTCCCCACTAAGGTCTCACTAGAACAAATAATTCTAAGTTGGAATTTGGGGAAATCAATAATTTCGGTGAACTAAGAAATTAAACTTCTAGAAACTGTCCTTAATTGAATCTTGTGAAGTTGACTGAGCTACTCAGGACCTGTGAGCAAAGGCTTACAAACAAAAGAGTTACTTTTAAAAACCCACTTTTAACCATCTCTGGTATTTGCCTTCTGGGGGAGTTCCTCCAAAGGTACCATAGACCAACTTTACTTGAAATGTGTCCTTTGGACCATTAGTTCAGCACAACTGATGACAGGATTTTTTGATTACATCAGCTTAAAACACTCTTCATGTTATGTTCTCCTGAAGAGTGATCGTGCACTTTGGCATAATATAGGGTTTTAGCATAAGTCTTACTCCACCATTATAAGTTTCTACATACTTACTTAGTCATGGGACTTTTTTCCTTTCCCATTTTGCACCATAATAACAAATATAGGAAAGCATTAATACAATGTATAGCTGTCTCTGAAAGTATTTTTCTGTGTGTGTTTCATTAAGTACATCAGTGGTAATCAAAGTGAAGTCTGTGTGGACAGGCTGTGTTGGTATCACCCAGGAGCTTATTAAAAATGCAGGTTTGGGGCCCCACTTGAGATCTACTGAATTAGAATCTTTGCATGTGGGACCCAGGAATATATGTTTTCATAAGCTCACCATGTGATTCTTATCCATACCAAAGAGAAGCCTTGATGTAGCTGTTCAGTCAGAAGTGAGGCTGACAATTACATTTCTTAGATGATAACTAATCCACCAAAACTTATCGATTCTCTCTTTGGTTTTTAAGGCCCCAGCCAACTAATCCAAACTTAATTTACTTTTATTCCCAGCCTTACATTCTGCTTACTGTCTTCTGTGCATGATCCACTTCGTGGACACTGTACCTTGCTAGTTTTTGTGCCATAGACCCCTTCTTAAAATAATGTTTTTAATTACATATAATGCAATACATAAAATTTCAAAAGAAACTGAAATACAGTTATTAAATTTTTTTAAGTCGTCTTAATAAAAGAGGCAAATATATCTGTATTTCATATAAGATCTAGAGGCAGATCTATAACTGTTATACTTTCAAAGTGATGATGCCTTTAAACAATATTTTAAAATGTCTAAAAGTACTCAAATATGATATGAAAATACTTGTAATTTCCTTTGGTGAAAAAGTCAGCTACAGTGACAGTAGTGGGGTTTGTTACCCATGCCACATTTAAAGGAAATGGATGTTAGGTTAATTTTCCCTGAATAACTCCCAGTTTCCTGCTACCTATCCAAACACTGCTCATTTTTCAAAACCCAGCAGATTTCTCCACCTATTCCATCCTCCACTGAGATCCCATATTTCCAGGGCCTTTGTGCCCATATGATAATAGCGCCCAGCAAAATACTTTAATTGTTCATAAAATTTCGACTTTGCATTTTATCTCTTCTCTCTCAGTGTGGGTTTCTTGGAGGCAGGGCTTCGACTTCTCCTTATTTTGAAATTCTCTAGCCAATGGCAACCAACACGGTGATATGCAGATGATATTCCAGTGGTTCTCAACCCTGGACAGACATCAGAGTTACCTGTAGTTATTTGCTTGGGTTCTATGCCTTATGCCAGTGGTTGTCAAAATGTGGTCCCTAGACCAACTGCATCAACATCACCTGTGAATTTGTTAGAAATGTAAATTGCTGAAAGCTACCCCAAACCTACTGATTGAAAACCCTGGGAGTAGAGGGGACAGCAATCTATGATTTTGGTGTGCACTTAAGTTTGAGAATCACTGCCCTAGAGATTCAGATTCAGAAAGTATAGGTTGGAATTCAGAAAAGCATGGACAAAGTACCGTTGTTCAATAAACTCCACGATGTCGAGTGCAGTCCAGTTTTGCTCACCAGTGTGTCTCCAGTGCCTGTGTCAGCATTGCCTGATGCATGGTAGGGACTCCAAAACATTTATCAAATAAAAGAAAGAAAGAAGTGTTTGAGGCCTACTTTTTCAGTAATAAGCAGCTATATGGCTCTGCATCTTGTGACTTCTAGGTACAATAAGCCTTTTCAAGATGAACAGTCCCTTCAAAGGTGCCACTTATTTCAGGGCATTCATTATTTAACAAAACATGCACTCATGGCTCAGCTAATAGCTCCAGTTAGTGATTTGGGTTGTGGGAGAATTTTGAAAAACAAGCCAAAAGATCAGACGTTTAAATCCTAAAAGTCTTCACCAAGTTAAATGAAATTTCGCCTTATTTTTTTAATCAGGAGAACTTGAGCTCTCCAGATTTTCTGATGTTCCTGACTCTAGTGAGTATGACACAAGCTTTTGTACCCTATAGAATAAAGAAGGAAAATCCTTCTGCATTTCACCTTCAAATATATGTCAAATAAGTTAAAACTGTAAAGAACTATTATTTCTAGAAGATCATGATTTACATTCAAATAAAATGTTGTCAGAGAGCATACTTTGCCTTTTAATTAGTGTGTCACTCATGCATTGATCCTTCTATGTGCAAATAGTTGTTTAAGACCAATTGGAGCATACAGAAAAGTATTCCCATTCTTTTAAAATATTTTACAAGTTGTCTTAATAAAAGAGGAAAGTATATCTGCATTTCACATAAGACCTAGAGGCAGACCTGTAACTGTTTACTTTCAAAGTGGTAATACTTGTAAACAATATTTTAAAATATCTACAGATACTGAAATATAATATGAAAATACCTGTAATTTTCTTTGGTGGAAAAGTCAGTTATTGCAACAGTAGTGGGGTTTGTCACAACCCAGAAGAGAAGATGGAGCATGAAGAAAAATATAGGCATACTTCGTTTTATTGCAGTTTACTTTATTGCATTTCCAGATATTGCATTTTTTATAAATTGAAGGTTTGTGGCAACCTTGCCTCAAGTAGGTCTATGGGTGCCATTTTTCCAACAGGCTCAGATGATTTTTTGCATTTTCTAGCAATAAAGTATTTTTTAATTAAGGTATGCACATTTTTTAAAGACACAATGCACACTTAATAGACTACAGTATAGTGTAAACGTAATTTTTATATACACCGGGAAATCAAAAAATTATGTTACTCACTTTATCGTGATATTTGCTTTATTGCGCTTGTCTAGAACTGAACCTAAAATATATCCAAGGTATGCCTGTAACTAAAACCCTTCTTCATTCTTTTTAGTGCTCGACAGAGCCCTTATCTGGTTCTTCTTCTTTATTTATCTATTCACTTGTTTGTGAGTTTATTGTCTTTTCCTATCACTAGAACATAAGCTTCAAAAATTGCATTTACCGCCATAGCTGACCAGCAGTTAAGATATTTCCTGGAGCTCGGTGGACGCAGTAATTATTTCTTGAATGAAATGCTGTTGGAGAAAATACAAAGTTAACCCCTGTGAGTTACTACTCTTCAAGTGTTAAATACCACATTTAGGTCTTTATTTTCACGTTCTCAGGTGAAGAACCATGCTCTGTGAGATTCAAATGGCTCTGTGAGGTTAAAGTCTTGCTTTTTTAAAAATTTACTGCTGTGTGGCTTTGACCACCTTCTTAACATGCTTTATCACTCTGTTGCTTCCTTCCTTGTAATACTGTGAGGATCAAAGGACGAAATGCAGATAAGGCATTTAGCACAATGCACAGTAAGCATTAGCTATTATGGAAACAGAACATTTTAAGTCTTGTCTTCTTCAACAAAATTTTTTAAAAAAAGAACTTTTAAAGTTTTATCCCTAGCTAGAAATTATAACTGAAGACAGACACTGCAGGTCTCAGGCGGCAGTTTTGAAAGAAACCTTGATGTGATGCGAGGCTATTGACTCAGATTCTGTGAGATGATGAGCACTCAGCAGCCATCACAACTTTTTGGAAGAAAAAGATCAGCACATTTTTACACAAGATTTAAGATAAATCAATAGTTACTCTGTGCTATTTCATGTGCAATTTAATTTCTCTCTAAGTCTCTTCGTTAAGATGAGCAAAGAGATTTCCTATAATATTAAAAATGTGTTTTACAAGTTCTTAAGATGGCTACGAATATTTTTATAAAACTATGTATATATTACACTAAAACATTTTTTTCTTGTCATTGTTTGTAGAATGCAGTGTTAGACCACTTAAAGTGGTAAATTATGTCATAAGAGGATAATTTTATATTTGGAAGTCATGGTGACTTCCAAATATAGCTCCAATTTACTCAAGCAATATTAGAGGACTTTAAGATTAGGAGTACAGCTAAAGGAATTCTCTCTCTGTCGCAATGTGTTTTACAAGTAAATTTAAGTGATTGAGAATAACTTCAAAACACAAGACAGGACTTGATTTACCTTGATTCTATTGAAGTAATTTTAAATTCTATTCTTATTATTTGAGGCATCAATAATTCTAACAATAGGAGCTTTTGTGTGTGTGTATAAATACATGTGTCATATTTACTTAACCACTAAATAAGTATTCTTTAGAGACATGCTTTTCAAACTGTTTCTTTCCTTTGCTGAGATGGGATGGGCCTTTCTATGTGTTTTCTTAAAGAAGCTGCAAAGTTCCCTCTGGTGCGTTCTGTGAACTGTAACTTCTGGTGGTGCAGGTGCTTGACCTATGCCTTGGCACCCTCCTGGGACAGTCATAAGACCTGGTGAGAGAATTGTCAGATCTGAAACTTTCCAAGCTTCTAGTTTCCTGTCTGTAAAGTCAGGATAATAACATCTGTCCTTCTTTAAGAATCAAATACAAAGTTGTATTTTGTAAATGGCAAAACACTATAAGTAATACTATATGTATGTATCTATATATGTGTGTATAGATATAAACTAATATATGTGTGTAAGTTATTATTGCTGATGTTCTTCAATGGTTTGCTTCCACAAATGCCACAGAAAATGCTTATTGAAGGATTTCAATGGGTCTAATTATTAGCTATTCACTAAGTCTCAGTAACAGTGAATATGACTGGCCATCACATTTAAGAGCATGTGATGGAGTATTCTTTTCATAGTTTAACACTGCCTTGGTTTTCTTTTTCTTGCTTTTATTTTTCTTGTGAAAAGTATTGGAAAACACAAACCAGTAAACACTTACTAACCTTGGATCTTCTCCAGAAGAGTCTTCTTACTTCTCCACAACTACTTCTTACTGGAGAATTGCAGCCTCAGATGGCAAAGAGACAAGTCTGGCCAGAACAAAGAGTCCTGCTGGGCAAGAGGGATCTGGCAGTCACCTAGTACAAATGTCCCTTCTCTTGTGACAGCCTTTCACAAACTTGATGAGCCTTTCTCCAGACTTCCATGGCTCTTTTTTCAGACCTCTTTCTTCCTGTTGATTACATGATGGTGAAGTTAGTTAGTTTTTTATCAGTAAATAATACATGTCTGTATATAGTGATAAAATTTTAAAAGTTAAGTATGTTGAATAAAAATGAGCATTCTTCTTCCTCTCCATCTTCCTGGTAGCAGTTTGGAGCATATCCCTCCAGATCAATTGGTATGCAGCTCTGATAAAAGAATCATTCTGTACATTTTGCTCTACATTTTTTATCTTTTCCTGTCAAAATATATGTTGATATATCTATTCCATAATACAAATGTATATTATTTAACTGCTGATAGATATTTCTTTCTCTGTGTTCTTCTCTTTCTCTCTTTGCAGTTATAAACAATGCTCCAGCAAACATTCTACACACACACACAAACACACACACACACACAATACACACACACACACACATTTCTGAAGAATAATTTTATAATCTTGTTTTATACAATTAGTTTTTAAATTCAGCTAAAATTTATTTTTATACATAATGTGATATAACTATACTTTAAAAAATAGATATCCATTAGTTCTCAACAATTTACTAAATAGTCCATCTTGTTCCTATTTTTCTAAAATGTTAACTTTATCAGAAGTTAAATGTGCATGTATATCTCCTTTTGATTCTTTCACTAATTTATTTGTCTTTCTATGGGTCTATTTGTCTGTACCAACCATACTTTTCATATAATATAGTTATGATAATCTTATAGGATGTTACAAATCTGGTAGGGCAGGTCTTCAAACACTGTTCTTTTTCAAAATGTTTTTATTATCTGTGTTCATTTTTTCTTCTGGCTGAGCTGTAATATTAGCTTGTCAAGTACCATGTTCAGTTTTTCCACCCTGCCTTCCTTGGTGTGTGGTTTTTCATCTTTGCTATTTAATGGTTGCAAGAGAGTTCCTCTGTCTTCCACCATCACATCTAAGTTCAAGGCAAGACACTAGAAGGTAGAGTAGCAAGAAATCAGAGGCTTTCCCAGATAACTCCTTCCCTCATCCACATTAGCAGACTTCAAAATATGTTCCATTGGCCAGGATTGTGTCATGTGGGTACCACAAGTAATAAGGGAAGCTGGAAAAACTAGCATTTGGCTTTCTATCCTCTATAATAGAAGATGACATGGAATAATGAGGTTGGTAATGGATGTTAAGTAAGCCAACATATAGTATCTTCCACAACAATTTTAGGAAGGGAGAGATTTCACTAGTCACCTTTCTCCATTTTATAAAACCTGTCATTAGGACCGGACGAGGACAGAGGACAGAGTGGGATTGGCAGCAAGATTGGCTGTCATAGCAGCACTAATGTTTCCCCTGCCATTGGCTAGATGAGGACTAAGGCTGGGACATGGCTGAATCTATTAGTGGAGGCTGAAGCTCCAGCTGTGGATACTGGAGCCATGTGGGGCTGGAGCCAGACGGCCATTTTAATTTGTCTTCAAACAACTGGAAGAAGTAATTGTTAAAGAATGTCATTTCATAGGACATAACATTGCAGCATTCCTAGATTACTGAATAGGCTAAGTATGTGCTTAGAACACAATCAAATTAGGGATTCTGTGAGAAAAGGTTTAATTTTGATGACTTTAGCAAGATTTTTGCAAAATAAAAACAAATTAGAAAGAAGCTACCAACTTTTAATAAATTTAGGATGTACCATTTTTTATGTACTTTTTGAAAGAAAAAATGCTACCAGTAAATTCTGATATACCATTGATAATAAGGCACATTCTGACTTCAGAAATGTTAAAATGTGGGGAAATATGTCTTATTATTGATTAAATATGGTATTTTTATTATGTTACAAGAGTAAATTTTGGGTTCTATGGCACAACATTTAAATTTTTAAAAAATTGAGGTCTAATCAGATCAATGGAATTTCTCTTATATATACACTTATGTAACCACCAACTCTATTAATATGGAAAACATTTTCACTGTCTCCGAAAGTTTTCTTGTATCCCTTCTCAGTCAATCCCAAACACAAATGTGGCTACTTTCTGATTTTTTTCACCACTAATTAGTTTTATTTGTTTTGGGTCTTCATGTAAATGGAATTTTTCAGTTGTAATCTCCTGTGTCTGGCTTCTTAAATTAGCATAATGTTTTTGAGATATATGCATCTGTGTAAAAATATAACAGTTCATGCATTCTCCTGTTGATGGCCATTTGGGCATTTGGGTTGTTTCTAGTTTTTTTGTTTTTTGTTTTTGTTTTTTTGTTTTTTAATAATGTAGATAAAGCTTCTATGAGCATATGTGTAAAAGTCTTCATTCAGACTTGTATTTTTCATTTATTTTAGGTAATACTTAGAATGAAATTACTAGAGGTGATGTATGTTTAACTTTTAATAAACTGGAAAACAACTTTTCAAAGTGATTTTACTATTTATACTCCCACCTGCAAAGTATGAGAGCTTTAATTTTTCTAAATCCTCATCAACACTAGAAATTGTTAGTCTTTAAAATTTTAGTTGTAGGTATACAGAAGTATATCATGGTGGTTTTAATTTGCATTTCCCTGATGACTAATTATGTTGAGGGTATTTCTATGTGCTTTTGGCCACTTGGGTATCTTCTCTTGGAAGTTCTCGTTCAAATCTATTGTCTATTTGTCAAAATTGAATTATTTGTATTTTTCTTATTGAATTTGGCGGTTCTTCATATATTCTGCATACTGAGTTCTTTTTCAGATATCCATTCTACAAGAAACAATCACTTAAATGAAGGAAAACCATATGGTTGAAGCAAATTGTGAAATTGAACTCAAACTAACATTTACTGAATGATTGAATGACCAGCTATTCAAAGAAGTCTGTGTGAATCCTTCCCCTTAAAAGGAGAACACTTATATTGGATGGCCTCTATTTCCCCATTTATCTTGAATTATATAGAGGAGACATTGAGTTTTTTCAATACTTGCACCTCTAGAATAATTTTCTGTCCCTGAATTGGGGCTAATATTCTTCTTGGAACCATTTTATGGGCAATGGTGGATTTATAAAAACAGCAATGATCTAAGATAAGCAGAGCCAAAGAAAACCATAGGAAGAGGATTCTGAAGCAAGTTGAAAGGACCGTTTGTATGCAGAGAGTACTGAAGCAGAAGGTCAAGATGGAAGAGCAAGTCAAAGCCAGGACAGAAGTTGGAGGCCAGCACGTCTCCAAAAGCCAGAGGGCAAGGCAGGGCTATAATGTTAATGAGGAGAAACAGATGCTCAGGGATAAAAGGATCATGAAATTCATGAGAAGCCTGGCTAAAACATATTTTTCCTGCTATAACGGGACCAACAATAAACATCCCCAAACGTGACTAGTTCCAGATCTAGACTTTTAAGTTCTGCTTCTGTCCAAGCACTTACTATACCTGATAAGTCCCATCAACACAGAGACTTTTAAAACCTCCAGCCCTGGCTATTTATCCCGTTTAGATGAGACTCTTGGTTGTCTAGTGATATAAATGCAAATCAAACTAATACAAGCAAACAAAAAAAATGTATTGGTCCACATTATTGAGAAACTTAATAGAGTAAATCTGGCTTCTCTGGACTCAATTTCGGAATTCAAATGATGCCTACAGTAATATCTCTTTTTATCCATTTCTTGGCTGCTCTTTTTTCTGTGTTGTCTTCATACCTAGATGGGAAATGTAGCCAGTGGCAGCTCTGGGTTTTTACTGTCATTATGATCAGACAGCTCAGAGGAAAAGGAAGCCTTTTGCCGGGAGTCCCAGTTCCAATTCTGATTGGCCTGGCTCATGTCATCCTTAAGTAGATCAGATAAAACATAGGACTCCCAGTTAAATCTTAATTTCAGATCAACAAAGAACAATTTTTAAGTATGAGTATGTCCCATGCAATATTTGTAACATGATTATGCTAAACAATCTTTTATTTATCAGAAATTCAAACCTAAATGAGTATTCTATATTTTTATTTGCCAATAATGGCAACCCTATTCCTACTCCAGTCATTTGTGACCAAGGGCCTGATGGACTTCTGAATGCTGGGAGTTGAGTTAGTCACTGAAACATGGAGACCAGGAATGGGGGAGGGCTAGCTGCCAAAACAGATTCTGGGCAGTCAAAAAACTTGTGTCAACTATACCATCTCTTCCTGCCTGCACTCCTGGTTATGTATAGACTTTTGCCAGATCATGCATCTCATGTTAAAACTGAGATCATCATATTCATCTTTACTTTCGAGTGTTTGGTTTTTTTGTTTGTTTTTACTTTTTGGTAAAACTGCCAATTACTAATGACAAATGTCACTATTCCTCTGGTCCTTAGTTTCTTCATTTATTGATTCATCTTTGGTACCTAAATCCATGGCTTAAAAGCCCAACAGCTAGTTCTCCAATAAAGTCCTACATTGCAATATCTGACTCAGTTCCAGTCTAGTACTGGCTCAGAGGTGCTCAGAGAAGTACACTTAGCAGTCAATAGGAACCTGGGGATCCAGATGCAGCACATTTGTTGATCTGAGAGATCATTCAAGTTTTTATAATAATTGTAAAAATTATTATTTTGTGAAATAGTGTACTATATCATAGGAACAAAATTTGAACCTTAGCCAGGGGAAGGGGGCTGAATTCAAGATGTTTTCCTATTTCTCAAAATTATTGTTTTATAGCAGTTTTATATCACTTTGTCATAGTCTCATTTATGCACCTCAACCATATGTACGCATATCTGGTAACTTTTAGAAGATATTATTTTATGTCTAATTTTATCAGTTTATACCATAGGCAACTAACTCTTCCTTCAGTATTATCAGAATTCTTGGGAAATTGGGTTTACTCACTTGGAAAAGTCTGTGTGATAGTTGCCAAAGGACCAGGCTACTTTATGAAAAGTTCTTTTTCTCTGGGAGCTTTAGATTTGAATGATTCCCATGTCTTCTTCTTCAGTAAGTCCCTCAATAAGTGTGTTGGTCTTTAAAGGAAATTTTACTTCTTCTTCAGTAAGTCCCTCAATAAGTGTGTTGGTCTTTAAAGGAAATGATTTTCCTCTGGTTTATCTTTGGTAATCAAAACAAATAAAATAAAGAGCTAGGGAGGCATTGAAATCTTAGGTTTATGTTTAGAGACAGTATAAGAATCTGAAGCTTCATATCAGGAGCATGTGCTTTGACAAAAACAAACAACAACAACAAAAAACATGTAGGCAATAAAGATGGAAGATAAAATAGACCAACATAAAAAAAAGATATTCTGAGTTTTAATGTCAAGGAACTAATCCCTTATCTGTGTTTCAAGAATGAGAAAAAATGACATATTTAAAGTCCAAGTTAATTTTTTCCTTTCAATTAAATTGTTCCTGACTAAATGGTCTTTTTATATATCAAGAAAATGATCCCTTCTCCCCCTGATCTTCTGTTGAAAACAGTGGGACAATTCATTCTTCCTACTGATTAATTGGACAATACAGGCTCTTAAATGTGTGGGACCTAAATTTAGAGCTTCTTGTAGAGATCAGATATTCAAAGGAGTATAATTTATCAAGGATTTCCCTTTGGAAAATAATGTTTAAAAGCTCAGACAGCTCTAATTACTTTAGTATATTGATCATAGGAGAAATGTTAGATTAGAAAGAAAAGGTTTTAAAAGGGGTAGAACAATTGAGAGAGGCTAAGGACAGATTAATGTATGAGAATTGGGTGGCTCTGCCAATGGCAAAAATAATTTAAAAGTACACATTTCAAATCAGTCAAGGGTAAATGGTGGAGAGGGTTCAGAAGGAACAAGAGTCTGGGTCCCTTTTACAATAGTCACTGAAGTATTTTCTTTTAATAGAGGCCATTGTCGATGAAGAGTGACCTAAAATCTTGCACGAATAAAGGGAAACCTGTTGAATTCTCTATGACTTTAAGTGCCTAAGGGATGTTATGACCTTGGCTCAGGAAGCAATAGAAGTCCCTGAAAATCTTAAAAGAAAAAGGAAGGCGAAGAAAGCAGTGTGTTGGAGAAGCAAATCTGGAAGTAGAGTGCAGACTTGTGAAGAATAGAAGTTGGATTTAGAAGCAAATGAGTTTTCTGATTGAGTGTGTGGGCAGGGTTGAGGAGATGAGATGAATCTGTAACAGTTTAAAAAGAGTGGAGCACTTACAAAGAGGAATTATAGACAGGCTAAATGGTATCTTTGAGGTGATCGGGTCCAATTTGCTGTTCAATACAGTCTATCTCAATTTAGCAAACATGTTTTGGAATGGTTCCTTATACTGGTGTATTCAGGGGTTCCCTTTTAGGGAAACAGCATTCTCTAAACTATAGGATTTATTTTATTGCCTCTCTTTGCATATGTCCTCTCCAGAATGTTTCTATAGCATTGTGAGTCTTTCTGTTAGCTTTACTACAAGCCACCATCCCCACCTAAAACTTGGTGCTATAAACCCCTTAAAAGGCCAACAACCCTTGTCTTTGGAGTACATACAGTGGAAACAGTCCTACCTTCACTCAACCCTATGCCATCTGTTTCCCTAATCACCTCAAAACCAACATACTGATTATGATCTATGAAATTTCTTTATTGAAGGGTTAGAAAAGAGAATTATAATGTAAGAGGGTAAAAAGCTAATAAGAACTAACCTTCACTGAGTGCTTATTCTTTGCTTACTACAGTATTGAGGACTCCACATACATGATTTTGTTTAATATTTACAATAGCCCTTTAGGGTAGGTATTATTATGTTCTCAATTTTACAAAAGAGGAAACCAAGACCCAGAGAGATATGGCAATTTCCCCAAAGTCACACTTCCACTGAGTGGTACAGTTAAAATTTAAGCCCAAGGAGTGTGTCTTCAGGGCCTTCATCCCCATGCACCATGCTGTCTATAGACTCTCTCAAGGGAACACTTGAGACACAGACCTTCCCAAGGAGGCCTTCCATCTCTCCCCACTCTGTAGGTGGCTTTCCTGCCTTGGCACTTGGGCCTTTTCTTCCCAAACTCCTTCATCTTCAGCTTTATCCATGCAAAGCTTCACTCTTTCCCTTGGGATACTTCACCATGTCCTACCAGAAGAGGCTTCACTCCATATATTTTTGTCCCAAAAGTGAGTTTAATGAATTTTAGTAATAGCCAGAGCTCCAGGAAAACAGAAAGTGATACTCGTCAAAGCTCAGGCTTTGGTAGGGGGGATTGCAGCTTGATAGATGAAGATGGACACAGATCTCCACCTCCCCAATCCCTCCTTCAAAAAATAAATTCTCTTTTCATTATGGGTCCGCCAGTTCCTTTATTAAATGCTTTATTAAAAGCAGATATATCTCTCAAAAATGTACATTAATCTCTTTTAAAAATAAAAAAGAATAGTCTTTATTTTTAGAGCAGTTTTATGTTTACAGAAAAATTGAAGAGAAAGTTTGGAGTACCCTCATGACCTCCCCCGGCCTATTCTCCTATTTTCATTAGTGTGGCACATTGGTTATAATTGATGAACCAATATTAATACATAATATTAATACTAACTGAAGTCCATAGTTTACATTTGGGTTTATTTCTTGTGTTGTACACTTCCATGGCTTTTGACAAATAAATCATGTCATTCATTCATCATTACAGTATCATACAAACATTAATTTCTCTTTCAGGGACAGTGTTGATAAATTCCATATTGATCAAGGAAACACTTAGGTATCTGTCTCTGTATTGAAATAACTGAGTCCCCACTGTAATGCTGAGGACTTTTGAATGTCCTTCCTGCTTTCTGACATCCCTAAAGAATTGCTGAATATTATATAATACTCCCAACAGAGTAATATATGTTATCGAACTGTAAAACTTTCCTAAAATCATGAAAATACTGAGTTCCAAATGCACCTGACCCCAAAGATTTTAGATTTGGAGTTGAGGATCTGTATTACCTAACATTTCCAGTAGGGTCTGTGACTGCACCACAGAATCAAACACCTTAATAATAATCTCTGCACATAAATATTTATCCTAAGTGGGGAAAAAAAGAGATAAATATCTCCACATCAGTTTAAGATGATTTTCCTTTGCCAAAGTGCAAATCTATTTCTCTATTAATATAAAAGTTTCCGTCTTTTCAAAGCATTTTGGATTTCAGAATTGCAGATATGGGATGGTGGACCTGGACAATACACGACAGGGTGGAATAACTGCCACTACGAAAAGGGCTGTGGGCACACACGGGTGTGATTGGCTCCTGTTCGTACCCCTTAGCTGAATCTGGTTTCAGGGAGAAAGTGATAAGGGAATATAGTAAGTGGGTATTTACTATTTGCATTAAAAATTTCTTAAAGTGTATCAGTTAGTATGTTTTGTTTAAAATAACAGAAATTCCAGCTCAAAGGAGCTGAAACAATAAATGCTTCAGCTAAGAAATTTTGAAAGGCCACTGAGGACTAGTATATAAGGCAATAGCTGTTCCAGAAGCTCAAAGATACTATGAAAGACCTAGCTTCTTCTGATCTCTCTGCTTTCCTCTGTGAGTTGTTTGCACTAAGGTTGGCTCTCCTCCTGATTCCAAATGGCTGCCAGCAGTTCATAGATCTGCACGCTTCTCTACTCAAGGCCAGAGGAATGAGAAAGCACTTCTCTCTTGGACGAGCTTAAGTCACATGCTCCTCTCTGTGGCCAGGAGGTGAGAATGCAGTGGTTTGCTTAGCCTCGGTTAGCAGTCATCAAATTAGCTATGCATATTCTTGAGGGTAATTGAAGCTGTTCAAAAGGTACACAGGCTTGGATAGTTCTAAGACAAGCTATTTCTATATATTCACTTTCCATATTTGCTATTGCCTAAAACTGAAAAAACCCAAACACCTGTCTGCAGTTCTTTTCACTCGTCCTTTCACAATCATCCTTCTCCCACTCTATCAAAAAAAAGAGCCACGTCAAATCCATTATCTATTACTGTGTGCATTGACCTAAGGCATAAAAACCTCTGGAGCACAAGGACAGTTTTGAAATGTTGCTATTGTGTTTCAGAAAAAAATCAGACCGTGAGAAACCAAGCACCACTCAGAGAGTTGGAGAACTCAAGTTTATTATGTCAGCAGTCCCAGAAGAGCTAGTGCTCTGAAGATCTGGGCCTTGAGCTCAGGAGCAATCTTGCTTTTATAGGGCTTATCCGAGCAGCTAAAGTTGGCATGGGCCAATTGGTAAATTTGTCCTCAGACAGTTACAGAGCACGGGAGTTGCTATGGATTACAGGCAGTCACAGAGCACGAGATTTTCAGACAGGAACTCAGGCAATACATCTGTTATCTAGACAGAACAAGCAAAAGGGAGGATGAATCTTTAGTTAATTTCGAGGTCACCCTGCCCTTCTGCCTGTGCGGCAAGCATATTTACAGAAGCAGAACGAAGATCTGATTATAAGGTTAGCCTTTTGAGTGGAAAATTCCTCTTCATTCCCCCCTTTTGATGCCCTTTAAATTCTTATAGAGCATCAATCTCTTGATGTTCTTGGACTAGGGGCTGGTATAAGGGTGATCCAGATGTCACAACCATTTGTAACTTTGTGGATTCTAGGCGTGAGGAGACAAACTCAACAAGACAGTTCAGGATACAGGGACCAAATAAGGGAGCTATGAAGAGCATGAGGAGAGGACCTGCAAGGGGGAGAAGTCAAGATCCCTAACTCCATTTTCTGGACCAGAACCCCCATGACTCTTTCAATTGTTGGCAGATTTTTGAGGCTCTATCTGTAAGCCTCCTCGCTGCATCTCTAACTATACCAGATTGATTAACATAAAAACAACATTCTTCTTCTAAAAATAAGCATAACTCTGCTTTTCAGCTGTTAGAAGATCAAGTTCCTTCTAGTTTTGTAAAACTACTCCTGCTAAGGAATCTAATTGGCTTTGTAAAGTGACAATGCTTTTGGATATGTCTTCTAAGCTGTCAAATAGGTTCTTAAATAAGCTTTGGTAATAAGACAGAGAGGAAGCTAGGCCAACTATGCCAGTGCCTACTCCTGCGGCAATGCCAAGGCCTATAAGAAGAGGAATGAATTGTATTCCTTGTTTGGTTCTTGTGTGTGTTAGAGGGATAGTTATGGACTGGTTGTTGGAAGTGATGTTTATTTCAAGGGCCAAGTAAATCAGGGTACAGGTCCCTGTCCAGTTAGCCGGGAGACAGAGATATGAATTGGTTCCACAAAGAAAGAATATACCTGGGGTTCCAAGACAAAAACTCATCTCAATAGTAAAAGGGCACTTGTTTGGCCTTTTGCTGTTTTCAGATTCCCGGGTCATAAGTTTCCCTGCTAGAACTGCCCCTGTGAGGGGTTGGAGGGGTCCATAGGAATTATCCTGAGATGCTCCAGATGTTCTATGTTCCCAATGTAAAAAATTTCTCTTAGTATCTATAAAGACCCATTCAGTGAGGTTTTCATATGCTGGTAAGAGCAGGCATTCTTCTTGGGAGGGTTCGGAGCAGAATTCCCAAGGAAAGATGCTTAATCAATCATTTGGCTTCCCTTGACAGTAATCTGAATTTTTATTTAGTAATCTTGTAGTCTTTACGTCGGGTTTCCATGAGAATCGTACAGGTTTCTTAAATGGAGCAGCCTGAGCTACTTGGAATCTAGACCAGTCTTTTGAGGGTTCTATTTCTATGTATAATTGCAATGATAATCTTCAAGGGAGCCTAAATTTTGGCTCTGGCGTGGCTCTTGACTTCTCCTGATACAAAGGTGTGCCTGAAACTTAAGATTTGTATGAGTTGATATTGGTCCCCAAATTGGAGGCTTAGGAGAGGCTGCCCAAGTTAAGTTGGTTCAGTAGGACATTAAGAGGTTAACTGCCCATCCTGTCAGTGTACCTTTAGTCATGTCAGTGATTTGGAAATCAAATAAATTTTCTATATTCATCAGTTCAAACGAGTGGCCTCCCTGGTACTTGGGGTGAAAGGTCATGTTACTTGTTGCCCAATATTGGATGGGGATGGGGACAACTGAGTAGTGGGCAAAAGGTGGAGATAGGCAGAACCAACGATCTTTAGCTAAGTCATTACTGGAAGAGTTTAAGAGATAATAAGCTAAATTAAGAGTCCTATATAAGTACTCTGTATCCATAATTCCTTTGTAGGATGAGTTAAGAGACACCATTGCTTGGGTTACCTGAGCAAAAAATCCTACTAGAATTAACAAAGGAAGGATCTTCATAATTATAACCAATGGCAGTTAGACAAAGCTTCTAGAAACGTACTGAAGAGGAGTATAACCTGAACATGCAAGAACTGAGAGGATCTCGATGCAGACTAAATAGGTCAGGAATGATAACAATACATCTGGACAGTCTGGACCATTGATCCTCAAGCTTTTGCCGAGCGTAGACTGTGCAGCTTCTGGGGGTGGCCAGAACAGGGTTGAAGGTCTCAGGTAGATCACTCTGCTGTCTCTGGAATTTGACTTGGAGCGGCTGATCAAAAAGAGGCTCTGCAGTTCATGTCTCCCATTTTTCCAGAGGTGTCGCTCTCTTAACCCGGGTGTGGTGGATCCACAGGGTGATACCTGCAACCTTAACAGCAGTGGGAGTTGCTAATATAACAGTGTGAGGGCCTGTCCAGATCAGCTGGAGTGGCTCCTTCTTCCAGTCTTTAACTCATACTTCCTCTTCTGGCCGATAGGGGTGGATCCAATTCCCTAAGGGGATAGGGGCTCTTTCTAGGGTTTCCTGGGTGATGTGGTGAAGGATCTTCCCTAGGGTCTGAAGGTGTCCGGACATTTCTACATCAGCTACTAGTCAAGGGTCTCCTTTTAGCTTCCTTATTACTGGAGGAGGTCTCCCATAAAGAATTTCAAAAGGGGAGTAGCCTGAAGGCCTTGGGGTGCACCATGCTTGGAGTAGAGCCAAAGACAGCAAGTCAATCCAAGGTAACTGGGTTTCCTGAAAAAGTTTAGCTAGAGTTGTCTTGAGGGTCCAATTCATGTGCTCAACTTTCCCTGAACTTTGTGACCTGTAGGCCATGTGGAGTTTTCATTTGATTCTCAGAGCTTTGGATAGTGTCTGGACTATTGTCAGATCCTATAGAGAGGGGCAGCCCGTATCTTGGAACAATTTTCTTCAACAAGGTTTTAACTACTTCTCATGCCTGTTCAGTGCGTGTAGGGAAAGCTTCAGCCCATCTGGAGTAGGTGCAAACTAACACAAGCAAGTATCAGTGGCCCCGGCAGGGCTTGACCTCAAAAAATTCCACTTCTAGGTCTTCGAAGGACATTGTCCCAATAGTTTGTACCCCTGGATTAGCTTTTGGCTTTTGGCTGGCGTTGTTTCGTGCACAGGTTACTCATCTAGCACTGATCTGGGCACATAGGGTTGGGAGCTTGGGTATGAAATAGTAGCAGCCTAACAGGCTTTCTAAAGTAGTCAACTCATGGTGTTGTGTTACCAGCTGAGCTGCCACTACAACAAGAATAAAAAGTCTCTGATCTGGAAGCTCCCACCAGCCCTCCTTTCTCTTGGTTCCCCCTTCACTTAAGACCCATTGTTCTTCTTCCTTGATGTATTTCAGAAACAAAGGTAATTCTCGAGCTAGGAGAACCTTGGAAACTGGCTCAGGACCCGTTGTGGCACTTGCTTGGTTGGCAGCATCCCTAGCTGCTTGGTCTACCAGTCGGTTTCCCCTACTGACAAGGTCGGTTCCTCTCTGGTGGCCCTTGCAGTGAATGACTGCCACCTCAGAAGGCTTCCAAACTGCCTCTAACAGTTGAAGGATTTCTTCTTTGTTCTTGTTTTCTTTTCTTCCCACCGTCAGTAGTCCCCTCTCTTTATAAATTGCTCCATGTACGTGCAAAGTAGCAAAGGCGTACTTTGAGTAAGCATAGATATTGGCCTGTTTCCCTTCAGCCTGCTGCAGCACCTGGATGAGTGCCCATAGTTTGGCCTGTTGTGACGATCAGCCCTGTGGCAGAGCCTCAGCTCTGATTACCTCATCTGTGGTTGTTATTGCATAGCCGGCTTTGCGCTGTCCTTCATGGATGAAGCTGCTCCCGTTGGTGAACAATACCAGTTCTGAGTTCTGAAGAGGAATGTCTGTCAGGTCTGGCCCACTTGAGTAGACTTCATCTGTGACCTCTTCAATATCATTGTCAGGAGGTCCCTCTTCAGTGGGCAGAAAAGTAGCAGGATTCAACATCCACACAGTCGCGAGGCGGACCCATGGATTTTTGCAAAGCAGTCCCTGATAATGAGTTATCCTGGTGCTGGTCAGCCACTTGAGCCCCTGGTTATTCATTAATGCAGTAACAGCATGGGGGACCTTTACATTTATATTCTGTTCTAGAATGAGCTTGTCTGCTTCTCTGACAAGGACTACCATGGCAGCTAAGGCCCGGAGGCATGGCAGCCATCCTGTGGCCATCGGATCTAGCCATTTGGACAGATGTGCAATCAGGCGCTGCCATGGCTCGACTGTTTGTGTGAGAATCCCCAGTGCAGTATGATTCTTCTCATGTACGAAGAGGTTAAATTCTCATGTCACATCCAGTAGTTCTAATGCTAGGGCACTGGTCAAAAGTCTCTTTATTTCTCTGAAGGCTTTTTCTTGTTTGGAGCCCCATTTCAGGGAATCTTTACTGGACCCAGCTCTGGCCTTGTACAGTGGCTTGGCAATTTCAAAGAAACCTGATATCCAGATCCGGCAGGATCCGGCAGCCCCTAGGAATTCACGGATCCCTTTTTTAGTGTATACCTGAAGTACTGAACAGATGGCTAGTTTCCTTTCATGTCCAAGTGACCACTGTCCTTCTGAGATGATGAACCCAAGGTATCTGACCTCCTGTTTGCAGATTTGAGCCTTCCTCCATGACACCTTGTATCCCATGGTAGAGAGTAGAACCAACAAGGCTTTAGTACCTTTCCAGCAGTCTCTTTGGGTGGGGCTAGCCAGCAACAGGTCATCTATGTACTGGAGTAGCATGCAGTTCAGTCTCTTCAGGGAAGGCAGCAAGATCTGCGGCTAGCACTTCGCCAAACAGGGTGAGTGAGTTCTTGAAGCCCTGTGGTAGTCGAGTCCAAGTCAGTTGTGTCTTTCTCCCAGTGTGTGGGTTTTCTCAATCAAAGGCAAACAAAGGCTGGCTGGCCGGTGATAACCGGAGGCAGAAGAAGGCGTCTTTGAGATCAAGGCAGGTGAACCAGCTTGCTTGGGCAGATAAGAGACTCAGGAGGGTGTACGGGTTCGATACAAGTGGATGGATGGTGACCACTGCATTGTTGATGGTGCAGAGGTCCTGGGCGAGGTGAAAGTCATTCATTCCAGGCTTCTTGACCTGAAAAAGAGGAGTATTCCAAGGTGACTGACACTCAACTAGAATTCCAGTATTGCGCAAATGCTGGATGTGGTACCAAATTCCCAAGCATGCTTCTTGTGGCACTGGAAATTACCTTTGTGTGACAGGAGTGGCTCCTGGCTTCAGGTCCACCATGATGGATATGTGATTTTTGGCTAAACCAGAGGGACCCTTTTTTGGCCCAAACAGCAGGAACTCTTCTAGCAGGCTAGTTGGATCTGTTTGTTTTCTTTCCAGAGAGTAGAGGTGCCATTCATCTTTTCTGAGCACAGTCATGGTCATCATTAGAGCAGGTTGGCTTCCCAGAGTGAGACTGGTGGGTTTCCTGGGGGCAAAGGTGATCTGTGCTCTAAGTTTTGTTAATAAGTCTCTACCCAAAAGGGGACGGGGCACTCTGGTAGGTAGAGGAACTCATGAGTCATCGACATGACGGGTTTTGCAGAACAAGCAGGCAGCTCGGTCCTCCATGGCTCCAACAATAGTTGTTGTTAGGTCTGTGAGGGGAGCCGCGGGTGTGAACACCATAGAGTGTTCATCCCCAGTGTCTACCATAAAGGTCATTGATTGGTCCCCTACTTCTTTGCGACCGGAGACTCCCGGGGGCCTAGGATCGGGGAGCCCAGTCGCCCCTAGTCTGACTCTTTTCTGGCCAGGCCAATAAGATCTTGGATGACTGTCTCAGGTTGCTATTTTCCTTTACAGGTTGATTGAACTACTTTGACGCTTCAGATATCCTCCCACGGTGGGGACACTCTTTTTTCCAATGGCCGGTCTCTTTGCAGTAGGTGCGTTGGTTGCGGCGTAGCAGTGGTCCCCTTTTGGCCTCTCCCTTCCGTTGGGGAGCACGCTATTGTACCAGGCCTGGCTTTCCTAACATGGCTGCCAGCAGGGACACCTTTTGTTTCATCCGCTTATCAGCTCTTTTGGGCCTCCTGGTTGCAGTTCACACATACTTTGTTTGCGACCTCCAGTAGCTAGGTGGCATTTGTCCCAGCAAAGCCCTCTAATTTCTGAAGCTTGCGGTGGATGTCAGTGTAAGATTGAGCCATGAATGCCACGGTGACCATGCATTGGTTTTCTCGTGCTTTGGGGTCAAAAGGACTATACACCCAGAATGCCTTGCATAGTCTCTCATAGAATTCTATGGGTGACTCATCTGGCTTTTGGAGTAGTTCTGCCATTTTTGGATGTGTTTGTTGGCTTTCTGGCCCCAGCTTTCACCCCCTGGAGTACGGCCTGCCAGTACATGTTGGGAGACTCTTTCATTCGGGATGTTGAAGTCTCACTTGGGCCTGGCATCAGGTGCAGCCCCCAAGGCCCATGCTGTGGGGTCAGGTGCACTATCCAGTGCTTGTCCTTGGAGCCATCACCGTGTTTCTGACAGAATGCAGTGTAGTTCTTCAGTGTTGAAGAGAGTTAGGAGGAGTTGCCGACAGTCATCCCAGGTAGGCCAATGAGTTTGGAAGATGGACTTGAACAAATCAATCATCACCTGAGGTTTCTCTGAGTAGGATAGGGTGTGCTGCTTCCAATTGAGGAGATCAGTTGTGCTGAAAGGCTGATAGTAGAGGACAGGGTGGCCCGGCCAGAGTGTGACATCTTTACTAACCTAAAAAGGGCCTTGAGTCTCTCAGAGTGGCATCTGGAGGGCCACAGGCTGTTGGGCTGGCTGTGTAGCTGAGTGAAGATGCCGTGGACTTGGGCTTGGAAGTCGCTCAGGCTATTGGGGCAGTGAAGGCACCGATGGCAGAGGGCTGTCTGGTAATTGAGGGTAGAGTGGCTGTGCAGGGACTGGCGGAGCTGTTGGGATATACGACAGTGGGAAGAAAGGTTCTTCTTCAGGGTCCCCTTGGTGGATGATTCTTGCTGGCTCTTCCTTGTTCTTTCCCGGGGCCGGCTGGGCCATAAATACTTTATTCTGTCCCTGCTTATTTGTGCAGAACTGGGCCCAAGGAGGCACAACAGTAGCGATTTGCAACCATGAGCCTATGTATGAAAACTGGTCTAGATGTCCAGGGGTCCTTGTCACTACCCAGTATACAGTTCTGGGAGGTCCAGGATCCCTTCCAGAGGCAATCCTACCCTGAAAGCAGGCCACTCAAGCTCACAAAGAGTACAGAGTTTTCCTGGGGTCAACTTGACACTGTAACCCCCTGGGAAACCTTTCTTAAAATTTTTCAACATACAATGTAAGACAATTGTCTTAGAGGAACCTCCACCCATATTGCCTTAGGGAGCTTCCTAATGGAGTGGGAAAATAAACCCTAAAATTTAAAAAAAAATCATTTAACAGAGGGCCCCTATGTCAAAAGGGCCGTTTGGAAATAGACAATTTTTAAGCCGAATCAGTAATTAATTGTCCCCTCTCCTTGTGTATCCCATCCTGTATTGGTGGCACAAAGACAAACAAGAGTGGGTGCCTCCTCCAAAGAGGAGACCACTCAGGTGCTCATCTGGCTGTGTCCCGAAGGAGCTTAGGTGATGCTTAGCCGTAGTGGACTCAGCTTTATGACTTGCGATCGGACACTAGTCTAGTGCTGCCCTGGACTGTATGCCGTGCACCATGGAACTGCAGAAGAGCACACTCAGACTCTGTAGACTTTAGGGGATCTTGTGGGTACCCAGCTGTAGAGCCACAAATTCATACCTGACCGCTCATTCATTCACACATTCACACACCAGAGGTTAAACATTGCCTCCCCGCCTTTTGGAAAGCCCTGACCTTTGTCTTCTCCCCCTAGGAAGACCTTGATATCTGCCCCCCCGTTGGGAAGACCCTGACCTATGTCTTCTTACTGAAGACTTTGGGAGATGATCAAGCTCCTCTTCTGTCTGAAGATGGGACTTGACTGGGGTGCTGAGCCCTGTGGCCTTACCTTATCCTGTGGCCGTTTCTAGTGAGTTGGCCTGTCTCTCCTTTGAGTCCGGTCAGGGCTCAGCCATCCGGAGAGTCGGAACACTGGTCCGAAAGAGAACCTGGAATACCATCAGGTGGCGTGCCTCCTCATTCGTCTCAGAGCCCCTCCTGCCTGGCCGGGCCAAGCCACCGGTCCAGTGGCTCAAAGAGCCGGTGTGGTTAGAATTTTGCTGGGGCCTCCAGAAACGTTGCAGAAAAATCAGACCAGAGAGAAACCAAACACCACTCAGAGAGTTGGAGAACTTGGGTTTATTACACCAGCAGCCCCAAAAGAGCTAGCACTCTGAAGATCTGGACCCTGAGCTCAGGGGCAATCTTGCTTTTATAGGACTTATCTGCGCAGCTACAGTTGTCATGGGCCAATTGGTTAATTTGTCCTCAGGAGGTTACAGACCATGGGAGTTGCTATGGGTTACAGGCAGTCACAGAGCACGAGATTTTCAGACAGGAACTCAGGCAATACATCTGTTATCTAGACAGAACAAGCAAAAGGGAGGATGAGTCTTTAGTTAATTTCGAGGTCACCCTGCCCTTCTGCCTGTGCGGCAAGCATATCTACAGAAGCAGAACAAAGAGCTGATTATAAGGTTAGCCTTTTGAGTGGAAAATTCCTTTTCAGTTGGACAAGTTCCTTTAACCAAGGCTTTATGACTTTTCCTGTCTTATACATATATCTGCCAAGTGTGAGACATGACTTAGGAAGCAAGTATTAGACCTATCTTGGTATGTTCTGAAATCAGAGATGATATAGAGTGGAGTCATGGGACAATTTCCATTTATAGCTCTTACATCTTCTTGCCCCTGCTGTGCTTAAAGGAAAGCATCATTCCAGGGGTAGCATTTCATGAGGCCAAAGCAAAGGAGAATAGATGAGAAAGATTGAAAATGGTGGTGACTGATCTCTTGTCTACTCTATCAGTCTAGAATTCAAAAGTGAGATTATTGCCATGGGTAACACTTGTGTTTGATTTAAAAATGAAAGGAGGCTTTTCTGACAGAAAGTAAGTCTATTTGTCTGCAGATTTGGCAATGCTGTCTAGATTTGCTAACATGATTATATGTCAAACATCTTCTGTAAATTCAGCAAGTGAAATCTGCTGTTGAAAAGTTTCTATAAAATATATTTAAAGCATGTGATAAACATTTATTTTAAAAGTATATTGATAATGTTTATTTGAAATTGGCAATATTTCTATTTTGCACACCATTTCTGGGTATACCAGATTAAATAAAACATCTCTTAGTAAAAGAATAACAAATATAATTAATAATCATTTGCTATCTAGGTAAAGCCTTTTTTATATAATTCCCCAAAATTGAGGGAGTGAATGACTCTTACTGAGAAATAAGTCCATTAGCAAGACATGTGATTTTCAAATCTTTGTTTCCAATGAATTAAAGAAAAACCCTTATTGACTTACCAACTGGTCATTAAAAATATACACTGTGTAATTTTAGGCATATAACCTGTATGCATATTAATCAAATATTAATTTTTATAATAAAATTTCTTCTATTTATTTATGTATGTGAATGAGGTCTCAGCACTTACATCAATAATAAGAAGAAACAACAATAAAATTAATTCTGGAAACTGTTTATTTCTTAAAATTAGTAATATTTATCCATGGATTTATGAACTAATTAAAATATAAAAGCAGCCCCATCCATCTCATTAAAAAATTCCCTTCCAGTACAATTTTGCTACTTATGTTCAGTCATTATTTATCAAAATGTACCATATATTTAAATTTTTAATCAATTTTTACCTGTAATAATTGTAATAATAACTCAGTGCAGAAAATTAGAACCTTATGGTCTAAAGATAGAACCTTATGGTCACAAGAAATAAGAAATTAACCTCAACTAACGGACATATTTTATTTCACAGAGGAATAATAGCTTGCTTAATAAAAGCAAAAAGAACATTACATTATAATCAAATTCTGGTGAGGAAATAAAATAGAAATGCAATTTTTAAGTAATAAAAAAGAACAATGGAAAACTTGGCCTGTTATAGAAGAGCTCGTTCATGGAATTTAGATGTTGGGAACCAGTTGTCATAGTATTTAAATTTTGTTGTATACATGTAAAAGAATGCATGAACAGTTTTATTTTAAAGTGCCAAAAGTTACATATACGTGATTACTTATTTTGTAGCAATCTGAAAGTGATAACAAAGGATTTTGAACATCAAATGTACAAAGGGACACACAGTTTTTTAAAATTCTTTTTGATGTGCACGAACAACAACAACAAAAATGAACATGGTGGCTTAAGCCACATGCCCCATCCATCTCTGGAGGTAGCAGGAAGAGAATCATCTTCCCTGGAACTGTCTAGATACTCAACCAGAAATTAGAGAATGTTGAGGAGAGACAAAAGGGATTGGCTGATGCAGAGGCAGGCAATCAGCAAGTACAAGGGGAAAAACCATTCAAAGGTCAATGCAAGTGAAATCATGTGGTATTTGACTTTCTCTGCCTGACTTAAGTGAAATAGGTGATTTCTCTTATATGTGGAATTTAAAAAAAAATCAAAACAAATGAACAAACAAAACAAAACAAAAACAGACTCATAGAAACAAAGAACAAACTGATAGTTGCCAGAGAGGAGGCGTGTGGAGGGATTAGTGAAAAAGGTGAAAGAGTCAATAATAGTGTGATAATTTTACATGGTGATGGATTGTTATAGGCTTAGTGTGGTGTTTACATCGTAAGTTATATAAACATTGAGTCACTATGTTTTACATCTGAAACTAATATAATATTGTGTACCAACTATACTAAAACAACAACAAAGATCAATAGAATTAAGAGAATCTTTTCCCCCCACCTTCCTTAATATGGTGTGTATGTGCTTGTTTGAAGGCAGAAGGGAGGAAACAGTGGTGAAATGGGGTCTAGAGGTCCAGTGGAGATGCCCTAGGGGAGAAAAGAAAGATAGGGGGTTTAGACAGAGAGGCAGTGGGTGTGTGGTTTTGTAAATAGATTGTGGCAACCGGCTTTGACATCCCTGAACTTTAACTGCCTGATAGACAGACAGGCACAGCTGGTTCTGCTGGTGGAGTCTCTTGGGGATTGCTATGGTCACAGAGCAGTTTTTTTTCTGCAAGGTCTAGCTAAAGCCCTACCCCCACGCTATCTGAGAGCAAATTTTAATCCTTATTAAAAGTATATTTTTCAAAGAGTGCATCTGAGGATTCTTGGGATCTAATATAAAGCATGGTGATTATAGTTAATAATACTGTATTATATGCTTGGAAATTGCTGAGAGTAAATCTTATATGTTTTCATCACACAAAAAAAGAAATGATAATTATGTGACATGATGGAGGTGTTAGCTAATGCTTGAGTGGTAATCATTTTGCAATATATAAATGTGTCAAATCAAAACGGTTTACACCTAAAACTTACACAACGTTACATGCCAAATTGTATTTCAATAAAACTGGGGAGAAAGAAAAGATAATGTTGTTGACTGTGCTCAGACATGCCCCCACAAATAAAAATGCCCTTCCAGGGCATAAGTTTGGCCTCTGAATTTACCTTTTTTTTTTGGTTTCAAACAGCAATCATTACAGTAATTTAAACAGATGTTGGTAAATTATATCTATGGAGATGTCCAGGTGTCCCGTATCTTTATATGAAGATAGCATATTTATTTTTAAAAACTATTTACTAAGTATAATATAAACACAAAAAAAGTAAACATGTCATGCAATTACAGTTTAATAATTTTTACGAACTGAACATACCAGGTGCTCAGCACTCAAGTCAAAAACAGACCACATCACCAGCACTCCAGCAACCCCTTTCTACATGTTAATCTGATAATATTTAAACTTAATTCAGTTTAGGCTTGAGGCTACCTCCCAAAAAAGTAGTTTGTTTCTGAAATAATATGAAGGCAATTTTAGGGTAAACTGTTAACTTGGTTACGTGAGTTTTTCACTGCTGGTAAACTGATTTCAGAAACATTTTGCGCCTGAGAACCAAATCTTTAAGCAAAAATCTGTATCACTTTTAGCAAAAATTTTCATCTTTTGGTAAATCATCAGAATCTGTCAAATGAAATGGTTAATAAGTGTGAAGTAGAGGATGTGGGTCTTTATTAAGCAGTGATAAATGAGCAAAGAAGCACAATATTAGATAGCAAAAAAGTGAAGACTATACCTTAGTAATTTGATTTAGGGTATTACTTTATATACATGCTCTGTGAGTGTTATGAATCTGTTAATAACTTTTTAAGCTGTTTTACTTTGTAAAGGGGATGATTATTGGAGAAAAACTGGTTTTCTTTTTACCTTATTTTATACTAGTAGTAATGTCAATAGTATCAAGTCAATAGTGTCTAGTTTTTTATTTTTATAGAGCATTGATATATTTATTTTAATTATTCTAATTCTTTCTTTTTTGTTTGTATATCTATGCAGATCTGATACCTATTATCTATCTATCTATCTATCTATCATCTATCTATCTATCTATCTATCTATCTGTCTATCTAATCTATCTGTCATCTATCATCTTTATTCAATCCAATCAACACAGGTATACTCATGTAGATGGATGGTGAGGCATGTGAGTATGGACATGATACCTGTGTTTTAAAACATCAGTGGATAGCTATAGTTGTATAGTGTTTTTTTTCTCCTGGAGTAAGGTAGAAGGAGTTGAGGATTAAAATGGGACAGAATAGGATTGGAAAGGAAAAGATAGGAAGCTGAAAGTTCACAAAGGTTACTTCTGCTAAAGCTGTTTATTAAATCAGATGGCCAAGTTGAGGTGGAGGAGACACCCCTGCAGTGTCCCTGACCCCATTAACCTCGGCTGGCTTCTGCTGGGACTGAGGATTGGAAGAATGGTTGTCATTGGCTTGCCTGATCTCAGGGATTTGGCACTTTGTTCCCTTTCTTCCAATGAAGCACTGGCTCCTGGGGTCAGGCTGTGTATTTACACATGTGCATTTATTCATGAGTGCACACCCTCATCCTACCACACACCAGTAATCAGAAAAAAAAGCCAGCATTGACCTTTGTTTGGCTGAACATCAACTGTAGCCAAAGAAGTCTGATGAATGTCAATTTTTTTTAATTGTTGTAAATATTTAATATGAGACCTACTCTCTTAACAGAGTTTTAAATGTATAATACAGCATTGTTAACTACAGGCACGATGTTGCCAGCAGAGCTTTAGAGCTTATTCATCTTTCTAAATGGAAACTTTTTACCTGAGTAGCAACTCACCATTTCCTTTTCCTCCAGCCCTTGGCAACCACCACTCTCTGCTTCTGTGAGTTTGACTATTTTAGATCCTCACATAAGTGGACCCATGCAGTGTTTATCTTTTTGTGATTGGCTCATTTCACTCAGCATGTCTTCATGGCCCATTCACATTATTGCGTATGACAGGATTTCCTTCTTTTTAAAGCTGAATAATATTCCATTGTATGTATATACCACATTTTCTTTATTCACCCATAAATGGACATTCAAGTTATTTCCACAATTTGACTTTTGTGAATAATGTTACAGTGAATATGGGAGTGCAAATACCTCTTCAAGATCCTGATTTCTATTCTTTTAGATAAATACCCAGAAGTGGAGTTGCTGGATCATATGGTAGTTCTATTTTTAATGTTCGAAGAACCTCCATACTATTTTCCAGCAACACTATTTTTGAATATGTGATATGCTTACTTAAGTTACTTAAGTAACTATCTCATTGCAATATGGTCACCATGAATATAATTTCTGCTTCTCAAGAAATATCTACTCTAGTAGTTGTGCAGTCTAAGCCTTTAACTTCTCATAAGAAAAGAACTCGAATATAAGAAAGGAATGTGAATGTTGGGAAGATTTTGCTCTTTGATTCTCAAAAAATGATTTTTTTCCTATCAATGATAGTGTAAATCTACCTTTCTCTGTTTCCTTCCCAATGTGTTTTACATTCAACAGTTTAGGTTTAGTACTTTTTGCCTTCAGTTAAATTTCCATTTAAGGTAATTGAAATGTAATGAATGGTCTTTGATACCCTGCTACTCTCTGTCAAAATGAACTATTAGAAATGCAGCATTTTAAGGGGAAAATTTGTACCACGGAAATTATGGGATTGTATTAGCATTCTGTGAAATAGAAATTGTAGGTTTTGGAATTGTAGGTTACTAATATGCAGAGATCAAGGAAGTTACAAATGTGTCCCTGTTAATGGAAAAGTGAGAGGGTGACTAGTCATTGGAGACCAAGTAAAATACAGAGGGAGGAGTTAAAGAAGCAGATTGGAGAAGTTAGAAGGAGGAGGCCAGTGGGGATAGAGAATCAGAGTAGATTTTAAGAGTGAGGGTACTGGTGGTGAGACTATAGGGCCTGGAGAGTGCAAGAGGGAGGAGGAGGAGGCAGACAGGAAGAAATTTGAGAGAGAGAAATAAGATGAGAGGTGGTCCCTGGAATATGAGAGAAGAGGGCCTTATGATACTGTAGTATGCAGGGATAGAAGGGGAGCTGATGTCAGGGTGGCAGGGTAAAGAAAAATGGGGGAATGGGACAGTGACATTAGTCCTTAGCAAACCCACCAGCATTCTACCTGCCTGTAGAATTATGGCCTTGAAATAGCTCCCATGGAAAGTTAGCGTGTCTAGAAAAGTAATTGGATACAGAGCATCTGTCAGTTTACTGAGTCTCAGGAAAGGCAAGAGCTTGATTTCCTGACTTGTGAATAAACATTTACTCTACTGAGAAAAATTAAGGGACTTTATCTCATCCACTTAAGTCTATGTCAAAGGACTGAAGGCAAGGTTCTGCTCCAAAGCTAAGTGAGTCCATTTTTGATATTTATTTAAAAGAATATTTTCATTTGTCAAGTGTTCCAAAGGTAGTACATAAGAATATTGGTACTGTATATTTTGCTAATAACTAGTGATAATTATATTAGACAACTACCTTACTAGAAGAGTATGTCTTGGGCAGAGAGTTCTTTATTAATCAATTTATCAAAATACAAGGGTCTCAGCCAAAGACTTAAAATATCCCAGCTGAAATGTTCCCATTGTTACCTTCCCAAAAAAATGACATAGATTCATATGAAGGAGATACACTCTAGTGTAAGAAATGAAATATATCTGTTAATAATGGAAGGAAAATGTCCTTATTTCTTTTGGGGCTTTATAGTGCCCTGGTGTGTCCCTGAGCACCGAACTGCTAAGTAGATTGTTGCCCTTGGGAGTCTCACCATCAACTTGGTGAAAGATGATTTGTGTTGAAAGACAAACCACCTTCATCTGGAACTTGTAAATTTGAGCTGGGGACACATTTGTCACATAGCAGCCTTGAAGTAAACAGGGTGGTTGCTCCCCCAGAAATAGGATTTTCATTTGCTGAAGGGCTTGGATTAGATGATCTTTCTGATCTGGTATATCTCAAGTCCTCTGTGATTCATTTGCCTGCCTTTCAAATACGTCTGTAACAAGGGATTCTCAACTCATCTTGGCAGTAGTATAAACTAAGGCAACATCTTTAAGAGGGTAATGTGAGAGTATCTATTAACACTCAAAATGTACAAATCTACTGGCCAAGCAATTCTACTTCTAGAAATTTAACTTGTACACTTAGTTGTATAGGTACACCTACGTGTATATAGACAAAATTCATTGTAGCAATGTTTGTAATAGAAAAGAAGTGGGAAAAAAACCTATAGACCCATCAGTGGGAGACTGAATGAATACATCATGAATATCTATTCAATGAAATACTAATCATTATTAAAATGTATAAGATAAATCTATAGGCGTTCATCTGTATGTGTTCTTATGTCCATGATGGCATATATATTTGTCTTTTTTTTTTTCCTACAAGCACTTAAAGCAGTACATGGAATATAATAGGTGGTAATAAATTTTTTAAGTGAATAAAAGAATGACGAATGAGTTTTTTAAATGAGCCTAAAGATGCCTATTAAAAATGCCTGAAGAACACTCTGTATTTCCCAAGGCATTTCCTTGTTGGATCCTTGGTCTCTCCCAGTTGCAATTTCAGGAGATATGAATACTTTATACCACCCTGTCCTTGAAGAGTAGGATGGTTTTATTTAATAATGATAAGGTTTAGCCCCAAATCTAGTTGACATACCCTGGGGTTGCAGAGGTGGAGGAAGGAAAAGAACCACTGAAGAGCCACTGCAAAATATGTCCCCATTTACAGCACACCACAAATGATGCTCATGGCTTCAGGCAGCTTTGACTAACTATGCTTGAGAACTGAATAGGAAAGAAATTGCCAGCTGTTCCATTTGAAAACATGTTACTTGATTTCTTGTTAGTTTTAACACAAACTCTTTAGCTCAGCAAAGTTCTTTCCTTAAATGAGACAGAATATTTCAAAAGAATATATGTTTTCAATGAGCATGATGGAGTTATACTTTTTCTATCAAGAGTTTGAAGATATACTCTGTGTGAAAAGAGTAATTCCAGAAGTGTTCTTCTTCTGAATTAATAATCTAAGAAACTTAAAAATCCTGACATTAACCTAGTCATTACCTGTGTTTTGATAGATTAGAAAGCGTTTCATTCTTCTTTGCTAATTTATTTCTTGCCTCATGTGTATTCTTATTTTCCATTCTATTTCAATAAAATAACTGGAGATATACTCTTAAAGGAATTTGAAATAGCCTCATACTCCCAAATCCTTTATAGAAAATCATAAAGCCTAATAAATATAACCATACCTGTTGGTTAAAAATACACATTAAGGAAAGTAAAACTTCCACTCATTTTCCTTTACATGTCCAAGAGAGCATTTAAGGATTTGTTTCAAAAGAACTGCTGAAAGTATGGAAACTCGACATCATCATAAAACTTGCTGAGCTACTAGGAGCTGGATTTACAAGTACACTCTCTCAGCACCTTCGCTGCAGTAGATAAGTCCATCTTGGCAGCCTGTTGTAGCCACCAAAATTCATATGACTCTTGCGTAGTCTGATTTAGAAACTTAGAAGAGTTTAACTTCTGACTGACAATTAGAGGGCTTTCAGGACCATAATATTGATGCTGTACAGTCCTCTTATTTGGGTGGAAAGGATTGAAGATTAGCCACTTCATTGCTTACTATTAGCTAGATCTTGCTTTTATCTCTATACTGTCTTAATAAACTAAAGGAAGAATGTAAAGAAATTTATTAGAAATTTGGACTTCTTCATATAAATAGACCCAAAAGGAACATTTGTCAGTTTATTCTGTGATAACGGTTCCTTTAAGTATGGCTTTCAATTGAACACACTTTATTTTTTAAATCTACTTTATTTTAAAAACATTTAGATTTACAGAAAAACTGAGAAGATAGTATAGAGTTCCCACATGCCCCATGCTCAGTTTTTCCATTATGAATTTATTAGTATGGTACATGTTACAATTAATAAAGCAATATTGACAGATTATTATTAACTAAAGCCTATAGTTTATTCAGATTTCGTTAGTTTTTACCTGATATTCATTTTCCGTTCCAAGAGTCCATCCAGGATCTCACATTACATTGAGTTATCATGTCTCTTTAGGCTCCTCTCTAAGCTCCTCTGACAGTTTGTCAGTTCCCTTGCTTTTGATCACCTTGGCAGTTTTGAGGAGTACTGGTCAGGTATTTTATAGGCTGCCCCTCTATGTTCTGATGCTTTTCTTATAATTAGACCGGGTTCTTGGTTTGGGGGACTAAGATCACAGGGGTAAAATGTCATTTCCTATTAATGTTGACTTTGATCACCTAGCTGAGGTAGTAGTTGTCAGGTTCTCCACTCTAAAGTTACTCATTTTATCTCTTTTCCATCCTGTATTCTATGGGCAGCCCATACTGAAGGAGTTAAGAGTTATACTCCCTCTGCTCAAGGGCAGAGTATCTACATAAATTACCTGAAATTCTTCTGCATGGGAAATTTGCCTCTTCTCCCCCATCTATTATTTTGACCAATCATTTTTTTTTAAAGTGTACATATGTATTTTATACTTTGAGTCACAATCTAATACCACTATATTTATTTTGTGGCTCAAATTGTTTCATCTTGGGAGCTCTTTTAGTTGGCTCTTGTGTATCTCTGACATATTCTTATTATTGTGGAGGGGGGTGTTTGTTTTCTGTTAACACTTCCTTACTTTCTAGCACCACAAGATGCTTCAGGCTTATCTTCTATATTTTGCTCCCTAATCCTTATTCAGCTATTTCTCCAAAGAACTCTGGTTCCTATTATTGATGAATGGTATTAGAAATCAATATCTGGGCTTTCAGTGTGCTAGCTGCTACTGGAGTATCATTTCTTTTAGGCCTTTTCAGGTGACATAGCAAAAAAAAATATGTGGGTGTATACTAATCTGTGTATATACACATATTTATATATAATCAGCTATGTATTAAGCTAAACATGAATTAATTCTGATGAACTTGATTACTACATGGATCATTCTAGCCTCCTTCCTTTGCTTGTTTGTAAACTCCCTCTCTAAGAGTGAGTTGTACTCTGGGTCCCAACATTGGCTGTTTGCTTAATTGTTTGATTTCAGAGTAAATGTAAAGCAGTATCAGAATTATTACCCTGTAGCCCCATGGAAAATAACTTGACCAACTGGAGTACAGTGCTTATGTGTCAGTCCTTTTGCTTTTAGCCATACATACTCTATTCATTCTTAAAGTTACTTAAGTCACCACCCTTTCTTCTCCCCTACTCACCTTTGGAGAAACCGTTTCATAGATTTGCAGTATAGTTATATTCTCTTGTCACAGTCTGCATTCTTTACTGGGATCCCCTGACGTTCTAAATGATTTTTAAAATTTACATATGTTAAGGTTCACTCTTTTTGATATAAGTTCTATGGCTTTCGACAAATGCAAAATATCATTTATCTACCATTATAGTATTATACAGAATAGTTTTACTGGCTTAAAAAATCCCCTGTGCTTCACCTATTTATGCTATCTTTTCTCCCTGAGCCGCTGGCAATCACTGACCTTTTTATTATCTCTGTAGTTTTGCCTTTTACAGAACATCTTATAATTGCAATCATACAGTATGTAGCCTTTTTTTCAGATTGGTTTCTTTTACTAAGAAATATGCATTTAAACTTCCTCCATGTCTTTTTGTGGCTATATAGCTCATTAATCTTTATTGCTCAGTAGTATTCCATTATATGGATGTACCACAGTTCGTTTATCCATTAACTTACTTATCAAAGGACATCTTGGCTGCTTCCAGTTTTTGGTGATTTTATATAGTTATTATAAACATTCACGTGCAGGTTTTTGTGTGGACAGAAATTTCCAAATAAACTGGTAAATCAATTGGGTAAATCAATCCCTTTCTGACATAAAATTCAAAGAGAAATGAGACTCTTTTTCAATTAACAGTGATGGGAAGGAGAAATTATTTTCCAGTGGTTTACTATTCTTTTAGTTTCTGTCTAACTTTTAATTGCCACGTTATTAATATTTATCCTATTCTTCTACCCACCACCTTTAGTCTTAACTATAAGTGGCTGTACTAGCATTAAGCATATAGTTAGGACTGGGTAATTTTCAATAATATCAATTTGAGTATTTGTACCTCAAATGTGATTGACATAATGATGGACAAAGATGGTCCTTTTTGCTTAGCCACTCTCTAAGCAAAAACTGCATGTTACAAGAAGCATCAAATGAGGAATTATCCAGTGGAAATGCTGTTACCTATTTTGGGTTCCTAGTCAAAGAGGCAGAGGTCTGAGTTCTGCCAAGAGTTTGAAGTCACCTTCGTCAGTGTTCCCCTTCCCTTCCTCAGTCCCTTGAGTAGTATTATCATCATACCAACATCCAGGGCTCTATCTAATAATAGGGTCCTGTTATGACTGGGGAGAGAAAGTTGAAATTCTTAACATTTGTCGAGCTGTGATATTTGCTTAATGTTCTGTACTGGGGAAGTGAGACGTAGGGCCACCAGATCTATCTGGGACTTTTCTTACACTCGAGGACAGGAGCCACATGAAACAAGATGCCAAGAATTCAAGAAAAAGAGAGTCACCGTACAGACACCCAAACCAGGAAGTATAGGTTACATTTGGAAGTTCACTGTCCCTGTCTTTTCTAATATTCCTACTATTTGTTATAATTAGTGACTCGTTAGGGTAATGGACAAAGTTTTTATTGGGAATGGCCTATGCAGTAACGATTATTTACATGTTTATATAGGACATGACCTGTCTAAACCTCTGTCAGAGTTTACTCCTTCAGTGTGTAGCTGGGGCATTCACTCCCTATTCCTAGGATGTCAGCAAATGTCATATTGTAAAAAAAAGTTTCCCAAAATTCTACTGATCTGTGTAACCCCTGGCTACCTAGGGAACCCACAGAAGCCACAACTACTAAAGAAAGACTGGAATTCCTTAAAGTCTTACTATGAAACATTTTGTTCTAAATCTCTATCAGATTATAACTCGTATTCTACATTTAAAGCACATAATTTGCTAAATTGTCTTAGTTTTATATATGTATTTTAAAGTCCCTGTAGGCCATGAGGTATGTGTTTGGCAAATACCTACGACCTCCTTCTATAGGAAATTGCAACTGGCTGTATTTACAGATTAAATAAGCTATTGACCTAAAAACAAAGTATCAATCTCTAACTTCCTGGCAATGACGCCATTTGACTCTTTAAATAATTGTTATTATTGTGAAATATATCATACAGAAGAGCATATACAAGATGAGTGTGTGGTTCAAATATTAAAAATAACAAAAGTTTTCCTCACTTTAGTGTCATAGTTTTTCAGAATGTCTAGGGACTGCATATACTTCATGTTGGGGTCTACAGAGACTTCCTGACTCTCCAGGGAGACCCAGCAGCAGGATTGGTACCAGGCCATACAGATCCAGTGGGCTTTTCACTATTGAGCTATAAAATGCTATTATACCTTAAGAAGCAAATATTTGACATTCATTTTGAACAAGGCCATCTTTCAAGTCAAAATAGATACTTAATGATTATTACCTATACCCATTCTCTATTACTTTTCAAATAATAGCACTATTTCCTTTTTCTAGAACTTCAAAGGGCAAAGGCCCAAAGATTTGTATCTTACTGCATAATGAAAGAAGTGAGGAAATAGAAGTGATCTGTGAATACTAGATATTATCACCCCATGGCATTTAAATAGAGACAGATTCTAACAAAGCACTACTCAGAATCTACTATATCCTGGTGCTACTTGAAAGTAGTCCATGGGCCAGAAGTATCAACATCACCTAGGAGCTTGTCAGAAAACCAGAATCTTTGGCTCTGCCTAAAGACGCTAAATCAGAATCTGCATTTAACAAGATTCTCAGGTGATTAAATGCACTGTAAAGCATGCTTCCTAGTCTGGTGTCCACGATGCACAGTTAGATGTTCACTCAACTCACATTTAGGGTACAAAGTCATTTTCTCAATTCTAGAGTCTCATAAAGAAACAAAAATAGAGTTTTCTAAGATGGTTTTATCTTCTAACATACTGTTTCTTATACACATACAACTAACGTATCCTTTACAGAGAGTAGTCAGTCTCTATGTACTTATCACTCTTATCACCCTTCTACTTAGCCACTTGAAGCTGTCCTGAGATAAATGCCTAAGGGTAGGAATTAGCCCTGTCTCTTACCTCTGCAGGACTTGGGGGCTGAGAGATCAGTAGCCTATGAAACGGCAGATTACATCAAATGAGTTCAAGTCAACTTCATCAGTGTCATTGCTAAATGACAATTTCGAGGACACAGTGATAAGATAAGTAAATATATTGAGCTGGCAGTATAAGTCTTAAAAATGAAATGCTAAACAGTGTCACAGAAACTATGAATCTCTAAAATTAATTCATGTTTGGATTTTTGATTGCCATTCACATGTCGAGTTCTGAGCTGTAAATCATGAGTTCGATGGATAATGACCTGTCAGTAGACTGACGTGAAGTAACAATTGAAATACATTTCAATATATTTTAAACACATTTTGAACAAGACGTTACAGCAGGATAAATAAAGCAACTTTGATCTTTCTATTCCAGGGTTTCTCAACCTCCACACTGACAACGTAATTCTTTATTGTGGGGGCATACCTGTGTGTTGTAGGATGTTTAGAAGCATCCTTGGCCTTCTCCACTAGACACCAGTAACATCTCCCTTCCTCTGAGGTGTGATAACCAAAAATGTCCCCAGACATTTCCAAATATCTCCAGGGTGGTAAAATTGAGAACCACTGCCTTATACCAAGCTAAATAGTCACCAAAAAGGTGATGTCTATCCTTGGTGGTTCCTGCTGAGATCGTAGCCACAATGTATCAGACAATCAGGCTCCTGTACAATGGGTGGAGATATCTAGAAAGTTGAATTTTGAGGATAAAGTCACTTAGCTATTAGGCTTGGTGTCTGATAACATCAGCGCCCATGGATATTCTGTTCTACCTTTGATATGCAATTACGGTTTGTATAACAGCTTCTTGCAGTTCCGTGGGGGCCCTTGCTGCCTTTGGAAATAGAAGATCCTGGGAGACATAGTCATGAACCAGGCCCATTTGGATACACAGAGCAACCAGTCCTCAAGAGCAAAGTGGTGTCTCCTTCAAGCCTTTACAAGCAGAACAATATTTAGTCTTATCCCCTTTAACCATAGCCCTGGACTCCTGGTGACCCTTTTTGAGAGCATCTTAGTCAGTTCAGGCTGCTATAATAAAATACCACAGATTGGTAGCTTATAGACAACTGATATTTATTTCTCACAGGAGGCTGGGAAGTCAAGGCACAAGCAGATTTGGTGTCTGGTGAGAGCTTACTTCCTGGTTGATAGATAGGCATCTTTTCACTGTGTCTTCATATAGTGGAAGGGCAAGGGAGCTCTGTGAGGTCTCTTTTATAAGCGTACTAATCCCATTCATGAAGAATCTACTCTCATGACCTACTCACCTCCAATATCATCACGCGGGGGATAGATTCCAACATAATTTGGGGTTGGGGAACTTAAACATTCAGTCTGTAGCAGGAAGATAGAGTCAGAAAGCTAACTCCCTCTTCTCTGCTGTGTTTAAGCAAAGCCTTCCTGTAAGGGGTGCTGCAGGAAGAAGATGATTTGGATTAGAATTGAATCCAATATTTCTAAAATCATCCCCCCGCCCCCCGCCAAGATTCTACTTCCAACCCAAATATCCTCTCTTCTACAGAGCTCTAGAGTTGACTAATAGTAGAAATAGCCCCTAAAATGGCTTCTAGGAACATTTCCTAAAACAGGGCTGCCATGGTCCTGTTGCTTAAGTACCAGCTCACAGAGAGTTTCTTCTGTTTTCTTCTCACCAGCCTAGGATTTGAATGTTTTTGCATGAAAAATAATGTCTAAACTTCAAATTTTCTTCTTAGATGTTAGTTGGATCACTAAGGTTATCTTTCTAGTCCCTTTGCTTCATCACAGACCCCTCCAATACTTCCAAGTTCACAGTTATGCCCTACTTTATTTTCCCACCGGCTGCTTTGGCTCCTTGCCTGTCACCTGCCCAAGACCCAACGTGGTTTTAATTTTCTCAACTGTTCTCCCTTTGACACCCCACTCCTACCCCTTCCCAAGCTACTCATGTGGAAGGAGACACCATGACCACCACTACCCTGCCCTCACATCCTGTAGTATAGCTGAGTCTTCTGGGGATCTAACTGTGAACATTGGTATCATTGTCTTCCTTCCCAGGACTCTGTGCCTCTGGGGTGGAGACTGCTCCTAACTGCACTTTTTTTCATCCTCACTGACTTATCTTCTATCTTTCTTAATTATGATTTTCATCATTCATGTGAAAATAGGGTAAAATTATATCTCTCTGATAGCTGATATGTACAGTCAATCTTCATTATTTAATGATTTCATATTTGCTAATTTATCTAGTTGCTAAAATGTATTTGTAACCTCCAAATCAGTACACATGAACTTTTATGGTCATTCATGGACATGCTCAGGGTGGTGAAAAATTTGAGTTGCTAAACTTGCATATTCTCAGCTGAGGGAGAATAAGGTGGCACTCTGTCTTCTTATTCAGCTTTCATACTATAAATAAGTGTCTTTTCTATTTGGTGTCACTTTTTTTCTTTTTTGCATTTCTCTGCTTTTTGTTGATGATTTTGCTGTTTCAAATGGACTTCAAGTGTAATGATAACACTCTGTTTAGTGTTTCCACTTGCAAGAAGGCTGTGATGTACCTTATGAAGAAAATATGTTAGATATGTTTATTTCAGGCATGAGTTATAATCCTATTGCTCATGGGTTCAATGTTAATGAATCAACAATTTGTATGAAATAAGGTGTCTTTATACAGAAACACACATAAAACAAAATTATGTATTCTTGATTGATGAAAATATTGTGACTAGAGGCTCACTGGTACTGAGCACCATATTTTCCCTAGGAGCACTAACTTAAGTGGTCACAGCTTTGATCTTATAGTACATAACTACCATCAGTAATGAGAATCAACTGTATATATATGTGGGTGCTCCCTTGAAGGATATAAAAAAAAACTGGTAACACCGATTGCTCCACAGAGCAAAAGTAGGCAGCTGAGAGACAAGGGTGGGAGAATTTTTATTATAATACCTTTGTGTTTTGTGCCATACAATTATATCCATCAAAAAAATTAAATTTAAATTTTTTAAAAAGCAAACAAAATGAAAAAATATATAGTTTAATTATATTTTTCTTCCATTTCAGGAAAACAAAGCAGCTTCTACTAAAAATCTAGTCTATTGAACTCCCTCCCTCATCTTTAAGTTTTTGCACAAGCTATCGCCATGCTTCTTACCACCTCCATGAACAATTCAGGTTGTCTATCTGGTCTACTCATCACTCCTGCAAATCACTTGTGACTTTGCCATTGTTTACTCCATATTTCTCAACAGAAACACTTTTCTCTCCTCTACCTAGCAACATTCTGCCTTTCCTTCAAAGTCTTTGAAGATTTTCCTGACAACCCTACTCAAAGAGGTCTTTCTCTTTTTCTTGTTGGAACTCCTTAGAGTTCACTGTCACCTACCATTTCCCACCTGAATTTTTTGGTTGTCTTTTAAGTTTCAAGTCTCCCCAAATCCATTACAAGTTCTTGAAGATGGCATTGGAAGTCTTATTTTGAACTCCTTCAGGGCCTTGCATGTAACAGACACTCAATAATATTGACTGATTGTTCTTTATCATTCAGTACCAAAAATATTTTTATTGAAGCCTTTATTGCTAAGTAAATTCCTATTCTATTATGTAAATGTGAAGCAGCCTGGGTGATTACATTTTAAGAGCAGCATGAGGATTTTGTTTAGAGGTCTGGAAAAGACTTGAAATTGCTCTATACGATGGGTGAAGGTTAGATTATTCCATCTGTGAGGAGGGAAACCAGAAACCAGTTTTTTGTCTCAAACAAGTCACAGAGTGGGAAAGGATCCGAGTGGTTTTGTTGAGTTCCTATTGCGCTGGGCACTGTCTGTGGCTACTGACATACCTCATTTTATTTACATATGCCTCTCAGGTAGCTATAAAGAAGCCCGTTTCATAGATGAACAAACAGAACCTTAGTTACTAATCTAAGCATTATGTAGCTGATAAACCACAGATTTGGGATAAAAACACAGGTCTGAATGTTCACCATCTCAGGTTGCCCTCAAACAGAACAAACAATAAACATTTTGAACAAATGTGACCGAAAGTATTCTTTTTGCTATAAATTCACAGGACTAGGTAAAACACAGGGTAAAAGCATTTTTTTGAGTTGGCCCCAGGCAAAGCATTCTCCAACTATGATATATGCTCTAAAAGGGAGAGATAGAATTAAGGACTGGCCCTCCTCCAAAGCGCTAGTATCAGCCAGCATTGGTTCTCAATCCTGGCTGAACATCAGACTCACCTGGTGATCTTTAATAATTACAGATGGGCAGGGCATTCTGACCTAATCGATCTGGGGTGGAACTCAGATACCAGTACTTTTATAAAGCTCTCCAGATGATTCTAATGTGCATCCAGGGTTGAGAACCACTGAGAACAATAGAGAGGTAAACGGACCAGGAGGTTTCTCTAGTTTAGTGGTTTTAAAGTCTGGTCCTAGACCAGCATAGCGTTACCTGGAAACATGTTAGAAATACACATGCACATTCACTCACTGAATCAGAATCTCCGGGGATAGGGCCCAACAATTGTGTTTTAAACTCTCCAGACAATTCCGGTGTGTGGTAAGGAGAACTGTTGCCCTTTCAACAGGCAATTCGCTAAAAGGAAATATGAAAAATCAATAAACATATTAAAAGATATTCAACCTCACAATTAGGGAAATACAAATGAAAATAACAAGGAGATACACTTTTTATCTTTCAGATTGGTAAAAATTTTAAAAGATTGATATCTAGTGTGGCAGTAGGAGACAGGAAATACTCTCATACACAACTTGTGGGAGGATAAACAAATACTATATCTTTAGAGGGGAGTTTGGCAGTTGAATTTAAAATTTAAAATGTCATATCTCATGACAAAGAAATTTCCCATGACAAAGAAATATCCCATGACAAAGAAAATTCAGCCTCCCTCCTAGAGAAATACTCGCACCAGTGCATAAACAGACACAAAGATATTTCTTGTGCTGTTTTTGGTAATGGAGGAAACTGGAAACAACCAGTACTCTGAGCACAGCCTTGCTGTGGAGCTTACACAGCAGGTGAAAAGGATGAGATGATTCTACATGTATAACATGTGGAGCTCTCCTTGAGACATTGTGTAATGCAAAGGCAAGTTGCAGACATATATATAAAATATGGTACCATTTAAGTTAAGAAAAACACATACCCAAATACTCTAAATTTTCTCTGTGAATGCATAATTATGAAAATGCACAGAAAGATAGAACTTTTGCCCTTCTGTAGGGGGCAAAAGAAAGGGGAACAGATGTGGAATGGAAGTGTGAAAGACTTTAGACCCATCTATAATCTTCAAATTTCTTATAATATTTATGTATTCAAGTATTTTTTGAGCAATGAAAAACAATTTTGAGAGTGAAAAACATATCTATGGCAGTAATATACTAATTCAATGGTTCTTAATCATTTTTTAGTCTCAAAGGCATGAAAATTTTGTTTAGTTTCAGGGAATTTCTAGTTACCCTGAAGTCCTCTCATACGACACCTTAGGGCTTCTGGTCCCCACATGGAGAATTTTTGGTCTGCCTGATCTTTGCGGATCCTAAATAGATTTGCTTTTTTACCCTGGATTCCATGACCCCTTCGTTATACGTGTCTCAGAGGAGTCATAACGTCTGACAGCTATTTTTATGGGTGTCAGCAGCTCCTCTCAGGCAGATTAAATTTCCCCAGAAGGTAGATTTTCGCTGACATCTTAATACTTGGAAAGAAGCGAATGATCCTTGAGGAGTGAGCGAATATAGCATATGGTTTGCCGAGCTGCAAACAGAAGCTGATCTGTGTCAAAGAAGCCTCCAATGTTACACATTTGCTTTTAGACACCATCAGGTTCTTTTTTAAGTTCTGCAGTGTCATTCTCCCTTCACAGGCACACAGACCTTTTTCAGTGTTGTCCACTTGGTTGTAAAAGTAGACTTTCCCTTTTACGTTTGTAAGGAAGGAGCAAGAAAAAGGGTATTTTTTTACTCCTAAATTTTTCTGCTATTCCAAAAAGGTTACAGAACAAAAGTTTTTATTTGTCCTTTGTAGTACTTTAAATTGTCTTAAATGGCAAAGTGTCCTCATAAAAGTAAAGCTCCTTGGTAACCTACTTCTTATTAAGTCCCTGAGCTGCCAATAGATTTATGGTCCTTCTGTACCGAGTCTGGTTGTAAATGTGCTGTGCACACCTTTGCCACGAATGCCTCCCACACAGGTTCCTCAGGGAAGCACTTTCTACCATCTGTCTGTGCTCATCCCCAGCTCCCCCATTGCTCCTCACACTGTGGCAGGTTTGAGAGAACTATAGAGAAGTTAGCTATGAAAGAATTTATTCATCTTTTTTCAGCTTCCCATTGATTTACTTAAATTCTAAGCAGGAAACAAGAAATCTAAACACTGTATGGCATTTTCTAAGAAATGTGGATTGTCATTTCTTTAAAACAACAACAACAACAAACAACTATGGGCTTCGTTCAGTAGGGATGCAACCGAATATCCTTGAGTTCTTTCTCTTCTTGAAGAATATTTTCTGCAGTTGGATTTGAAGCCTCTCCATGGGCTAGTCCAGCCTGTCTTTGCAGGCTTACTGCTTGCTTTCATGAACTCTTCAGTTCATGCCTGTGATTCAGTTTGAGCTCAGACACTCTAAAAAATGTTTCTGGCTTCTGAATCCTTTGCTCATGCCCTTTCAACCCACCCTCATATGGCCCAGTCACATTATCTTTTCCTTATTCATCATAATCCAGTTCCCAATCTAAATTTTTCAGAGAACATTTGCTCAGCAACCCAGTTGACCATACTCATTCTTCTTTGGGTGTTTACTAAAACGTTATCTCTTCTACTCATAAGGCACTTCTCTGTGGAATGTCGTATTGTACCTGCCCTCAGCAAATGTGTGTTGAGTACTTACTACATGCCAGGCACTCTTTGGGTTCTGAGGATACAAACAAGATTCTGTTCCCATGGAGCTTATATTCAAGTGTATGAAACAGAATAAACAAGTATACAGATAACATGCAATTAGTTCAAAGAGTGAAGAAAATGAAGTAAGGTAATGTGATAAAATGACTGAGGAGGAAAGAGAGATAACATTAGATAGTCATGCAAAAATCAGAAGAAGAGCATTAGGCAGAAGGAATAGCAAATGCAAAGGCCCTGAGGCACAAAGGATCTTGGCATGTAGATGATCATACTATTTTTAAAAAAATATTTTGAAAAGATGATTGTATTTCTCCTAAGCCTCTAGCACATAATAAGGCTACTAGACTGTCATCTTCATGCCTATCTTGCTTTCCATGACTAGTACAGTGATTGGCACTTACTAGACATTCAAATAGAGGAATGAGCAGATGGACGTTCATTGAGTAATGGAATGACATCTCTGGTCTGATAGCAATTTTGCAGAAGATCCAGAATAGACCAAAAAAAAAAACAAACAAAAAAACCCAAAAATCTTCATTCCCTAAACGTTAGTCTGTGCCAGCACCCTTCTAATCTCTGCTACCATTCATCCAATGTAGTAAAAACAGGACACACACTTCCTTTTTGGAGAAACATTGTATGCATGCATGAGATCTCATACATGAAATGTTTGGAACATTTGGAAGCTGCTCAATAAATTCAGGCAATCCCTACTGCATGGCTCAGTAAGTGGAAAGCCAGAAGTCACTGTATATTAAATTTTACCCAAGCTGCAGCGGGAATGCAGTGTGACCAACCCCTGTCCTCACTACTGTAGGATTCCGAAGCCGGCATTTCTTTGAAGCTTGTGGAATGTGGATAAAGCATTCCATCATATTAGCAGGACTCTGTTTTGCCTTCCTTGCTGCTGAGTTTATTGTTGTAGTAATCCAGGGCTCCTGTCTGGCCCTTCTCTTGCATTCTTTCATGGAGAAGGCTGTGCTACAATCATTCAAAGTAATCCCTAATGGAGTGGTGTTTTTAGTGTATCGAGGAGACTCGCTATTCATAGAAGCAATAATGTAGTAATATCAGTATAGGTTAAAAATATAATCAAAGCTTTGTTAAAATAATGAACCCTCATAAAACCTTCCTGTTTCAAACAATAATGGTTAAAGCTATAGGCCTACCTCAGCTTTCACAGGAACTCTAAGAAGCATTAAATACTCTAAACATCTTTGAAACTTATTCTTTTAGTGTTCTACTTCTTTCCAATATCACTATTTAAAGTTATAAAATAGTGGAAATAGTGGCCACCTGTTCAAATAGATAAATAGATGAAGCACTCTGATGCAATGAAATGAAGACCCTACCAAAAGGTCAAATTTTCTAAACAATAAAAGTGGATGCTTTAGGAGTGACATTTCCTAGAAAGAATTTTCATCCAACACCTATTTCCAAACCACTCTGCTGCTATTACCACTGCTGATAGCAGTCCAGACCTGATATATGAGCAGAGAACATCCATATGTTAATAAACTGTTAAGTGATTCATGAGCCAAGCTAAACTCATAGCTAAGCTTTATTTTTGGATAGCAACAGATAACCTGAGCTGAGTATTTCTTAGCACAAAACCTAGTTGTTTTCACGAGTCAACTTGAAATAATTAAGTCCAACAGCGACCTGGTAAAGTGGCTAGAGTTTAACATTGTGTGTATAATAATTAATAACAATAACCATAATAATAATAATAATAATAATAATAATAATAATAATAATATAAAACTGATGTGGGTGGGAAGAAAAGACAGAAGATGAAATGGCAGGGTTTAAACCTCCTGGCTTAGCCTCTTTTTACCACTTCACAATTACTTTCTGAGAGGGCAATGCCTGGGTTACAGTTTAAACTTAGACATAGACAGAATTAGTGCTAAACCTAATCATTTGACACACCATTTTGTCATTTAAATTGGGAGTAGTTTGGCAGCTGAATTCCCTAAGTACTCCCTGCTTCACAAGTCACATCTCCAAAACATTGTTCAGCCTCTAACATTATACAGCCTCAACTTCCCAGAGGCCATAGTCCTGATGGCTTCTAGGCCAGGCAATCAGTGTGCCCTGGTGTAAGCACACTTGTGTTCTCTCTGATTGGTGAAGAACCCAGTTTGGAATGAACTGGAAAGTCTCTCTTAACAGCATGAGCGTATACCATGAAGGACTATTTGCCACATAGTTGTAATAAAACTTATTTTTCATTGGTTTCTACTTATTTCCAAAAGAAACAATTTCCCCTTTTTCTCAAGAGATTCCAGGAAGGAATATTTGACATTTAGAAGTCAATAGATGAGGAAAGGCTCCTTGAATCCTTCTGAATAAAAATATTCACATTAGACCTTACGTGTCATCAGATAAATCCAGTTTTCAGAACATACTATCCATCTTGGAGTATTTTTCATAAAAATAAAATTCACAGCTATGAGGACACAAGCTAAGACCAAGGGTTTGTTCAATGGACTGACACTGGTTCTAATTTAGTTTTTTCCTTAAATTCTTTTGTGATTTAGATAATACAACTCTGAGCCTAATAATTGTGAACCTTAGAGCCTGCAAATGCAAATGCAAGACAATATTGTCTAAAGTCTTAATTATATTTTACAATTAAACTTGCTTTATGCATTCACTCATACAACAGATATTTTGAGCACCCAGTATCACTTAGTACAATAGTAATAGTACTTACTCAACATGAAGGTCACCCAGTATGCATTTAGTACAATAGTACTAGTACTTATTATAGAGATGAGTAAGATAAGGCAAGAGACAAAAAAAACGTTGCTTCCCTCAAAGTCTAGTGGAAAAGACAGACATGAACACAAATGATAAAGAGCAGTATGCTAGGGGCTGGATTTGAGGGTCTAACCCAATGCAGTGAAAACACAGCATGGGAAAGAAAAGTAACTCTTGCAAGGCTAGGAAAGCTTTCACTGAAGAGAGGAAAACATTGGAATGTATTCCTGAAAGGGGCTTTGCCAGTTAGAGAACAGAATAAATACGTTTCCGTTATGTGGAACCACACGAGCAACATAGAGCACGTGGAGATAAAGAAAAACTTGGTAACTCTGCAGAAAAATAAATTATCCAGAGTGGCTACTGTCTGGGGAGAGGCAAGGAGAGTGAGCACAGAAGAATCTGGGGAGCTATGTGAAGGTGAAAAACAAAGGGTCTTCAATTAGTCCAGTTCTGCATACCATGATACAGATGCAACCACTAATAGAACCCAAAGGGTTCTTCTGCTCATCCTCACACCTGTAATATTATTGAGACCTGGAGAACAGGATTTAGGTGGTAAGAGTGTGGGCTTTGGTGTGTGACAGAATTGAATTTTTTTTCTTGGCTTCAAAACCTACTATAATTGTGGTTTTAGAAAATTATTATCTCTCCCTAAACCTCAGTTTCATTATCTGTAAAATAGTGATAAGAGTAGCACCTCCTTAACTACGAACATAAAGAACAAGTAAGAAAATGTATGTGACACATTCAACAAATGTTGAGTAGCATATAGTAAGTACTCAACAAACGCTGAGCTCGTAACAATACATGATTAATAATAATATCTGATGAATAACTGATGAATAATATGCTTGATAATAATGTTTCTTTGGTCAGGGTCAGTAGAGAAGCCCGGGGTCAGGTAGGTCAACTGAGGTCAGATGACCCCATCTCTTGGTTTCTGAGAACAGCTTCATTGGAATTTACAGCTTTGACCCCATCTCTCAGCCAGATTTGTAATGCCAGAAGGACATGCCCAGCAGGCTCATTCTGTCCTCAGATTTCTTTCCCCATGGGGATCAAGAAGGGAGAGCTCAAGCCTTGGATTACGAAGACATTCTTGCAATGTAAAATGATAATGCCAAGTGTTCCTGGCACCTAGCAAGAGACTGTGTCCCCCGTCCAAGGCTCCTTGTTTCTACATGATTACTAGGTGCCTGCTGATATTAGACCCTGGAGACTATCTTTAAAGTCCTTGTCCTTGTTTCTTTCCCCATTTGTCTTTGCGTGTTTAACAGCCATGTTGTATAGATGGGTAAATGGTGTGTTTCCACCTGCTAGCAGTGGTTGTTGCCTTTAAAATTTTTGTTTAATAGACTTTATTTAGAGCAGTTTTAGGTTTGTAGCAAAATTGAGCAGAAAGTACAGAGAGTTCCCATATATCTACCCCCACAAACACACACATGCACATAAAAACACAGCCTTCCCCATTATCAACGTCACCCACCACAGTGGTACATTTGTTACAATCAATGAACCTACATTAACCCATTATCATCATCCAAATTCCATAGTTTACATTAGGGCTCACTTTTGGTATTGTACCTTCTAGGGAAATTGTTGACTTTTTACAACAGTGCTTGTCCTGAGAAAGCCTATCTAAATAATTTGGGGCAAGGCTGGTGCTGCTAACCTATTTCCAAATAACCTGTTTTGGAGAACAGCATTTAAGATAGAGTAGAACTAAAAGAAAGACAGAGAGAGAGAGGCAGAGAGATATAGAGAGAGAGACAGAGAGACAGAGAGAGACAGAGACAGAGAGACAGAGACAGCAGAGAGGAGCAGGAGGGGAAGGGAAGGAAGGAAGGAAGGAAGGAAGGAAGGAAGGAAGGAAGGAAGGAAGGAAGGGAAGGAAGGAAGAAGGAAGGAAGGAAGGAAGGAAGGAAAAGAAAAGAAAGGACCATCTGCTCACCCAGGCAAGTCCTACCCCCAATTTCTGAAGCTCTTCACAAGTAGAGTTTAGTGACAGTTGTTGCTTAAAATGGGCCATACTCTCCTGTTTTCTAAATCTGCTTCTACCATCCTGCACCTGTCTCTGGGCCTTCCTCTTCTTAGACAGATAACACTGCCTTTGAATCTTTACTGCAGCTCCCCACCGTCCACACACACACATCCACACATGCTACATGGTGGAACCTCCAAGCTATGATAGGGAAAAGTTCTATTTTGAAATATAGGTCTCAGAAAGGGACTGGGCAATTTTAGAGATTTTTCAAAGCACCTAAGGTAACTTATTTTAATTGCTCTTGCAAAATTCTTTTAAGGAAATCTAAGTCAGCCTTCTGCTTTGACAGATGAATCCTTGTGGGAAGTTGGCTGTCCAAGGAGCCCTGGGGAACGCTAAGATGTCCTTCCAAACAGAGACACAAACAGCTGAAAGGTTCCAGTTACCCAAGAAGCGAGTGACATGGACACTTTGCCAGTTGGAGAAAGGAAAGGAGCAGGGCAAAGGAGGTAGTGAAGGAAAGGACGGAGGGGAAAGGACAGTGACAAGAGGGTTGGGGGAGTGAGGAAGGAGCGAAGCAGGATTCGACGGGCCACAGCTAAGCCTGGTGGAAAGCAACAGGACTATCTTGGCCCTGACCATACCCCCTGCACTTTGGGGGACAATTGTAGAAAGCAACTATTGTAAAGGAAGCTGCTAGTTATTTGCAGCTGGCAAGTGGAGTTTGTCCTAAACCTTTGATTCAGGATTTAAATATATATTAAATGTTTTCAAGCAGTGAACTAAAATGCACACTCATTTAAATGTTTTTATTTCACTTGCTTTTGCTCATTTGCATTTTCTGTATTTTCCTAAAATGAAAATGGATTGCCTCTGCAATGATAAAATTAAATTATTTTCAATTATGAAAATTGAATTGGTTTGAAAAAGTTCACAAAACAATTTTTAAAAATTTTATTGAGAAAAGGGTGAAGGATACATCAAATTGTTAACCTTGGTTAACTTGTGGGATAAAGGTGGCACTGGAGCAAGAGATGGAGCTTGTCAACTTTTTTACCTGTCTCTATGTAGCTTGACTTGTTAAAATGAGAATATAGTACTTTTGTCCTTTTAAAAGTAAAGTCAAGAAAGAAAGAAAAATTAAGAAAAATTTTTGTCACATGTTTTTAAAAAGCAAAGCTGTTTAATTAAGTGAAACACTTTTAATTCACTGTTTAATTGTATAAAATTTTGTTAATTGAATGTTATTTTTTTAACTTTTTAGCAAATCCTTTCTGACAATTATACATGTCAGCCCACTTGACAAAAGCTGAGTTTTGCATTTGTCCTTCAGTGTGGACCATATAGGCATTTCTGTCATAAGCAAATGTTTCCACCAAATGAATTCATATATGTGCAATTAATTCAGAGCTTCAATAGCTTAAATAACTTTTTTTTCAACTATGAAGTTTAAACTGGCAGAAAAGTCTGAAAAATAATTTAACAAATATCCATGGCCCACCATCTAGATTTAACAAATGTCGTTTTTCCATATTTTCTTCAGACTCTTAAAAATAATTGCAAAAAATAATAATAAAATAATAATGATAATAATAATAATAATATGCTACAGTTATTTATCTCCTGCCTTCATCCCAGTGGCAACTGTTTCCCTAAAGTTGGTATGTTTCTTCCTCTCCAATGTTTTATACTTTTATGTATATCTGTAAACAATATACACTATCATTTAACATTTTAACACTATGCAAAAATCGTGTGGCACTGTACATATAATTACTTTTTGCTGTTTTTCATCAACTTTTTTTGAAATGTATCCAAGTTGATATATGTGGCTCTGGTTCATTTTTGTCGCTATATATAATTTCATTTTATAATTCTACTGCAATTTATTTATTCATTCTCTTATTGATGAACATTTAAGACATTTCTAATTTATCTCTATTGTAAAAAATGCTGTATTGAACATCCTTGTGTGTGTCTTCTTGTGCACTTGAATCAGAGCCCTCCTGAAGATTGTCCTAGTAGTGGAAACTGTAGATTATTGAAACACTTTTTAAAATTTAAGAGTGAGAGAGAAAGAGAGAAATATACAAAGTCATAGGTTTTTCTTCAGGAAAGTTGGTTTTAATAAGGATTCTGGGTCATTTTATTTCATCTCAAGATGAATTCTTCACTTCCTTTCACCGCTTTTCTCTCACATTTGGAAACTGGAAAACTTCTTAATCAAAGCTCTGATTGTGAGGAATTTGTTAGAACTCAAAGAACTAACTCATCCTGAAGTGGAACTGATGATGAGAATGATGAATGTTATTTTCCCTCCTTTCCCTTAGAATATTGCATATCAATTTAGAACATGTTAAATAAGATATCAAGATCAATGAGCTTATTCAAGAAAGGAAATGTCTTGGTAAGTAGAATGATAAGTTAAAAATCCTGAATCTTTATGAATCCAGACTGAAGGACGTCCCTGTGCTGTGACTTGATGAGCACCCTGTAATGGTATTTTTATACTCCTCCTTCTAAATCAATTTCAGTGTGTGTGCATCAGTGGAATCTAGGTGATGGAGAGGCAGCTTCATTTTAATAGTCTGTTCATACAGAGTGACCTATGGCCTTTCCAGAAGAGGTAAAATAAATCCTCCCATCAAAGTCGCCTCCTTCCTCACAACAACCCTGTCATAAATCAGTCCTTCCAAGCCGAGTGTCACCAAGGACTGAGTGACGCCATGAGCGTAACTGCTGCCTGTGGTCACCTCCAGTTCCTCAGCCCTGCATGTGAACAAATGCTGCAAAGGTGTACAACACTTGCCCCAGACCTTCCCAAGGCTTGTCAGTGCTGACAGTACCTCAGCCCTGCGTAGTCCAAAGTGTGCTACATGTACTAGTTGTGATATACAACATGAACTAAAGTGGCCTAATGCTAAATCTGTTGCATTTTAACAGTTATTAATTTTTAGCCATATTTCACAAATTTTATTGCTGAGAACAAAGTGAAAATAGCATTTAAATTAAAAAATCATTAATTTTAAATAAAAATATTAAGTACATAAAGGTCCATGTGTATATGGCAAACATTATGAAGATCATATGCAGATGACTAGATTTAGGAGACGTTGTCTGAGCCAAAACATGATCTGGCTAAAAGTACTATAAGTCACTGTACTTGCATGAGCATTACACTTATGTGAGTGTTGCTTTGGGCACATCCCTTCAGTTCCTTGAGTCTCAGTTTACCCACTTAGAAAATATAGGGGTTGGACTAGAACCCTGATTCTTAGCCCTGCCTTCACCTTTGAATCACCTGAGCAAATTTTAAAAATAGTGTTGCCTGGCATCCTCTCCAGCCCAATTCAATAAATATCTCTGGGAATTGGACCAGGCATCAGTATTTTTTAAAAGCTTCTCCAGGTGATTTTGTGCGGGCAAGATTGAAAACTACTAGATATGCTGATGTCTGAGGTTCCTCCTAGATCTAAGATTAATTGACTTCCTGATTCCATGGATAGAATATAAATAGGAATTAAGTACTGATTCAATAATGGTGGAGGAGGCTCACTGTCCTTTACTGGGTTTTACCAGTTCCAACCACAGTACGTGGTTACAGAGTAGTTGCTCAAAAAATTTTAAATGAAAGATTGAAGGTCAAGAATATGATTTTATCAGGGTGTCTAGGATTAATCAAGTGGTCAGAGGTGAGTAACCAAACTCACAAAAGACTGATAATTATATATGAATTCCAGTTTATTAGTTTCTAAAGGGAGCATCTCTGGGTCCAATATCTGGGACCTGAGTTTGTCCCAGTGCAGCTTCTTCCTGGTAAATGAAATCAGAAGGTTACTTGGTGAGCACGGAACAAATTTTAACCTTCTTATGTGTTATTTCTACCAAGTTCTGCTGATCTGATGGCCTGGCCTCCATTTCTTCAAGGTTATTTTTATGTAGATAGTCAGAATGAATCCAGGACCAGACTACCTGTTGGACCTCCTGGGGAAACATTGAGAGATTTTTCATTTTCCAACTTTCCTTTTCAAATATTCCTGCAGACCATCATGCTGCCATTTACACACTCGTTACCACAACACACAGTTTCCTAAGCGTCAGATTGTTTTGCATTGAGTTAGGCTGCTTGCTAATGACATACTAGAAACAGGCACTTTAATCTCCTCAGTAAGGTCACTCCAAATCACTGTGCAAGATGGGTTACTTCTGGAAAGCTGTCCTGTAAACAGCTAATCCCATCCTTCTTGCAGGCTTGACTTACGGAGATGGCATCTGCTGACCTTATGTTTTGGGGGCCATCTTATTTTGAAGGCTACAGTGGTTTTTGTCCATGGTCTACAATTACCACAACTAAAAATACTTTGGAGGGCGAAGAAACTTCCAGGGGACTTCACAACGTGAACTGTATTCCTCATATTTTGGTATCATATTTCAAAGCAATAGCCTTGTTACTATCCTAAACTTCATATTACCTGCTTGAACAGTATTTCATGTTATAGTTGGTTAGAAGCCAATCTTTATGCTGAGGCTTCTGATTACATCACCTTTTCCCTGCAGGTGTACCCAATAACCATGTTACCTGTGATTTTCCAGGTGACACCATCACTACTTAGCTTCAATATACAGAATTAGCCATCTTCCCTGTGCATGATGCCGACATTTCATTTTTCTCACGCAAATGTAAGCTTCCATTCATGTGCATCAGCTACTGGCCACCTCCATCTCCTACTGGCAATAGTATAATTTGTGAGTTTCCATATAATCCTAAGATCAGAGGAACAGAGATGGACATGTGTTGCACAGGTACTGGTGTTTGTCTAAAAAAAAAGTATGGAACATTCTGCTGCAGGTTCGAACTGAACTAAGGATAAGTTTCTAAATCTTTCTATGTCATTGAGCTATGTAAGTGTCACTCAGTCACTCAAATGCCAATAGGTTGCCAGTTCCTGATTTCAGGCATAAGTTTGTTAGACTGCCCCCTGTTTTTTAGGGTAGTTAAATAAGAGGAAGTACTTCCACAATATGAAAACATTAGTGTAACTCTGAAGACTATTATATTAAGGAAGCTCTTCCTTAAGATTAATTTACATTTTCCCTCCAACATTTGTAGTCTATTGAACCAAGAAGAAGTGAGTATGCACATGCACGTGTGTGTGTAGGTACTTGCATGTGAATGGAACATTTATGGAAGGACATATAAGAAAATGGAAACAGTGTTTTCTTTAGGGAAGGGAATTGATAAGCCGAGTAGGAGAGAGACGTTATATTTTATTTTACAACCTCTTGTGCTATTTTAGATTGCTTCTTCATCCATTAAATAAGAGATTATATCCAAATGATCATATGACCTTCTGAGTTCCTTCTCTAAGGGTCTATAATTTTCTTGAATCGAGGGTATGTTTTATACTTTCTTTCTCTAATCTCTTTACTGAATTCAGCTCTGTTCGTTATGTAGAAACAGCTCATTTTTCTGGCATTCCTTGAGAATGAAATTTTCCACACTGTAGATTGTCCAGGTAAATAAATCTAATCCCTGTAAATTATTGAAGTTGGTATCATTTCTAATAGAATATTTATATGTTGTGTTCCATATCTTCTGATTTTTTTAAATAGCTTTACTGAGATATATTTCACATACCATAACATTCACCTATTAAAAGTTTATTGGTATTTAATATATTCACAGAGATGTGCAAACATCACCACACTCTAATATTAGAACATTTCAACACCCCCAAAAGAAAATCCATCCCATTAAGTGATCACTCCCACTAATCTACTTTTGTCTCTATAGATTTGCTTCTTCTGGACATTTCACATAAATGCGATCATATAATACATGATATTTTGTTCCTTTCCTCTTAATAACCTAGGCTTATTATTATTGACAGTATGCTCATGACGACTCAAGAAACACCGAGACAGAGAGGCTCTTCGCCTCTAGATTCTGAAGTCCATTAAGATGTACGTGACTGTGTCAGAGCTCTGCTGCTCAGGACATGGGGTGACTTCTTGAATGCCTTATCTTCTGATCTTGAATTCTCCTTTTATCCATCATTTTTTTTCTTGTCCTCCTATTTTTGCAAAGTTGGACCATTAGTACATCAACTAGGTCAGCCCTGAGATCTCGTGCCTTCTCTTGACCCAAGCTCATAGTCCAATTCAACTGTGAACTTCTTCGATGTGTTTCGCTCCTTCTCCTGGAGTGATTAAACAGACCAAAATATTTCCTTCTTTTACTGCTAACTTTAGTACCTCGTATTATTCAGTCAGCTAAATTCCATCTTAGAGATAAATCCCCCACAAGTATTTTATGAGCTCTCTGGTTTAAGTGGTGTTAAAACCCTTTGATTCTCTGTATCCTTCCTCTCCACTTTCTTAAAATAGTCTGTAGTTCTCATGTTAAGGACTTTATCGACTTTCCTTTCTCTAAAATTGCATAATTGTAAAAGAATAGTTTCTCTTATTTCTCTTGAAGAGCATGCATAATCAAAACATGCTCGAATGCAAACCTCCAGGCAGGTGGGGCAGGGCAGCCCCTAAGTGAACAGGGCACATGTCTGCCAAGTCCAAGAGCATTTGAATGTTTGGCAAGGAGAGAGGACATTTGATGTCTGAACTGTCCTGGAAAGTAGAGTCTCTGTGAGTACTTTCTTTACCTTTTGGTAGAAATAATTTGAAAGGGAGAGAGTCTTAACTTGAGGCACTGTCTTGAATCTGGATCAGACTCTTATAGGAGTTGTTTGAGCTTTGAGTCAGTTTGGCAGGGAGGGAACAGTCCTCATTCTGAATTTGGCCAGAGAAGCATATCAGTGTCTAACCAAGAGTATGTCATGAGAAGTTGAGATTTCAGGCTTCTCCTCCTATGTTCATTGTTAGGATAAACTCATAACTTTGGAGTACCTTTGCTGAGAGAAGCTCTTACTCATTGTAAATCTAGAGACCCAAGAAAATTCAATCTGTGTCAGGGAAACCAAACTTTCATTGGGCCTGACTTGGAAAGGGAAAGGATGACAAGTAGAAGAGTGCCTAACACATAGCAGACAGTAAATATCTGCTGTATGACTGAATGTCTGGTGTTGAGTCTGAGCAGTTGGTAGCAACTGTCTGGCATGAGATGCTGAGAAACATCCTCATGCCAGGCTCATGTGGGAGATGCTATGATTTAGGATTGATCTGCCACAGGTTCAGGTGAGCAGGTGGAGAGAAGCATAATGTACATGTTTTAGTCCTGTTGTGGGAAATGAGAACAGAATCCCAGCTTGAGGACATGAAGATGAAGAGAAGATGGCCTGATGCCAGAAGACTCTTCTGAGTTCAGACCTGGACAGACTAGCAGACAGGACACTCTCAGACTCAACTCAGAGTGACCAGAATTGAGGCAGCCTCCACAGCAGCTATGCTCAGGCCTGCATTTGACTTGCCAGGAAGCAATCCCTGCATAAGTGACCCAGCACTGTCCTCTGGTGGTTAGCCCCATCAGATGCACACTGGCTTAAAAGGATTTCTTCGGGAGCCTCTTTAATTTACAACTTTAACAGATGCCCTCAGCATTTGGGCTTTGGGACTAATTTTACTAAACTACATGAACACAATCCTGCTGTGATGTGAGTATAATAGTCAGGAAAAGTAATGTACTTTATGCCTCTGTCTGTTTCCACCAATAGCCTGAGATAATTCAATTAGCTTTTAAGAACTACCACTTAGTAAACACTTAAAATGTAACAGGCATTGTGATTGGCCCTTTATACTATTACTCTCTAGAAAAGGTGCTATAATTATTTACATGTTACAATTGAAGAGACTCAGGTTTGGAGAGGAAGTCTCACCCTTGCTGCAAGAATATGACATTCAGTTGTGGATGCCATCCACCTGTTAACAGTGGTGCCCTAACCCCCCACTCCACCCCTGACAGTGGGAATGAGAGAGGGAAAGAGGGAGCAGGGTCACTTCTATTTTATGTTTTACAAATATATTTTAATAATGAATATCTATTACTTCTCTATATATTTTAAAATTTAGACTAAATTCTGGGCATCTAACATGATGAAGGGATACAGCCAGTCAAGCATGTCCAGGAGAGAACAACCAGGAAGGAGAGGCAGGGAACAGGAAGTAGAGCTCTTTCACCTGGAGAGGCATGAAGTCATAGGAATAGGGAAGTTGTTTATGACCCTTGGAGAGCCAGGAGAGTAGATTTATTTTGAGTGTGTCTCCAGTGTGCAGACCCAGGGCCAAGGGAGCGGAGGTCTCAAGGCAAAGCAGAGTTTAGTGGCATGTCACACTGTATTTGGCTAGCCAGTAGGCACTATCCCACTGGTGAAAATGGTAGTCTGTAGATGTGGGGCATCTTTGGAAGGCCTTACGCTGGAGGTCACTGGGAAGTTCGTACAGGAGAATCATTGGCGGGTAGATGATGAGCTCAAAAGCTTGAAGTCTCCAGTGTCCATGTCCCCCAGTCTGTGAGCCTGCCAGTGGGCAGCAGTACCTGTTCTAGCCTGTAGGTGGCAGGTGGCAGACTTGGCTCAGGAGGTACCCAAGCCTGTTTGGTGCCCTGGTTCCCATTCTTGGCTGGGTATCTTTTTACCTGAGGGGGTTTACAAAGTACTGACGCCTGGAAAGTAAGGGTGGAGGGGGTAGGAATGTACCCCCAGAGATTCTGATTTAATTGGCTTTGGGTGATGCCTGGGCCTTGGGATTTTTTTACAAACTCCCGAGTGGTTCTAAAGGGAGTGACTGAGTGCTTTGACATTGCGGTTTGTGCACCTGGCAGCTTGCTTCACTTTCTTTTCTTTCACTGTACTCTGTAGGGGGAGCCTGGGCCCAAGGATAGATACTAGGAGCATCAAAAGAGGTGTCTCCAGAAGCTATAAAGACTACTAGCTCATTAAGGGAAAGAAAATAGAAAGGTCCCTCCCAAAGCAAGAGAGAAAGAAGAAACAGGAGCCCAAACAGTGCACATGAAGGAGTGAAGGCATTCAATTTCCTCAGAAAGTGAATTAAATTGAGCCACGCAGAGGGCAGGGGAATACTCTAGAAGGCAGGGCGGCACACTGGGCAGGGGCGTGGGAGACCCCTCTCCTCCAATAGCAGGGGCTTCGGCTTGTGGCTGGGCAGTGGCAGTTTTGGGATTTGGGACTCTTTGGGGACCTGGGGATGTGGATTCATATCTGATTCACCCATCCTGAGGGTCTAAGATTCAGGGGCCAACTGAAGAAGAACTAACCCTGAGAGGAATTGGGCTCTTGCCAGTGACAGTGAACTGATCCAGACCTCAGCCTTGGTCCCTAGGCATAGGGGCTGCCCTCAGATCTGCCCCAGCCCAGCATCAGGATCTCACAGAGAGCAGGAGCCACCCATAAAAGCAGAAACTGCTATTCCTCTAATGCTTCAAGATGCTGGGGCACGATCTATGTTGCTCTCTGGCCCAGGCCGAGACTGGAGTGAGGCGAGTGAGTGCAAAATTGAAGGGGGCAACAAAAAGCTTGGTAATTAATAATATTAATATTTCAATACAATATTTTTTCAATCAAAATTAATGAACAAAATATTGACGTTTTAAATTAAGATGGGATGGTATAGTGGGTTTTACTTTTGTCTCGGCTCCAATATGGCACAGCAGTGTCTGGACTTGTCTGCCAAAGGGCAGAGGGGGAGTTTTCTCCCACTTTCTTCTCGCACTCGGCTAGAGCCACCCATCAGCTTCAGCACCTAGGGAACTTTAGTACTTTTGCGAACTGCTGCAGCTGACAGAGCAGCAGTGCCACCTAGTGGGAGACTCTGGATCCAAAGAGTGAAAGAGGATGGATGCTAGGCAGAGCAAGGGACAGAGATGCCCAGAGGCTGTCTCGAAGAGAGGAGTCGTCATGCTGATGGGAGACACACGTGGGCCACAGTTGAGGTGGGGACTGGTGGACAGATGGGCCAGGAGGTAGGGAAGTGTGAGGTAGTATAACTGTGACTCTATTAGTTCCTGGGGCTGGGGGCTGGGTACTCCCAGGGCAGGAAATTCCCATTACACTCTTAGCACTGCTGTAGGCAAATGGGGTGACCTTGCAGCAGTCATTTATCCTCTGCATCCTCATCTGGGAAATAAGAGGGTTGGTGTAGACCATCTGTGTGGGTCCTGTCCTCCTCAGCATTCTGTGACCAAGTTTCTAGTTCCAGGGACTAGGATGAGAAAATCAGCTCTGGGAGAAACAAAAATATTTCTGTCAGGAGCTCCAGGTGGCTTGTCAAGCAGCAGACAGGGAGCAGCATCTCCCACCCATATAGGAAGGTGGGAGGAGGATAACTGCACCCAGCTCAGTGATGCAGCTCATTCTGGAAATTTTATAACAAACACAGTCTATGCCAAACAATTTAGCACTTGCATAGTTATGCTGATAATCAATTTATAGAATCTTAGACCCTCAGGATGGGTGAATCGGAGTTTGTGAGTGCCCAAGTAGGTGAATAAGGAGAAAAAAATCAGAGACTTCACTTGGAGAATAAAAGAAGAAAAAGAGAGACTCTTTGAATTAGAAAGATTCTGAGAAATCATCCTAGGCAGTGATTCTCGAAGTGGGGTCCCCCAACCAGCAGCGTCGACATCACCTGAGAACTTGTTAGAAATGTAAAATCTAGGGTTTTACTTCAAACCTGAGAATCAGAAAATGAGAGTTGGGACCCAGTGATGTGAGTTTTAACAAGAGGATTCTAGGGCTTTAAAAATTGAGATCTCCCCACCCCTGATCCAGAGCCATTTCTCAATACGTAGTGTGTTTACTGGTCCCTTGAAGATCTTGCTAGAACACAGATTCTGATTCAGTAGACTAGGGGCGGGGAGGGCTGAGACTCTGCTGTTTTAACAAGCTCCTAGGTGATGCAACACTGTTGGTCCTTGGACCACTTTGTGAAGCAGGGATCTAGGCCTGTGTTTCCCAGGCTGGCTTTGGGATAAAAATCACCTGGTGTGCTTGTTAACTGTGCAAGTTACCGGGTCTCTCCTCTGAAAATGCCTGTTTAGAAGATGTGCCCTGGAGCTCAGAAATCTCCTTTTTAAAATAGCTGCTCTAAAAGTTTACCCTTGGGGAGGTCATTAGAATTGCCAGGGGAGACTTTAAATGCAGATCTCCAGGCCTCAACCCAATATACTAAATCAGAATCTCTGAGGTGGAGCCCTAAATTTCCTAATTTTTTTCAAAAGTACTCAAGCAGTTCCAATGCCAGCTGGATTTAGGAATCCCTAGTAGAGTTCGGATCTCTCATTTTGCAGGTAAGGAACCTGAAATCTGGAAAGTGTGCTTCCCAAGATTATGAAAGAAACTGGAAACACAGTTAAGGCTGGAACACAGATTTTCTTATTCCTAGTTTGGTGTTCTTCCAATGACTATCGAAAGTGTGTGTGTGTGTGTGTGTGTGTGTGCGCGCGTGCGCGCGTGTGTGTGTGTGTAGGAACTGTGATACAAAGTTAAATAAGACAGTAAGTCACAACTCCTCCTGGAGAGTAGAGGGAATAAAAATGGGCCCCCCGAAGTATGTACAAAATGTGTGCATTAGGGTATGACTCCTGGTGGATGGGGAGGAACAAGAGAGCCTGAGGTGTGTTAGGATTTCAACAGGTGGAGATGGCCCTGGTGAGAGGTGAGTGGAAGGAGGAGCAAAAGACAGCCATGGTGCTGGCATGTGGATGTCAGTCTGAGGCTTCTGTGTTCAACTGATAGGCAGAGGGAGCTGTCGATGGTGTCCGATAGCTCAGAGTGGTGTTTCGAACGAGAGGACTAAAGAAGACTAAGCTCTATCAACTAATTTGAATGGACTCAGTTGTGACATTGGTTGCCTTGAACCCTATACATACACCCTTCTGGTCAAATGGCTTGTGAACTGTGTAGATCACTACAGCTTCCTATCACTAGCCTTAAAATCCAAAACACGGTTTCAATGAAACCATGAAAAGCAGGAAGGAGAGTCAAATTGCTTCTCCCTTTTTCTGTAGAGTAATGATTAATATTCAAACCGTCTTTTTATCTCAAGAGCTCAAGATGATTTAAAACATGGAACTGCTATAAATATTTCCTTACAACGATGGTTCGAGCCACAAAAAAAAGACCCACATTCATCTTCGACTCCATATTCCAGAGAATGAAACAAAACCAGTAGATTATTCAGGATTACAAAGCAAGACAGAATTTAAAGAAAGAAGGATGAGCGGGAACCCAGGTCGAATGAGCATTAACTGTATGTCAGCCGCTCAGGCAGCAGAAATGTCTCTGGGATCAGAGCCAGGAATTCGAAACCCAGCTTGTAGCGCTGTTTGGGGTTCAGAAGTTTGGGGTCCCTCATTGCTGATAGGACTGACTCCAGGCTTGGGGGAAGCCTGATTGGTGCTGCCCTCTGACCCCTCCCTAAGGGGTCACAGAAGAAGAGGGGAGGGACAGGTGGCGGAACACACTATTTAAGGCTCCCTCTGATTGCAACAGGACCTGCTGAGGTCACAGCTGAAGTGCTAATCTTCCCAAAGGGAGTGGTTTTTATTCTGCCATGTCCCAGAGAAAAGGTGAGAATGAGCCCCATGGGGCTGCACACCCTTGGCCATGGGAGATTGATTGTGGCCATATCAAATTTAATCAGTGTATGTTTATCGATCATTCATTACACTACACATAAGACCCTGGTATGGTCTGAATTTGCTGTGGAACTGAAATTAAGTCACTTACAAAGGTAAAAACTCGTGTCCTTTTAATTTACTTTCCAACAAGGATCATCAGCCTTTACTGCCCCATGGGATGGTGGTAGAATGATATGGGACACTGTATAAGAGTCCCTAAAACAGTGTCTCATCCTTTCCCCAGAATGGTCAGGCACAGGATGCTAAGCCTTGGGGTGCATTTGGAGAAAGGGGCAACTTCTTTCTGCCTCTGTGACTTGATTCTGCTCTGTAGGCTTTTCATGGAGCAGAATGTGAATTGTGAGTAGAACATATACTCTGCCCTCTATAACTCAGAGAGGGGCTCGCATCCCAAACCGTACCCCTCCAGAAACCTGCAGATCACCCCGAGCAAGCCTGTGGGGTGGAGATGAGACAGGCTCAGATGGCCACAGGCCGGTGGGCCACAGTGAAAACAAAGGAGAAGGAAACTTTATGTTTGTGGCTGAGAGTGATTACTTGAAAGCCTGGTTTTCGCCCCTGGGATGATGCCAGGATGCTCACATAATAAGCACCCAGGCATTATGCCTTGTTCTTCAGTTCTCCACACCTGTTGCCCACAGGACAGAGACCCCAGGCCCAAAATAGGCGCAGCTGCTGCGGATGCTAATCTGGCCCAGAGTTGAGGAAATGTCTGTCCCTCCATCTGCCCGCCTGCCGCCCCACCCTGAGCCTCGGGACCTCAAGACAGACATTCTTTCTCCCTTTTCCTGGTCTAGCTTTCTTGGGACTTTTGCTTTGCCCTATCCCTGTCCCTGGGCACGTAGTAGGCAGTTGGTAAATGACAGACGAGTGTAAAGAAACAAACCTGGAACTTCCAGCAGCAAAGCTTGGGGGAGATGGAAGCTGTGGCGCTGGGGCACATGAGTGGACAGTCTCCTGTCTTCACAAGGGAGCACCCCAACCCCAAGGGCCTCCTCTCTGATACCTGATTCTCTCTTCAGGCTTATGAGCCAGTGTGAATTGCAAACAGCCGTGCCCACAGCTGTGTCCACACCCATCATTTGAGAAAGCCAAGAGAATCAAGTTCATGGCTAGGACTGCTCACAAATTTGTAAAGAACCGTCTCTGGGTTTTTATTGTCTCTTTATCACTGACATGTAGAGCAGAAAGTCAGTATAAAGAATTTATTTTCCCCAAAGACACACAGATTCCACCACCACTTTACTTTTTCTACTAGGAATTTAGTTCAACATGTGCATTGAGCACCTGCTGCGTACAGAGAACTGTGCTCATTGCTAAAGAAATTAACTTTGTTTTGGTCTCAGACTATAAAAGCATGTCATCCCTTCACTTTCCTAAATTTCCCATTAACTTTGTGTTTTGTTTTTTGACATTATTATTTGAGTACTTATATTTCCTTCACTGTCCTTAAACTTCAAGTTTCTGTCTCACTTATTTTTGTATCCCTGGGCCACTGAGTAACCCCATGACAGTGACAATAGCCCATTTACTTTGTCTAAGCTGCTCCTTCTCTCAGCAAGCTGGTGTCAGGGTTCTTGAGAAAGGTGGTCTAAGGGTGTCTATCACCTGTTCCCCTAAATCGCCTCAGGGCTCCTGAATGAGGGACACATCTCACTTGAGAGAACATGGAGAAGACCTACAAATGGCCAGGCATTGGGGCTTCTAGCTCCTCAGTGCCATGGAAAGCCTGAAGCTTCTTAGCTAAAAATAATAGGTATCATCCTGGGTCCTTGGCTCCTGATGGCCTGCTGCCAGGGCATGAGTGTCTCTGGAATGTCTCGGCATCACTCATAGTAACCGGATCGTGGCTCAGAACAGCAAGCAGCCTCAGAACCTCTCAGCCTCAGCTGTTTTTAGCAGTAGGATTTGGGGCAGGGGTGGAAACAGACCTCTGTGTTCTGGGCGGCTTCCTCGCCCCACATTCCTAGGCGTGCTTCGCTTTATTAAAGCTCTCAGCTGTCATGGTGATCTAGGCATGGAAAAAGAGGCTGCCGTGAGAGAGAGGAGATGGTGGTGGCCTGAAAACCGCAATCAGTTCAACCCCCTATGAGGGCATGTTACTCTTATTAGAAGCTGTGTCCCTCACATGTCCCTAAGAAGGGGACCATCTGCCAATCATAAATCAAGACCTCATCTGTTCCAGATAAAGAGTCTACTGTCCTAGCTGGTGGTCCTTTTATAGTTGACAGGTATTTTTTTAATCCTATGCTTGAACATGTATTTATTATGTAATTAAAAAATTATAAAAGATAATAAAAAATAGAAATCTACTGCTAGGAGATTTGAGGCTCAGTAAAGAATTCAGAAAGTGAGAGATTTTTTTGGATAGCATAAAAAATTACAGGGGAAAAAATAAAAGAAAAAAGTGAGACTATTTAGAAAAAGGAAAAGAAATTTAAATGTCCCTTAATTTAGACATAGCGGGATTCCACCCAAAGAAGTTAGCTGGAAAAGGAGGGACTCTTCACCCTTTTTGGCCATTATATTTTTGGGCTCATGTGCAAAAGAACCAGTAGATATCACAAATGAGCTAAAGTAGAGATCATCCAAGTTTTTGTTGAATGATCAAATAGCCTATCTGAAGGAGATTCTGAAGATAGGGTGGGCTGAGTTGGTGGGCAGGGGAAGAGTTATAGTGGAATCCTTGGAGGAAGTTAACAGTCAACAGTAAAAAGACGAAAATGTGCATTAGGTTTCATCAGCCCTGTTCTAACATATCTTTGCCTCATGCTCCACCTCTTGACATCTGTTTTGCCAGCTGCTCAGGTTGGCAGCGCTTTGTGGTGGAAAGGAGTCATGGGATCTAGAGAGAATCCAAGCTCTGCCACCTTGACCTTGAGCAAGTTGCTCTGTGCTTTGGTTTCTTCTTTATCTTTAAAGCAGACGTGATGTGATAGGCCCATCTCGTCATTGCTGAGTCGTTGCACAGATGACAGGAAGTAGCGCACACTGAGAGCCCCTGGTAAGAGTTCGGTAAATAGTGGCTGAGATCATCCTTCTCTCCACTTCTAGACAAAGCTTGGGTGGCACAGCAGGTCCTAATTCGGAATGAGACTTGTGCTTTCATTTTTCTCCCTGCAATAACAGGGTTTAAATTTTCTGTAGTTACCGGCATCTTTTGCTTTATGGAACAAATGAACACTGGCAAAGTTGGTCATGATAGTAACTCTTAATGAATTTTTTCACTTATATCCTTCACAAAATCAGAGCCTAGTAGAAATGGTCAAGGATAGCTTCCAGAAACCAACTCCCGACCTCCTTTGTATAAAATATCATGCTTTTCTGGTAAAGTGAACATATCAGGTCCTACAGCCTGAGAGGTTTCAAGTTTGTGGCCCGGTTCTGCATAAAATACATCAAGGGATCTCTTTTATCAACTTTTTATGTCTGAAGGAACAAGTTCACATTAAAGATGGTTCACCCTTCTTCCCTCCCTCCCTTCTTTCCTTCCTTTCTTTTTCTCTTTCTCACGCCCTTTCTTATCTGTATTTTAGTGTGTATTTTTAAAAGATAAGGACTATTTTAGAAAATATAATCACAATATCACATCATACCTTGAAAATGAATAATAATCCCAGGTCATCATGAAATATTCAGTTTTCAAATTTCAATTGGGGTGTGTGTGTGTGTGTGTGTGTGTGTATCTTAACAAAGTCCATGCAATGCAATCTGTGGATGGTTCTTTTATGGATCTTTTAATCTATAGGCCTCCTTTCCATTCCTTTTTTATCTTTTCCTTGCAATTTATTTATTGAAAAAACTAGATGGCTTATTTGATCAAGTTCTCCACATCCTGGAGTTTATTGGTTGTATTTTGGGTCCCCTGCATTTCCTATAAGTTGGTGGTCACATTTAGATTCTTTACCAGACCCAAGTTAACTTGCTGGGCAGTTCTTCCTGGACTGTGATGTGTTTATCTATCAGGAGGCATATAATGTCTGGTCGTCTATATTTTTGTGATACTAGTAGTTGTAATTTACTTGGGATTCATGATTCATATAAAAATGGTGATATTCCAGTTCTTTTATTCCTTCCTTACCAATTCAAATACCTCTGCAACAAGGAGCTCCATTTACTTTCTCTGTCCACAAAAGGCAATCTACAGCAGTTCATGTAAGTTCTGAGAGGCTCTGAGGGACTTTAGCTTCCTGTGCTCACCTTCAGGCCTAATTTCCTCTCAGTGACAGTCACCCCCAGAAGAAAATGGCCTTTTTAAGTCACAGTGTTGCCATGAAGTATTGAAAACAGGTCAAAGAAATTTTGGCCTTTGAGACAGAATTATCTGAAATCACTAATGAGCCAATTCTGACATCATTAGTGACCTCGACCTCCTTTCTATAAATGACAAATTCAGGAGGTGATAAACTCAGTGTTGGGTGCTGAAGAGAACTCACCTGGGTCTTTACTTCCCATGAAGTCAAACTGGTCATCTCCTAATCTTCTAGAATCAGATAAAGAAGGGAACGTGACAACTTTTTCTATTAAGTTGAATTATGACAACAAACAAATAATCTGGGTTAGAAGATGCGATTTCCATTAGCGGACAAGCCAGATGGTTATTTTGACTTATATTTGACTGCTGTATTTTCTCTTTTAAAGTAAAGACAAGTTTACCCTGAGTAAGAGGTGAGATTTTTTTGTTGTATGGCTTTGAAATAGTGTAGACCGAGGCAAGGACTCGGCAGTCCACATGCACTGGAGAGACCGTGTGCCATTTTATTCGTGTGTGTATTCCTGTGAGTTAACACAATGCCTTCCTGGAGCGCTGCCCAGTGAACATTCTAGAGGTTCCCTGATAGAATGTCTAAGTGTGTGTCAGGGGGAGGATATTTTCCCTTGACTTATAACCCTATTCAACCTGAGGCAGCATTTTCCAAACTGAACCTTTGTGTTTCCCTCATATCATATTGAGAGATGACTCTTAATAAACTCCCCCTTTTCACACTCCCCCTGTCAAAGCAGTGGTTAACCTAAGAGTATTTTTTCCTTCTGATCTAATCTCAAGTTTTAACCAACAGCAAACTCTCCTTATCCCCACAGACACACAACAATTGAATTTATCAAGCCGTCTGCCTACCGAGATTTCAACATTAGTCATTGAAATCACTGAACGATGAACCATTTCCCCACAGGAAAGAAGAAAACAAATTTAATGAAACAGCCCCAATTTTAAAACAAAGCAAAGTTTATTGCATGTGAAAAGCAGTAATATGGAAATTAAGTAAAATAGTCAGGAATCATGAAAATATACATTTTGCATATTATCTGTCCTGTTCCAGAAGAGGATCACTCACTCTTCACTCTCATGAACCACCATCTGCAAAGAACGTAGTATTTTTAGTTATGTCACATGGCATAGATGTTTTCTCTTGCTCCCTCTCCTGGCGAGCATCAGGGAGTTGCTTGCTAACACACTTGAGTAGGACACAGGATATTTTTTGCACCTCAGGAGAATACACGATTGCATACATGGAGGAATTCATCCCATAGCATGAGAAACTAGTCCTCAGGGAGAACTAACCCCATACATTGGGGCTTCTTACCTACAGATATCTACTTGCATTTATAGTGACTGAAGACAGAGCCAACAGAGGGCACTTGAAATATCTCAGGGGAAAACATTCATTCCTTTTGAAGATGGTGTTTAAGTCTTATTGTGACTTACAGACCTGGGTTCTAGAGGGGCTCTTCTCAGCTAAGTGACCTTAAGAAAATCTCTTCCTTTTCTGAGCCCAAGATCGACCAGTTCTAAAGCTGAGAATTCTCTAAGGCTCCTTCCAGTTCAAAAATGTCTCTATCACAGTGAGTTCTTCCCAGGTTGTCTGGGGGCCTGCAACTCCAGCATACGTCTGCTGCTCTCTATCTAGTGCCACTAGGAACCACCTACCCTGCTGGAAGTGAAGTCTCGGGTCTTAGCACGAAGCTTATTGACTTGAGATTCTGCAATATCAGCACGTTCTTCAGCTTCCTCAAGCTCATGCTGAGCTTTTCGGAATTTGGTGAGATGAGCGTTGGCTTGTTCATCCTAAAACCAAAGAGCCCAGGCAGGTAAGATCAGTGTGCACCTCTCTTAGAGCTTACTGCAAGGAACAGACCAGATTGCTGTTCTAAAATCGTAGGCATGTCTGACTTACAGCCTCCTCAGCCTGCCTCTTGTAAGACTTGACTTTCACTTGAAGTTTATCCACCAGATCCTGTAATCTCAGCACATTCTTCCTGTCCTCTTCACTCTAAAAGTGAGAATGTGACAATGTAACTAGAGGAGGAGGAAGAGTCACGTAAGGTCTGGCCAGTTTTCTGGGGCCGAAGTATGTCTTCCTTTATTCTGGAGAGAGAATCCAGGGTGGTGCTTGCATTTTACAGAAAAAATGCCTCTCTGGTTTTCTTTCTACTTACCTGGTAAGTTAACTCCTTGACCCGCCGTTCATATTTCCTCAGTCCCTTGACAGACTCAGTGTTCTTCTTCTGCTCCCCTTCAAGCTCAAACTCCAGCTCTCGGATCTGGGGTAAACAGTTGGGAAATTAGTCTGGGGCTATAGCAACAATGGGAGAAACCAGAATACTCTGCTAATGCTGGAGTTCTTTCCACAAGTACCCGCGTCTCCAGTTTCTGAATCTGCTTCTTCCCGCCCTTCAGGGCCAGCTGCTCAGCCTCATCCAGACGGTGCTGCAGGTCTTTCACGGTCTGCTCCAGGTTCTTCTTCATCCGCTCCAGGTGGGCGCTGGTGTCCTGCTCCTTCTTCAGCTCCTCAGCCATCATGGCTGCCTAAAAAGCGAAGATGCAGACAAAGATTAAGTGCCTTGGAGCTGTCAAAACTCGAGTACCCAGAGGACCAGAGCCATGCTAAAGAAGAACTATAGGTAAGATGACTGAGCACACCCTTCCAGAAGGGAATATGAGAAAGAACACACAAGGTATATCAAAGAATCTAAGAAATGAAACTTTCAAGGACTGGATGGGAAATGGTCTCCTCCTTTTCTTAAACTGGCTTCCTTGGGACCTTTGCCCATCCCAAGGAAATTCTTTCTTTCATTGTCACCATGATCGCCAATATATTTTTTTCAAAGGAATTCGAGACTTAGAGAAGGCTGATTTGATACCTACCATCACAGGTTTGGAGATAATGAGATTAAAGGAAGACCTCTAGAGAATTAAGGTGTGTGTGAACGAGCAAAGGAGTAAAATAGTTGCAAGGTAGTGTTCTCCATCAGGCAGCAGATGGCGCTGTGGGAGATGTGGCTGCAGGGACAAGGCCTCGAGACCGAGGAAGGTTAGGTGCTGGTGAGAATGAAGCCAGCCAGCTTCATTGGTGTACAGTGAAATTTGGTGGGATATTGACATCTGAGGGTCTTATTTTTATATTTGGAATAAGTCATATGTTGAAGGAAATAAGAGCATACCTCTCTATGGGCACAAGAAACAATATAATCTTTTTCAGTCTTTTTTTTTTCCTGTTATCCCTTATATTTCTCAAATCTATCTTGAAAATGTGCAGGAGGGGACACACTGAGTTTGAGAGAGGTGGGCAGTGGTTTTGGAGCTGACCACACACCATTTGTGCCCCCAAGGAGGCCCCAGCCTGTCTGATGGGAACTGTCTCATGGCTGGAAAGGGCAGGAGGCTTTATTGAAACAGAGTCTGGGCCGCTTCGCGGGAGCAGGAAGGAAGGGCCTTACATCTGTGATGGCCTTCTTTGCTTTCTCTTCAGCATTCCTTGCGTCCCTGCTGGCATCTTCAACCTCACTCTGCAGCTGCATGAGGTCTGTTTCCAGCTTCTTCTTGGTGTGGATGAGGCTGGTGTTCTAGGGCCAGAAGAATGGGTGTTACCCAGGCAGGTCTGAGGTAGTCCTCTCCCCTCTGCCACCCACTTCCCTCACCTGGGTGTGCAGCAGCTGCACTCTCTCGTTGGAATCCAGGAGCTCTTGTTCAGCCAGTTTTCGGGCTCTCTCTGTCTGCTCCAGAGAAGCCCGCAGCTCCTCTACCTCGGCCTGCAGCAGGTTGGCTCTGCGCTCCACGATTGCCAGCTGCTCCTTCAGGTCCTCCTGGCCCCGGAGAGCATCATCCAGGTGTAGCTGGGTGTCCTAGCCAGAGAAAAACAGAAAAGTCTAGTTGAAATTGAGGCTTCAGGATCATGAGCCTAGCTAAAATCTGAGCATTTGAGGACAGGAGCGGTTTCCCACCGGGACTCTCTCAAACCTTCAACTGTCCCTGGACACTCCTGAGGTGTTTGAGGGTTTCTGCAGCCTGGCGGTTGGCGTGGCTCAGCTGGATCTCAATTTCATTCAGATCCCCCTCCATCTTCTTCTTGATCCTGATAGCTTCATTCCTGCTCCGGACTTCGGCATCCAGGGCGCTCTGCATGGTTTCTACCGTTCTCTGGTAGTTCCTCTTCAGCTGCTCAATCTCTTCATCCTTCTCGGCAATCTTTCTGTCGATTTCTGATTTCACTTGTGTCAGTTCCAGCTGGATTCGGAGGATCTTGGCCTCTTCATGCTCAAGGGCGGCCTTTAAAGAATAAAAAATAGAAATAGTGCCAGTGGTGGTATAGAACCTGCTACACTGCCCTTTAGGGTAATAAAGCTTCAATAGAATATTTGTAACTCTAACTGTACAATTCAAAACTATCTTTTTTCTTAAAAAAGAATCCTTAATTTATCTTCAGCGTAGAAATAAAATCTGTTTTATTGCTATTTGTTTTAGATTATACTGTTAAAAGAGAATAACATTTAAATGATCTTATTTCTGAGGAGTGCAAAGCACCTGATATTTTAAAATCATCTAGGATTTTGTCAAACCTCATTTTTAGACCTATTGTAGTGTAATGATTTTCTTCAATAAATCTAAGACAATTCACAGTATTATCTCATTCAACCTCACAGTTATGCTATTTGACAAGAAAGGATCAGGTTTCAGGACTGTGATTTTACAGAAGCAAAAATTAAGACACAGAGTGGGGCCAGCTAGCCTCCGAGGGTGGCACTCCACCAGGGTTGTGCCTGTTCCTGCTGCTGCCTCCCGAGCATTCCGCTCACCTCTGCTTCCTCAAGAGCCAGCTGGATATCAGCCTTTTCCAGCTCGATCTGCTTTCTTGATTTCTCCAGTTCATGGATGGTCTTACCATTTTCAGCAATTTGTTCTGTGAGATCTGCTATCTCCTCTGCAAAGAAATAAATTTTGATCGCATTAGAACACCTCTGTACAGGTTTCCAGGCATGGTAAACATCAACTAAATCCTTTTTAACTAGTTTATTACAATTCTAAGGCTGCTGTTTGCTAGAGATAAGATATTGTATATAGAGAGAGACTCAAAAAAAACCCCGCAGGTGATGAATGCTTTCTGTGCGTGCATCGATGGACAGACGAGTAGGGATTTGAGCCTGAAGTCATGCCCACTCCAGCACATGCTCCGGCAATAGTGTGAAGAGAGATTTCAGATGGTTTTAAACTGCTTACGCTCTAAGTTCTTATTTTCTCGTTTCACAGTTTCAAGTTGATCTAAGGCTTCTTCATAGGCATTTTTCAGTTTGAAGAGTTCAGTGCTCAAAGAACGAGATTCTTTCAGCGATGCCTCCAGCTCTGCTTGACTCTCCTCACACTTTGTTTTCCATTCAGCTAGCACCTGGAACACCGGGATGGAAGGTATCTCTGGTTATTAGCTTGTCTCCTCCAAGCTTCTAATTAAATATAACGGTTAAGGTAAATCTTAGAGTTGGGGCTACACTCAGCCATGTCTCTCACCTAGCTCCTTGTTCTTGGTTATTGGATGAACCAAAATCTTATTTTATAAATTTAGTCAGGATCAATAATTGATCAGTAACGATTGTCTCCAAAAAGCAAATGGATCCTTTGAGGAGGAATTAGCTGGGCATAATTGCCCTGTTCCTAATATGAAGATGGCTCTGAATTTTAAAATATTTCATTAAAACTTTGGTTCAAATTAAACCTATCTGCCATGCTGAAAGGGGGACTTCCAGAAAGCTTCTCAATGGGACCTGAGTTAGATTTCCACATCACCCAGAGTTAGATTTTCAGCCACCCAGAAGACAGACCAGCAGCAGGGGGAAGAAAATGTTTGGGGCTGAGTAACATTATAGAAATGGGCCTGTCTCCACTGACAATGCTTTAAAGGGACTTCTACTCCATCCCATTCCCATTTCAATTTATAGATGAAGAAACTACAGCTCAGTGAAGTTCAAGGACTCTGCCAAGGTCACACTGCTGGTGGGGCAGGGGCAGGACTGGGACCCGTCTCCTCCATCCATGACCACAAGGTGTTCCCCACATCACGGCATTCAGCCAGCATGGAGCTGACCCCAAACCTTGTCAAAGTTCCTCTGTTTCTTGTCTAGAGCGGCAGCCAGGGAGTTGGCTCTCTCCACATCAACCATCAGATCCTCGACCTCTCCTTGCAGCCTCTGCTTGGTCTTCTCCAAGGAAGCACATTTCGCATTCACTGCCTCAACCTGTTCCTCGGAATCTTGAAGGCGCTGAGCAAGTTTTTTCCTTGAAGAATAAAAAGAGGAGCAGAGGCTATTTAAGTTTCAGTCCTCCCGAACATCAGTATTCATCATGTGATTCAAGTTCCCATTTCATAAACCAAGGAGAATTTCCTGGCTGCTAAAAATCAGTGACCAGTAACCTTCCTTGTCTCTAATCATGATCAAAGCTGTTTGTCTTAACGAAGTGCGTAAAGGCCAGGTACCTCTAATGGAACAGCATGGCATTAAAAGACAGATGAAATGGGGAAACATCTATTAACAAAAAAAAAAAAAATTATTCCCAAGTAGTTCTAAAGTCAGTGCCCTCTATCATATGACCATTCAAGGGTTCAAGTTCTTCTAAAGGTAAATAGAGTTGTGTACTTGGCCTCCTCCAGCTCCTCTGTGCGCTGGATGGCGTCTGTCTCATATTTGGTCCTCCACTGGGCGACCTCGCTGTTGGCCTTGGACAGCGCCCTCTGCAGCTCGGCTTTGCCTTCCTGCTCCTCCTCATACTGTTCCCGCAGCAAGTCACAGTCGTGGCGGGAGGACTGCAGGGCATGGGCCAAGGCGTTCTTGGCCTGAAAAAGTCAAGAAAGAGGAGAGCCCCTAGAGGATTAACAATTCACTGCCATGTGGGCGATACCATCCAAGTATGTTCCAACTATCAACACCTACTGAATAAAGTAGCCTTGTTTTCCTTACAGGTAGTACTTGAAAATTAGATCGAGGAAGCACTTCCTCAGATGACATACCTTGCTCTCTTCCTCTAACTGCCTCTTGAGCTCTTCTATTTGCTGGGTAAATGCTTGCTTGCTCCTGGAAAGTTGGGATACTATGCTTTCTTTTTCTTCCAGCTGACGACTCAGCTCACCTGTTTTCAGAAAGAAATGTTTTTAGGTCATTCATTCATTCATTCATTCATTCATCAAGTGTATGTAAGGCACTGTGTGTAAAGCACTGTGCTATGATCTAGGGAGAGAGTAAAAATTTTAAGTTGTGGTCCTTTCTTAGGGATGAAGGCATGAGTCTATAAAAGGGAAAATGAACGTACAACCTGATAAGTATTGTCATAAACTACTAGAAGTGTGGAGTGACTTTTGTCAATAAAGCCCATTGAGAACCATTGTAAATTTAAACATAACCTGGATCACCTAAAAACTCCCATCAGACCTTCCAGTGGCTGGTGCTTCCAGCTGTTTGTCAACTTGTCATTAAGGGAAATATTGCTTTCCCAAGGACTTGATATCCCTAACAATTTGAAGGTAGACTCTTGGGTGAACATGGTAAGTTCAGGTTTACATGCTCATATGGAAGTGAGAGAAAAAAGGAGGGGGTGAGAGGTTTTAGGGCTCTAAAATTATTTTAGAAGTGGCAACTTAACTTCTTTTCTTCATTGTCTTGGTTGTGACTCTTAGCAAAGGATTGATTCACCTGTAATAATGGGCTGCAGGGCCAGTGCTGGGTGGAGTCACATTTTCTAGGTAAAAGCGCCAAATAATGTTCTTTTATATTTTTATTACATACCAAGAGCCTATGCAAATTGGCCATGTTCTTTTATTTATTGTCTTGATTGTGGCCAATCTGAAAACACTTCATTTCACTTGACAGCAATCTGAATTTATGTGCAGCAAAAAATAGAAAGGCCAGAGGGCTTGGTTTCTAGTTCCATTTTTACCATTTAGACTCTTTTCGATGCAAGGTTATACTAATTTTGAAAGAGTTTGAACCAGATGCTATTTTGATTTTCTTCTTTTTCTAGTTGCATTCTCTCTCTCTCTCTCTCTCTCTCATCTCTATCTCTTCTATCTCTATCTTTATCTCCATCTCCATCTCTATCTCTATCTCTATCTCTATCTCTCTCTATCTCTGTCTCTGTCTCTCTCTCATTTTTACCAAACTCTCAATGTTCTCCTCCTTCAGGATATTTTGACTGATTCTTTTTGTATGTTATTCCAATTGTTTCTCCTCCAAACAAATACTGCCCTTCGGTTTTGACCAGTTGCCCCTTTAGGTGTTTGTAAGGTGCTGCCCCTCCTGTTTGTTTCCCATCGCTCACCAGCCTCAGTCTGAAGACGAGACTTCTGTGTCGTCAGCTCACTCATGCTCCTCTGAATTTCCTCGTTCTTGCCCCTGGCCTCACTTAGCTGATCCTCCAGCGTTCGGCATATTTTTTCCAGATTTGCCTAAAAGATCGAAAAGGAGAAGAAAATTAGGTAAGCACTGCGATTTGGATGACCGAAGAGGTCTCTTTAATAGAAAGCATCGGGCCCCATCCTGCCCAAGTACCTTTGATTTCGACACACTCTCTGCGTTGCTGGAGAGGTCGTCGATCTCCAACTTGAACTCGCTTTTTTCCTTCTCCAGCTTCTGCTTGACCCTCTGCAGGTTGTCTATCTGCTCTCCGAGCTCAGCCATGCTGTCCGCGTGCTTCTTCCTCAGGGTGGCCACCGTGGCTTCATGCTGCAGGGTGGCCTCCTCCAGGTCCCTGCGCAGTTTCAGGAACTCGGCCTCCCGCTTCTTGTTCAGCTCTATCTGGGTGGAGGTGACTCCTCCTGCTTCCTCCAGCCTCTCACTCAGCTCCTCCAGTTCTCGGGCATAATCGCTGCGCTGTTTCTCTGTCTTTGCTCGGGTCGCCCTCTCTGCCTCAATCTCTTCTTCCAGCTCCTCAATTCGAGCCTGTAGAGGGCAGCCAATCAGTCCCAGAGTGACTCATTCTGAATGTCAAGAACAGGCTAGTTTTCCATTCCCGTTAGACAAACGGATTCTGGAACTTCTCCCAGAGAGATGTGAATGTTGCTAATTTCCTTTAATGTGAATTTTCCCTGCCCCAATATGATCATTGTCCTACAGTGATCAACCCAGGATCAACCAGTCCATTCAACTAAATGTCGACTCAGAATATTCCAATTTGTATTTCATTTCAAATACTGGAAAACTTATTTATCACTGCCGTGTCAGCCCAGTAGAAAGGAAACCACTGAGGCAGGCAGACCCATGGTGCTGCCCACTTGCTCTAAATGGCTTATAACACAGAGCACCCAGCCCACTGTGAGTGACCCATGTGTAAAAGAAACATCCAAAACACCTCCTACCTGTAGCTCTTTGATTTTCTTCTGAAACTGAAGACCCAGAGTCTGCTCATCCTCCACTTTGCTTTGCAGTTGACTATATTCAAAATCCTTCCTGTGAACAGAAATGTAGAATGTGTAAAGACAAAATACCCAGTAACTTACCAAATTAAAATCAGTGGTTTTAGAGCGTACTTCTTGAGCCTTTCATCCAGCTGTTGCTTATCATTCTCCAGATCTAGTATGGACTCATGGGCAAGCTTCAAGTCTCCCTCAAGCTTCCTTTTGTTCCTTTCCAGGTCTACACGGAGCTTCTTCTCTTGTTCTAGGGAACTTTCCAGCTGCAAAAGGCACCATTTCTTTTTGAGAACAAATGTTTTGCACCAGAGGATTTCAGGGGGCTCTTCCAACCCTGAAGTTCTAGGACTTCCAATTAGCAGTGTTTACTTACATCATCGACCTGCTGTTCCAGTTTGCCCTTGATTTTACTCAAAGAATTGACTTTGTCTTCTTCAGCTTGGAGGTCATCCAGGGTCTGCTGGTGGGCCTCTTGGAGGGCCTTCTTCTCTCTGGTTAACTTGGCAATTGTTTCATCCAACCCAGCAAGTTCCTCAGTAAGGTTTTTAACCTAAGAAGAAGTCACAAGCAATTATAAGAAGAAATACAGTGTGGTTTGCAATGCCTACATCAAACTGGAAAGACTGACAAAGAGAGTACCTTGTTCTCTGTGGCATGCTTTTCCTTTTCAACCTTGGCCAGTGTTAGTTCAAGGTCATCTATGTCTTTCTTGAGCTCTGAACATTCATCCTCCAGTTTCCTTTTCTTGGCTGTCAGCTCAGCATTGATCTCTTCCTCATCTTCAGCTCTTTCGGTCACCTCTTTGATTTTAGCTTCAAGCTGGAATTTGGCTTTGATCAGTTGATCACATCTTTCCTCAGCATCCAACAAGTTTTCACTTTCCTTTTAAAAAAAATCATTATTTTATGATTTTCTTTAATGAGATAAGATTTGTGACATTCCAGTATTTTGTTATATATGAAGTTTTAATGAAGCATAGCAACTAAAAAGCAGAAATCCCACCAAAAATCCTAACTTTCCTAAATAATCAAATTTAGAAGGAAAGTAAAATAAGAAAATATTTCTAAACACATACAGCTTGTACTTGGAGCTGCAGGTCATTCTTCTCTTGTACTAGAGTCACCAATTTTTCCTCCAATTCCTTCCTTTTTGCCTCTGACTTGGCAAGTTCATCTTTGGTTTTCTGAAACTCTTCCTTCATGGTGGCCATCTCCTTCTCTGTCTCTGCACTCTTGAGGAGGGGCTTGATCTTGAAGAAAAGTTTCATCCAGGGCCAGTGCTTCACATTCATGAATGAGCGAATGTTGTATTGGATGCAGAAGATGGACTCCCTAAAAATAAAATATAAGTTATTTCTAAGAGAGACTTCTCACTTCTCCCAAAGATCTCTTGTTTGAACAAAAACCCTGCTCAACCTTCTCTGCACCATCTTCTGGAATTCCACACGCATGAGGAATCCTCTACACACAGCTTGGGTCCGGGTGATCAGTTTGGCCAGGCGGTCATCACGCATTTCTTCCAGAGTTCCCAGCAAGCCAGCCTTAAAGAACACCTTAGAGGGGAGAAGGATGGCATGAGTCAGTTTTCTGGAGAAATCTAAAGGGGACTAAAGGCCAGCATCTGTTGTAATTAACACATTACCTTGGTATGTCCAAATTTGTACTGAGTGTGGTCAATATCGATGGATGCCAACAGCTTTTCACAAGCTTTCTTGCTGTCGATAAATTGTCCCTCAGGGATTGCACTGGCATTCAACACTCGATATCTGTGGTTGTAGACACAGAAACAATAAAGACAATTAGCAAACACATAAACTTTGGAGATCATCCAGTTCAAGCCTTGTTTCCTATAGGCAAGAAAGCCAAGATCCAGAGGGTAAAACAAACTTGCTCATAATCACACTGCTAGATAATGGCCTGGAATCTAAGCCTCCTGATCCTTAGGCCAGGTATTTTCTGCCAGGTGTATATCAGATAAGCTACTGAGAAAACATGGAAGAAAGAAATATGTGTATACCTTGACCAAGTGGTAGATTATTCATTTGACACGAAAATCCATAACTGTTCTGTTGAATGGGTCTTTTCATCATTATTTCTCTCTCTCAAATTCCAGTGATTGCACATATTATCAAGCATCACATAGAACATTTTTATGACACACCTTTGTTTAAAATCCCCATAGAGAATCCGGTTTGGGAATCCCTTCCTGCAGATGCGAATGCCCTCCAGGACACCGTTACAGCGCAGCTGGTGGAGGACAAGGCTATGCTCCATAGCTCCTGAGAACAAAAGCACAGGACGTCAGCTTCACACAGAATTTCTTAAAAACCGACCACCATCTAGAGAGCCAGCAGGTATCTTACCTGGGGTTTTCGTTTCGTTGGGAATTATACAGCGCACGAAGTGAGGGTGAGTAGTTCTTAAATTTGACATCAGTTTGTTCAGGTTTTCCTAAAAGAAAAAAGATTACGTTTGACAGTTAGCCTGCTGTAGGCTTTTACAAACACAGAGACATATTATAATGAAAAATGAGATATATGTTTTAAACTTATGAATTCTAAAGAATAATGAATTATTTAATTCTTTCTTTTAATAGTCTTATGGCTAGAGGAGTAGGCAAATAATTTTTATAATAGTCTTTTGCTTCACAGGGAGCCAGAAACTAACCACATATAAAATGCCCTCTGAGATCAACTCAAGAGATGTATCTGGTCCCACTGAGAGAATGAGAAGCTATTGCATGTGTCCTTCAGGCAAGTCAGAAAGTGTGTGCTGAGGACTTACCTCCCAGGCCAGACAACCTAGCTAGCTGCAGTACAAAATGCTAATTAAATTTTGGTCCTACATGGTTAGACCTCATTTATATATCATTATGCCACCATTCAACTTCACTAAATGACAGTAAACAGATTAAGACCACATTTACTATTCTTTAATAAACCAAGTTTAGAATCTCTACATTGCTCATTTTGAGATGACTTAAACCAAATGCAAGCAAATAAACTTGTGTTTTTCTTACTCTGAAAAGGGCAGAGACAGTTTGGAAGGAAGAACCCTTCTTCTTGGCAACTTTCTTCTTTCCACTGTCAGCTGAAAGAAATAAAAGAGGGCACGTGCTGTTAGCACATCTATACCGGTTATTCAGTCCTGCAGAGTGAATGAAGGGAGAAAGCATGACTCCAAGGCACCCCATGGAGTCTGTTACCATCCGTAGTGGCAAAGGTGGCATAGAGATGTGCCAGGAGCCTGTTGGAGGACTTCTGGTACAGCCCAACGACGGTTTCATTCAGAGGGTCCTTGTTCTTCTCTAGCCAGCCTGAGACACTGTAGTCCACGGTGCCCGCATAGTGGATCAGGGAGAAGTGGGCCTCTGCTCTGCCTTTGACCACCTTGGGTTTCTGGAAGTTGCTGGACTTGCCCAGGTGCTGATCATACAGCTTGTTCTTGAAAGAGGTGTCTGTGGCCTTGGGGAACATACACTCCTCTTCCAGGATGGAGAAGATGCCCATGGGCTTTATTAAGGCAAGGCAAAATGCATATGGGGTAAACATGAGCTACAGTGATGAGCGGCAGAGTATACGAGGAGAGGTTTCTGAGTGAATAGAACAGGATACCTTTTCTATGAGCTCAATGCAGGCAGCCAGGTCCATCCCGAAGTCAATGAATGTCCACTCGATGCCTTCCTTCTTGTACTCCTCCTGCTCCAGCACGAACATGTGGTGGTTGAAAAACTGTTGCAGTTTCTCGTTGGTGAAGTTGATGCACAGCTGCTCCAGGCTGTTATACTAACACCAAAATATAATGTTCACGTGAAAAGTTAGACTTTTTTCAAAATCAAAGACCCACCAACCTTCCTCCTCATTGCTCAGGCTCTAGCCAGCTCATTTATGCTTTCAGATATAGTCACATTCTTCAAGGCCTGGCTCAGATCATATCTCCTTCTTAGAGTCTTCTCTGAACTTCCAGCCAGAAGGTGTTTCCCCCTCTCCTGAGTTCACATGGTCTGGGCTTCTCTCATGCACTGAACACGGTCTGCCTTATATATTTCTCATCTTCCTCTACAGACTACAGGTTCATCTTTTATTCATCTGCATGTCTTATACCTGGTGGATACCAAACACACACTTTGATGAATGGCGATATGCTTTTAACCCAGAACAGTAGGATGTTTCTGTTAAATATTGCATGATTGGCTTATTATCAAATTCTCTACATGCCTGGCTCTCACTAAGTCAGTAATTGCATTTGAGATATTTTTTTTAATTCATTGAACATTATCTTTTAAAATTGCACTTGACCCAAGTCTTCCCTCTCTTAAAATAATACAAACCCTACCACATGCTCTTCTACGGGATCCACCCTCTGTCTAGTTTTCTTACAAGATGTGATGCTAAGACATGTTGGCCACCTTGATATCTTCCCTAGAGGATCCTGGAAACTAGTCTCCCCAAACGAGGCCACATGAAAGCATGAATATAAGCAACACAAACCTCAAAGATCTCAAAGCCTGCAATGTCCAAAACCCCGATGAAGTGTTGCCTTGGTAGCTTTGTGTCCAGCTGCTGGTTGATGCGAGTGACCATCCACAGGAACAACTTTTCATAAACTGATTTGGAAAGGGCATTCACAGCGTGGTGAACCTATTGGGAAAGCTCAGCTAATGAGTCTAAAGGCAGTGGCCGTCATGTGCCTGCATCCTTCCTGGTCTTGAAGCAGACGCTTACCTGATCCACAGTTTGACCTTTGGTAACATATTCATTCCCAACTTTCACTCTGGGGAAGCACAAAGCTTTCAGGAGGTCCGAAGAGTTCAGGCCCATAAGATAGGCTGTCTTGTCAGCCACTGGTACGAAAAGAAAGATAATCACAAAGGGGAACCCCTAATGCTTGGCAAAATAGAAGAACCACTTGGAAAACATCCAGATATTGCAAAGCTTAGCTAAGTCTGTCTCAGTGCATTTTACATTCCATTTTTCTACACTGCTTATATGCAGCCAATAGAAGCTAGGTCACTCAGAGAATGTGATAGATTTTGTGAAAAGGCAGGATTGGGTTCCAGAAAGCCCTGATCACTTCTCATTGCATCTGAAATAGGACTCTTCTTATGATTCAGCAAACAGGGGTGGGAACAGTCCTGTAGGCATCTGAGTCCTTGGGGTTCGCCTCTCCAGGAGGAAGAAGGATTAATCATTTTCAAAAGAGGCACCAAACTATCTCAGCTGAACAACCACCCAGTTCTGCTTACAGCCTGTTGCAGTGATTTTGTACCTTCGGTGCCGTCTGGCTCTGCCTGCTCCTCTCGCTGCTTCTGCTTGAACTTCATGTTCCCATAGTGCAACACAGCGCCTGTCAGCTTGTAGAGTCCAGATTTCTCTTCTGGGGTGAAGCCCAGAATGTCAATGGCACTCTGACATTGAAAGAACAGCATATCACTTGGTTGGCCCTGGGGACTGAGGGGAGCACCCTACACCTTTCTCTCGGTTACACTCACGTCCGTAGCCAACAGCTCCTCAGCATCATCAATGCTGGCCACCAGGATTTCACCCTGGCTGATGAAGGGGTAGTCATAAGGGTTGGTTGTAATAAGCAGCAGCTCTGAAATGATGAATAGTTAGAGGAGGTCACATCGATTCAAAGAAAACACCCACCCAATGGATGTGAGCACCTGTTTTTTGGGCTGAGACTTTTACTGCTGGAGCCTAAACTGAATTTAGAGTTAGATATCTCTTTTAAACAGCCTCATGATACTCAGGCTGTGGTTGAAAATAAAGTCCAAGGAAGACTGTGCAGTCCACCTATGAAATGTAGGTTAAGAACCCCAGAGAGGATACAGTACTTAAATGATCTTACAGTGTATGCAAATAATGCATATTGATTCAGATTCAGAAAAGTTAATAGGGAAACTGGCTGAGTGTTGGTTAGGACAAGAGCCCACATTGAGGGAAGCACAGGTTGTTCGGTATAATCATAATTTTTACAAAATTTTTTGAAAAGCTGCAGACTATTTCCAGGCTTGGGACCAGAAGCCTGAGCAAAAACAGCCAAAGGGCAAAGAAGACCGTGTGCATGAGGCCTGGGTTAAGTGCAGAACAGAGAAAAGGCAAGGTGACTATCCACAGGGTAGATTGTTCACCTGATTTTGCACTGGCCTCACAGCATTTGATGAAAGGTTGGTTTCTGTATTGGAACACAAGAGGGCGCTAAAGTATAATTAAATGCTTTAGTTGTTCAGCGGTCTATAAACCAATGCTGAATACAGTAGTGATTTAGTCTTGCTGCTGCCCGTTGGATTCCTTTTTTCACATTAGCATGTCACTGTCAATATAGCCACATCCCATTTCTAAAACAAACTCCTTCCACTGGCTGTCAAACCCCTTATGTATAGGTGTAGCTCTCCTGGTGCAGTGATATTAGAGCCAAAACATCTAGAAGACAAACCCAGTGGTGACTTCCTCACCTATGAGCTCAGGCTTCTTGTTTGAAAGTATCTGATAGAAGATGTGGTAGCTTCTCTCAGCCTTCAGCTGGAAAGTCACTCTTGATTTTTCCAGCAGGTCTATGAACACAAACATAGGGCTCTTCCAAACTGCTTCCCACCATCCTGAGACATCATCTGATCCCAATGATCTACTTACAAGTTTCAATATCTGCAGAGGCCAACTTCCCAGTGGTACCAAAATGAATTCGGATGAACTTGCCCTGCAGGGAGGAAGAGAGATCAGAGTCTACCAGGCTTCAAGTGATCCTACTTGTCTCCCAGGTCACGTGTATAGGAGCTTTAGTTCCCTATAGTTTGAAATTAAACATGTCCTCCTCTTTCTCCCTTTTTCTCTGTCCAGTTTGATGTGCCTCCCTTTTCCCATCCCTTTTATTCCACAATGCCTCCAAACCTCCCCACCCTATCTAGTCAACAAAGTAAGAGAGTGATATTTTCAAGATGCAAAATCAAACCCTACCACTTCCTTGCTTATAGAATCCTTCAGTAGTTTTGAGAATAAAATCTAAACCCCTTCTCATGGTCCACTTGCTCCTATGTGGCCAGGTCTCTTTCTGCCTCTTCCCTCCCCTCGTGATGCGCCTCCTTGCCCACTTCGCAGCACCACGCAGACCCTCTGTAGGTCTGTGGACTAGACCAGGCCCTCCCTACTATGGAGACTGTGCACTTCCTTTGTCCCTCCTCATCCTGTAGATCTTGGGGTTCACAGGCCAGTCCCCCAAAAGGCCTTCCCTGCCATTCTTGTCTAAAGGAGACCCTGTTCCACTTACTCTATCACACCCCCTGCTTATTGAACTTTACAGGAGGAATGTATCATTATCCAAAATCGTCTTGTTATTTATTTTGTTCTTTAGTTGTCTGTCTCTGCTGACTGTGACCTCGATGAGGTCAGGAAACTTGCTCATTTCATAAGTCACAGAGAATACCCCAGCCAACTTGAACCCAGACTCACAAAGCGGGATGAGTTGTCATTCCTCACAGTCTTGGCATTCCCGAAGGCCTCCAGCAATGGGTTGGCACTGATAATTTGGTCTTCCAGAGTCCCCTGATGCATGAAACCCATGGGGGAGAAGCCATAAAAAGACAGTAAGCAATGCTCCCCAGCTCTGTCACTCCTGCCTGTCCTTGCTTACTGGCAGTCTATGGCAAAGCCAGTTCCTCCCTCCCTGACTTTTCGGTGCGAAGACCAACCAAATCATCAGCACATCTCGCTCAAAACACTTTTGTCATTTTGTTATATTTAGCTATAGTTGGGTGTCTTGACTCAAAATTCTTTCAATGCTTCATTCAATTCCTTGATTCTCCAGCCCATTAGATTGTCTGTATTCATGTCAAACTGTTGTAATATTTTTGTTTAGAAAGGCAAGTATGTGCTATAGTTCTCTCAAGTTGGTGTATGTGATTCTACCATAAAAAAATGAAGCTCTTGGAGCTGCTACCAAATTGACCTTCCTTAGTTTAGCCTTAGAGTCTTATTTTCCAGAGAAATGACAGGAGCTGGTCCTGTATGAACAACCATATACCGGGTTATCTAAGATAACTGGCTGTCCTTCAAGATTTTTATATCCTGGCCTGCTCTCTTTTTCTTGAAGGGTGGGGTCTGTTGTCTCCCTTTGCCCCCTCATTTGGAAGTTAAGCCAAAGGTTAGAAGGGAAACAAAGCAAGCCTTCTTCTTCTCCATACCTTCATTTTGGAGTCCTTCTTCTTGGCGAGGTCTCCAGTAGCTGCAATTGTTGCAAAGTACTGGATGACCCTCTTGGTGTTCACAGTCTTTCCTGCTCCAGATTCTCCGCTATTTGGAGTAATCAAAAGAGAGAGAGAGAGAGAAACAAGTAACAAGTTCTGTTAGTAGAAAAAAGCTCCCCAAGACGTCACACAGAGGCCTGGACATACTCTGAGCCACATCAGATGCACACCTACCAAACAAAAGTGCAGCAGAGAGGCAGAGGCCCGCGGGAAGACTCCACCATTGAGCTGACCCAAGGATGGCTAAGTACAGTTTCTGAGACCTTCCACATACCTTCTTGCCCATTCCCAAATCTGTCTTTTCATTATAGACTTTGTTCTAAATACTTTCTAATGAACATAATAGAGTAAGTGGTGCCTTTGCCTTCTGCACTGGGGAAGAGAAGCCGCAGATATGAAACTGCTCTATGCCTTGGATACTTACGTGATCAGAATGGACTGGTTTTCACGATCTGCCATAGGAAAAAATAAAATAGAGTTGATGGCAATATAAAAAGAGCTTCCCAGTTCTACCCTATTTCTCAAGCAGTCAGAATTCAATGCGCAATTCCTCTTCCCTCTAATATTTTGTTTAGTTCTAGGTGGGAGCCTGAGAAAGAGACTCAGAGAGGTTCAGCCCCTGTTTAAACCCAGTCAGTGTCATACAATGATATTAGGCTGAACCATATGAAATTGTCAGTATTGCTTTGGGCCCACAAAAATGTCCGTTTCACCTGGTTTAATCAATACTTGCATTAAAAGCAAGCTCCTCACCAGGGCCTGCAGGGCCCTCAGGGATCCAGCCTCGTCCTGCCTCTTTAAGCACCTTTACCCTGGAGGTCATAGGTTAGATGGAGGCCTAGGACCCCAGGGCAGCTCTCCCAAGCCCTGTCCAGCACCTGATCCACCACTCCAGGCTTCCTCCTTGGAAACCTACCAGTCAGCATGAACTGATAGGCGTTGTCAGAGATGGAGAAGATGTGGGGCGGGGCCTCCTGGCGCTTTTTGCCTCGGTAGCCGTCCACCACCTCAGGGTTGTACACCGGCAGCCACTTGTAGGGGTTGACAGTGACACAGAAGAGGCCTGAGTAAGTCTGCAGGAGGGTAAAAAAATGTATATATATATATGTGTGTATGTATATATAAAACATTTTGTCTTCATTATTTTTTACTTTTCCTCACAAAAACTAGTAAAGATGGAAAATATAATCTCTATTTACAGGTGAGGCAAGTAAGATTTGAACAGGGGCATAGCCGGAACTCCTACAGCTTCAGTGACAAGGCTGAGACCCAAAGCTTGTCTTTGCTGCTCTCCTTGATCGCTCCTCCTCCTCCCTGCCCTTCTTCTTCCAGCCTGTCTTCTTACTACCTCATTCATCTCTTGCTTTCTCATCTTCTTTCTCTTCCCTTTTCTTCCTCTTCTTTTCCCCATGTCCCCTCGTCTATTCAACAGCTCAGTCAAGCCCTCATCTTTTGAAATCCTATCATCCACACAAGCATCTCTGCTCCTAGCCCGATCCAATGCCTCAGGAAGCCACCACCACCGTCGGCACTGACATAGATCATCCAGGAGGTGTAGCGGTCCTTGAGGTTGTATAGCACGGCTGGCTCGTTCAGGTGCGTCAGCATGGCCATGTCCTCGATCCGGTCGAACTTGGGTGGGTTCATAGCGTACACATCCTCCGGTTTGACCACCAGGGTCTGAAGGGGAAGCGGTGCAGTGCTTAGTGAGTATCATCTGTGTGGCTTGCCCACGGCAGACATCTGTCACCCAGGAGGGGACTTGTGAGCCGTGATCGGGTGCAAGCACCAGAGAAAACGCCATTTAACAGAGAGGTGGATAAAGGGGCAGGCGACTTGCGATGCTGATGATAGAATGTGATTTGTTTCTGTCATGCGGGGCTTTTCTGTTTTCCCTCCCCAGTGGGCCTGGGATGAGGGAAGGATGAAAGAAATGAAGAAAGAGGATCTCTGTGAGTAGACAAAGGGGATAGTGCAAGACAGGAGCCAGCTCGGGAATACTAGCTGGGCCACAACTCTGCACCAGCGCCTGATGGGCCTGGCCTGTTCCTAGCTACTCAGAGAAAAGTATGTCCACGGGTGTCCCTGAGGCAGGAGCAGAAGAGAAAAAGGGAGGTGGCATTGGATTAGCAGGCTGGTGCCCACAGAGTTTCCCACGTGCAGAGCTCTCTGAAAGCAGCTCTTCAGCTGCTGACCCTGCATCTTGCCTCTTCACCACCCTCCTGCTCATGCTTCTGAAAGAGAACCAAGCCCCACCTCAGCCCCTCCCACTTTTCTGGTCTCAGAGTGCTCCATGCCAGGTAAAGGGACTGTGAGGCGGAGCGGTGGCTCCAAGCACTGACAAGTGTATTTGTACTTCCCTCAGGGGAAAAGCCCTTTGCCCCCGTGTCCAGGCTTCCTTGGGCGCAGGGGTTGTGAGCTCCGCTTCCTCTCCCCTTCCCTGCCCCGCACCCGCTTTCTCTCCACCGGGCAAACCAGCCCTCCTTGGGAGTGGTCTAGATTGTCTTAGATTGTCATTCATAACATCCTGTGGCGTTGCAAGCCCATTCTTAGCTCAGTCATCTGAATTACACAGAGAGCCAGCCTCTGGGAGCGCTTGGTAGCACTGAAGGGCAGTTTTCAATGCCTTTTTTCCTCATACCCAACCCGGATGTGGACACCTGGGAAAGTCAGATGCTATTTCTTTTACTCTTCTCATTTAGATTCATTCTCTCTCTCTCACTCTCTCTCTCTCTCTCTCTCTCTCTCTCTTTAACTTTTCTTGGAACATTCCAGGTTCTTCTGGCCTAGATCCAGAAAGTAGTGAAGTCTAGAATTCATCACCTTCATGATATGGAGAGACCGCTATTTCACATTGAGCTTGGGGTCAACCAGGGTCCCTTACCCTCTTTCCTTACTTTCTCAGATGGCTATTGCTAGAAGAATTAGAGGGAAACCTAGGCTACCAAAGGAGAGTGTTTTCAAAGAGATCTTCTGCGATTGGACTCCCAACCCCACATCCTCAGGATGCACAGAGCTGGTCCCTTCTGACCTAGGGTGATGTGGACAGTGACAGAAGCACCTGAACACTAATCGCTTTGGCCAGCCACAAACAGGTTCTTCTCCTCCCCCGCAACCTGAGGCCAGTATTTGCTGTGCTTTCTCTGAAGACACCTGGGAAAGCTAAACAGTGACACTGTGAGAGGCATTCCAGTGCCAGAGCCACATTGGGAAGTGGCTAGAGGTGGGGTGGATGCGTGGATTGGGCAACCATGAGGAGCAGACAGGGCCAGTCGGCTTGTGGAGGCCATGCACGAGGCTTACCCGGTTGTCCTCGGTCTCCACCGTGACCTTCCCATCCTGGGTACTCTTAATTTTTCCCTTAGCGTATTCCTCCTTTGAGTCGACCACAAAGCAGTAGGTTTTGGCATCAAAAGGCTGGTTCTGAGCCTCGATCCTCTCCTTTTCCGACTTCCGGAGGAAAGGAGCGGCTATGCCGAACACTTCCATCTCAGTGTCGCTACTCATGGTGTCAACTGCAAGGCAAACCCACCAGGTGAGCCCAGCTGCCTCCTGAGCCACTAGGCCTGTCTCGGCACCTGCTCTGCCATCTGCTGCCCCAGGAGCCAGGCCGTCCTAGGTCCTAGGAGCTCCGCTCGCAGGACTTAAGTGCTGGGAAAATCAAATGGGCTCACATTTACTGAGTGGCCGTCCTCTGCAAAGGGCACAGAGCATATGTACCCCAAGCTCCTCAATTATCTGAGGCTCAGTTTGGTGAAAGATTTAGAGGTGAGTGTGGCTCTCTTGGGACCTCACTTGCTGTAAAACCCGGGTGCTGCTGAGGGAAGCTTTAAAAATAAACACCATAAAAATGAATGCCATTCTTCAAAGAGAGTATGCTCAATGGAAAATAGCTGAGGAATTTTTGAACCATTTCGAGTCAAGGTGGCTACCTCCTCACACAAGGAAGCTGCCCGGTGCTTCCTTCAGTTGCTGCGAATAGAAGCCGTATCTGACCTCAGCATCCGTTTGAAAAGTTTCCTGAAGAGCTGCCTCCTCTCTGCTCCTCTCCTGCCCAGCCTGTCCTGTCTGAACTCTCTTAGACGCTCCATTGGGAGATGGGAGGAACTGGTTACTAGGATCACCTGGAGACCAACGGGTTACTAGGATCACACCACCCAAGGGACATGGCTAGAATTCTCACCTGAGAGTCACACCTGCAGGAGGACAGCAGAAGGTCACAAGAGCCACGGAAAATCAGACCTGCAATAAACATGCAAAAAGAACCGAAAACACCTTAAAGACGTCTGGTTCAGCTTCAAATCAGCTCTTGATGAATTAACTAAATAAGGATAAAGGACTAATAACTTAAAAAGAGCCTTACCACAGAGGTAAACTGGAGGAGCAGATGTGACATGACCTACAGGTTAGCCATTAAGGTAGTAAAAGCCCCCAACTGCCCCCAAACCTGGCTTCTACCAGCCCACTATGGCGCTTTCTTCAGTCTGTAATACCTCCCATTTAGAATTGAGCAATAAATACAAGATCTCTATAAAAAAAAAAAAAAAAAAAAAAAGCTTGTAGTTCCAGGCCAGGCTCAGGGCTCCATGTTTTCTGTGAATAGGGAGAAAACTCTGAGATTGGCTAATTGACACACAGCCAGTGTGGTCTTGAGAGAGCAGGATACCCAATATATATACAGCCCAGGTGGGAAAGGTGAGGGCAGCAGAAGGCACCGAACTCCATGCTCCTCTGTACGGCTCAGAGAGGCAAAGGGAGAGCATGGCTGTGGTGGACAGGCCTTGGTCTGTGGAGTGTCTAGAGGGATCCTGCCCACAAGGGGAGAATGGGGAGGAGTAAGGGGGCCTGAAGGATCCCTGCTTCAGTGGGGTGCTAGAGGCTGAGGGTATGTGGGCATTTGGGCCTAGAAGGATCTAGCTCTACAACTAATTCTTACCAAAGGCAGGCGGGGCCATGGCACAGAGTGCACTGGCCACACTGAGGTAAAGGGGCTGTGACTCACCTCTGCCCAGAGAGAGCAGCTACAAAGGGGCTGCTGCTGGCCTGGGCTTTTATAGGCCCCGCTAACCCCCACAGCTCATTCCTTCTCTATATTTGGAAAGAGAGTGACCAACGCCACAGGCTGAGAAGCAGCTCCTTCCTCAATGTTTTTTTTTTTTTTTTTTTTTGTCGTCAGTTAAGGGAAAGGTATATATAGAAATGAGCAGTATCATAACCATTTTTCCAACTATAGAAAGTTGGGAGTTTGAGATGCCTTTCCCTGAGCTTGGGCTTGGCCCTTCTCCCCTTGATGTGCTGGAACAGCCTTGCTGCAGAGGGCCTGCCTAAGTCTATCGTGCAGGCAGCCACCAAGCTTTGACATCAGCGTGAGCCCCTGCCTAGGGAACAGAGCACATCCCATCAGCGATTTGCTTGAAACTCTCATCAAATGGGACAATGAATGAAACTGAGAATGAGAAAGTTCAAATCTTCCTGGACTTTTTAAGTAAGACTTTTGTCACAACACAGGGTTGTGACAGGGCTGTGTGACTGTAAAACTTATGCCAGAAACAACAACAATAATGATTCTCTGTCCCCCTCCCCGACCCCTCCCCTTCTTCTTCTTTTACTGTGTAACTTTCTGTTTAATTAGTATTTTTATTACATTAATCCTTTCTTAAGCACCAGCAGGACCAACAAGTAAATTAATGACAGGGAGCTATTCCACCAGCCAGTATTCATAGCAACAGCTGTTTGAGGCCCTGTTGTTATTAAGATATATTACCAATTAGGAAAGACCAGCTGCCAGACTCAGTGGGAGGTAGGGGGCATAGTGGTGGCCTGCAGAGAAAGGGAAGGCAAGGGCTGGGGAGAGGAGGGGTCTAACAAATGTGGTTGTTTCTAAGTCAGGATTGGAAAACTAAAGCCTCAGAGAAGAATAAGGGTGTAGTTGAAGCCTTTGCCCATTCCCATTTTACTTTTTGTTTGTTTTTTTCCTGACCAGATTTTTGGGGGGGTGACTTGTGGGCATCTTATGGTTGTTAATTCTAGATAGAACTGTGTGTTCACAGTTCCCACTTGAGAATAAAGACTGCCTCCTCCCACCCATACCCGGCCCAGATTTGGAGTCTACTCAAAGAGATGTGGGTGGGAAAGGGGAAGCAGTCCCCATGATGAAAGGGCATTAATTAAATACCTACTGTATGCTGGCCCCCAATACAGATACAAAAGAAAAGGAAGATGCAGCCTTTTTTCTTAATAATAATGATGACTCAATTGTTTTTAAAATTTAGGCAATTTCATTTCCAAGCAAGAGATTTATTAAGTGTTAATTTACGAAGGCCAGGCAAGGTAAATGGCCATCAAGGGAGAGAGTCCAGAAGGGCTGCTAACCCATTTGTCTGCACACCAGCCTGCTATGGGACTGCTGCACGTCACCCCTCCTCCTCTAATTTAAAATAAAAGGCCCATCCTGAGAGCCTCTGCTCTTCCAAACGGAGAGCACTGACATTCCTAAAGGGTCCACCTATGCCATGAAAGGGGTTGCTCTGCATGGGGCCTGCTCAGTGGCACAGCAGTCCACAAGTCTTTGTGCCATAGGCTGGCCTTCTCTTTTGGATGCCTGGTCAGGACAGCCATGTGACAGGTAAATGTCACTTGTGGGAGCAGGTGTTAACAAGCTCCATGGGGCCAAGGGACAGTGCGAGGGGCTCTGGCTACATCTCAGGCAGTGATGGATGCAGGGCAGGCCACGGTTGGGGGATGGGTGCTTGCACTTCCTTCTTAAACACCAACGGAGTTGTTCTTGGGAAGGACTTTTTGGGAGATAAAACATGCATCAGTTTGGATTTTTCTTTTTGTTATCACCAGTTTACCCCTCTCTCTGTTTAACCATATCCATACCCACCTCCAGGAAACTGAAGGGACATATTCCCTATAGGATTTCTTTGAGTTCCTTGTGAAAGAGCACCATGTTACATTATGGAGCCCAATACAGGCTCTGACATGATGATGGCCTCACATGTCCATCCTTTCTTTCTTCTCTCCATCAAACTTCTTCATCGTAGAATCACACAGAGTGTTCAGCTGGAATATCCTAGATCATTTGCTGAACAATCTCCTTTTGCATATGAGAAAATATAAGGCAGGAAGCATGCCCAAGGCCATAAAAAAGAGGATCTTCAGCTCTCCAGAAGAAACCTTGAAGACAGAAGTAACAATGGTCACAGAGAAAACAATTTAAAAACTAGACATCAGGAATCCAAAAGTATGGTCATTTGGGAAATTATCTTTAGGAGAGGGAAGAACTACATGCAAGGGCAGCAGCATGAGCATGAAACCTCGGAGTCAGACAGACCTAGGTGTGAATCCCACAGCCTGGCCCTTGTAAACTGTGTGATGGCCGCATTGTGCCTAGCTTCTCTGAGCCTCTCTTTCTCATCTGCAAAATGGGGATGACACAGCTGCCTCACAGGCTAGTTATGAGCATTCAATAGAATATTAAATTCTCAGACATACCATTCTTGGCACTGTGTTTGGCACATTGCAGGTGTTTAAATTTTCTTTTCTATCTAAAGTTTTCCGTATGTTACAGCACAGTGCGACTGGCTTTCTTCATGACTCTTAATAGTTATATCGAATATTTGTTTTATTGAGATGAGGAGGAAAAAAGACACACACACACACACACACACTCACACACACACTCACACCTAATTATATTTCCATCAAAAGGGAGAGAAATCTTAAAGAAGAGGACCTCATGTTGCTTCAAGAGGCAGCTTTCACGGGGCAAACTGGATCCTCTGCCGGCGTGGAATTCCTTCTCTAATCGACAGACAGATGACTTATCAGTATATTATTAGCCGGCTTTTTGGGAATGGGGGAATGGAGCCCTTGTTCTTTCAGCCATCACCCAGCTGGAAATAATCTCCACAGCCAGGGCAGAGAGCTGCATTTATTTTTGGATAAACTGGAAAGAAGATGAATTGTGCTTCAAGAATGCTCACTGGCTCAGGAGGTGATAAATGGAGGGTCGCAACGCTCCCCTCCCCCGAGCCTGGCTCTTCAGTCCAAGCTGTCTTTCTCCGCCTGTTTGATGTCTGCAGCTCCCGCTAGGCTCAGGCATGCTCAGGACCGCTGTCTGCCAGAGCATGAAATCAGCTTCGGGGAACACATGCCTCCTGGATCAAGTGCCTTCTCAGTGTCCCACTGTGAGGGGAATTAGGTGTTGCTGGAAATGAGGAACTCGGTTATTCTGAGCCAAGACCATTGCCAATACCCAGAGCCCCACGTAGAAATACAAGCAGGGAGACCATAACTCTTTAATTCAATTCAAAAAATATCCACTTCCCCCCACTTTCTATTATGAAAAATTTCAAATGTGCAGATCAGTACGAAGCATAGTAAATGATCGCCTAGGATTATAACACAGATGATATGATGTCAAAGCCATGTTATGAATTATCTCACTAACTACATGAGAGAGGTTCAGGAAGTGGATGGCTCAGAAATGGTGACTTGAGCCAGAAGTTTGTGAAGTTAATCAGAGCAGACTTCTTGAAAACGTCAAACTTTAATCTGTAAGTGAAAGGGACAGAAAGGGACAGCTGGTGCTAAAAGGTGACCCGGTAAGGAGAGGATTCCACACACTCCGGAAAACCCAAGAAGAGCACTGAAAATGAGAGTGAGCGAAGTTTTGAGCGACACTCAGCTGGCAAAGAGGAGCCCCATCCCATACCTAAAGTGGGGCCACTGTGGCTGTTGTCACAAGCCTGCATTTGATTAGATGATTGATGGGCCCTTGTGGTTGGAAGCCTGGAGAAACATGATCATGATCGAAGCAGGGAAGAATGCTTTGGGCGAGACGGAAGAAGACAGGCATTCCAAGGGAAAGGAGGTGGTAAAGAGTCAGGGGAGCTTCAGGGCTTTGCCAGGGGATTTAGGTATAGGAGCAAAATGTAACGCATGAGTTTGAACACTGCCATAGAGAAAGAAGCAGGTAAATGAGTCCACTGGTGGATGTGGAAGGTAAAGATCAGAGCTCACCAGGCGGTTGCCAAGGGGACGAAATGAGGAACAAACAGCACTGTGATCAGAGAACATCTGGAAGAATGATGGCTGATTTGGGGAGTGGAGACTGATTAAGATTTGGGCCATAGCCTTTAAATGGAAGGATAACACCGAATTTTCATTTAAAGTTGTGGTTTTTAATTTAGCTGTACCTTAAAATCACCCAAGGAGCTGTTTAAAAAAAGAACTTTGCATAACCAATTGGAAGATACGACATCATATGGTAGAAAAGACTCCATCGCAATAAATAAGATAAAAAGTACAGAATAAACTTAACGAGATATGTGCAAAACTTAAAGTGATACTGAAAGACACACAAGTAGATTTTTTTTTCTTGCTATTGGATAGGATGATTCAACATTATAAACATGCTAGTGATACCCAAGTTAATATATAAATTTAATGCAATCTCCATAAAAATACCAACTTTTTTCCCCTGGAGCTAGTTAGTTGATTCTAAATTTATGCATGCATAGTAAAGAAAACTCTGAAAAAAAGAAAAGTCACAGGTAGGGCAGTCCACCAGATATTAAAACCTACACTATAAAGTCAATAATGAAGAGTATTGTGCTGGTGCTAAAGACACAGACTGACCAAAGAAACATGATCGAAAGTCCAGAAAAAGACCCAAATACACATGGAAATTTGATTTATGATGAAGGTAGCATCTCAACTCCATGGAAAAAAGTTAGACTCTTTAATAAGTGGTGGAGGGGCAACTGGATGGCTATTTGGAAAAAGATAAATTTGGATTCATATCTCATACCACACACTAGATTAAATAACAAATATCAGATCCAAATGTAAAGAAAAAAAAAGTACCAAAAAAAAACATAGGTGAATTTCTTAACAATCCAGAAGTGGGGAGGGCCTGCAATGACTCCAAGTACATAGAGGTAAAACAACAGAATAGAAAAAGTCAACATCATAACAATTTTTATAAGTTATGGCAAAAAAATTAGAGCAAAAAACAAATTGGGAGAAAATATTACACCACAAAGGGACAAAGGGACAATCTCCTTAATAAATCTTAAAAGTTGAGAAGAAAAACATAAAAACTTCAGATAAAAACAAGTAGCGAACCAAGCAGACAGCTCACAAAGATACACAGGTGGCATTTAGACATATGAAAAAAAATGCTCATTATTTTAAGAGAAATGCATATTAAAACCACACTTTCTCACCAGTTAGAATGGAAAAAATGCAAATGCTGAGTAACATGTTCTGTTGACAAGCTGTGATGAACTTCATACTCCAATACTTTTCTGGTGGGTGAAAACCTGTGCAACTGTTGTGGAGGGGAATTTAGAAAAAAATTAACAAAAGTAAATATGCAATTTCCTTTTGACCAAGCAAAGCCACTTCTAGTAATTTCCTCCAAGATGTATGTTCACAAATACCAAAACACTGTAAGCACCGGGTTATTGTGGCACTACTTATAATAGTAAAAGATTGAAAGTAGCCCATATATTTATTGATAGGAAACTTACTGAATAAATTATGCTGTAGATACATAATGAGATGTGTGGATCCATGGCTATGCAGCCGTAAAAAAGAATTAGAAAGATTTTTATGAACTGTGATAGAGTATTTCTAAGATATATTGTAAGTGAAAAAAGAAAAGTCCAGGACGGTGTATATAGAAATTTACCTTTTGTGTAAGAAAGGAGACATAGGACTGTCAATACTTACTTGCTCATTTTTGCAAAGAGAAATGTAAAAAGGATAGACCAGAAACTAATAAAAATGGTTACTTACGGAGGGTGAATAGGAACCATGAGAGTGATGCCTTTTTACATGGTTTTTAATTATGTAAATGATTTACATATTGGAAAGTAAAATTAAGTAAAAAATGAACAAAGCAATTCCTAAAATTGAATATAAATAGAACAAATTAACCTAAAGCATATTAAATTAATAACATCACCATACTTAGAAAAGATTTAATTCCTGCCAATTTTGAAAAGTACTGTACATTCTTAGGAAGACGTATTCAAAGCACAAAATAACTGCAAAGAAATTAGGAACTCTTCTCAGTAGCTCTATTTTAGTTAGACTGGATTATAATTTGAAACAACTAATATTTTTTGGATAATGCAAATAACTAAATAAATATATTCATCCTATGAGAAACCAAGATATTCAGAAAAAAAAGACACAAGTTTAAAATAAAAGAAGGTAAGAAAACCCCCGTAACCCCGTAGTGTTAAATTGAATTTGGACCTTTTAGAATGAATGAATATGAACATCTGAAAGAATAATGACTACTTGAATATCAACACATTGAACGGAAAATAATCCTAAGTCTTAAGGTGAGAGAGGGTGGAGGGGTGGGGCAGTGAGGAAGGAAATCTCTTTTTTACCGAAGAATGCCACTAATAAAAGTAGACAGAATGGGAAAATGAGAAAAATCATCATTTTGCCACCCCCTGGTATAATAATTGAACAAGGTAAAGATTATCAATGATGCTAAAACCACTGGGTGAAAGGGTGAAAGGGAGAAGGCTATTCATCATTCTATCCAGGCGATGAGACTTAGTACTACTAGTGATGGACAACTTGACCTCCAAACAAGGAGATTGCAGAGTGAAGCACACTACATCCTCTAAGAAATCGTCTTGCCAAATGTTTAACCTAAAGCTATTCAAGGCTCTGGACACAACTTCATGCTTTTTGAAAGCAGAGAGAGGAAGAAGTAAGGGACACCATGAAGAAGCAATCAGTCAAATCCAAAATATGGGACATTCTATGAGAAAATGAATCGATGTTATTAAAAGAAAATCTGGATAGACTGTTCTAGATTAAAAGAGACTATAGGGTTAAAACCAGATTCAATATATGAACCTTGGTTAGATCCTAGATTAAAAAAAGAAAATGAGGTTGGGAGGAAGGAAGGAAAGAACAATTTTGGGGAAAATGAGGAAATTTGAACATAAACTGGATGTTAGATGGTGCAGAATTATTCTTAATTTTCTTAGGTATGAAAATGGGTTTGTAGTTATGTAGGAGAATGTCTTTATTTATCGGAATTTCATTCTGAAATCTTTAAAAAGATATAACTTGTACAATGAACTTCAAATGGTTCAGCCAAAAAAAAAAAAAAATAGGGAAAAAGAGAAAGAAAGAAATGTATATACATAGATTTAAGCAAAACTTTATCAGTGGCAAAAACTTAACAATAGGTGGCTCAGGGGAAGAGTAAAATGTGTGTTTTATAGGTTTGAAAATGTTTAGATAAAAAGTTATGGGGACAATATAAAAACAAACAAGACCCCAGACCAGGCCCTGTCTCGGACCAACGAAATCAGAAGCTCTAGGTCTGGGGTTGAGCACGACGTGTAAATCTCCCCTTGCAGTGTGCATCCTGGATTCAAATGTACAACCACGGCTGAGAACAAACCGTTTAGAGTTCCAAAGTGGTAGTGAGGGGTAGGGAGTGGTTGGGAGGAGAGGAAGGGAGATCCAATGCTTAGAATGATAAAATTCTGAAGGGAAAAGACAGATGTGACCGAAGTGGGAAGCAGAGGACTCAGAGCTGAGCAGGTATGCGTGTGGGGCCGGAAGGGTGGGGGTGCTTGCAGGGGAAACTTGAAGATCATTAAGAAGTCTCAAAGGGCAGTGACTGAAGCCTAAGCATGGGGGTGAGGGATGTTCAAATATATTTCCTTTGTAAACTAAAGTAGTTGAACTAGAAGAGGGTTTCTTAACCAGGTTTAGGCATCTTAAACAGTTTTAAGATGCCCTAGGAAGTTTACTATCAGTTTGGATGTTCAGGCTCTACCCAACTCCCATTAAATCAGAATCTCTGGGGGTTAGACTGGTTGTGTGGGGTTTCAAAGTGTTCTCCAGGTAATTCCACGGAAGGCCTTGATTAGGAACTGCTGACAGATAACCTCTTCAGTTCCTTCCGACTCTGACACCGTGACTGACTCCATATTTACAAACCTTACTTCCAAGTCTAGGATGGGGGTGGCCTTGACCCTAACTGACCAACTGTCTTCCTTAGGAGGTCTGACACCTTCACCAACAGGAACCCTGAGGCCTTGGAGAGGAAGCAGGTGGCAAGGTTGCCCCTTGCTGGAGTCTCCAATGTTGGGCAGGGAAGAGGGTGGGAGGTACAGGTTGTGGGGTAAAAAACCAAAGCCCAAACCAAACACAAGCAGTTTCTGTCAAACATTGGAGCTGCCAGGCTCAGAAAAAGCATCAGCTGCCCAGGGATTGGAGATAAGAGAAAGTGAGTCAGGCTTATTGACCAGAGGCTCAGCTTATTCTTCCCCTTCACCAGGCCTCAGTCTCCTCATCTGAGAAATGGGTCTGTCCAGTGTCCTAGGACCCTTTCTCTGATTTTACCATTCTCAAGCTGGGCTGTGACATGTCATGATCTTCATTCTATAGTAACATGGGTGGGAAAGGATCTGGATGCCAGGTATGTGCCACTTTGTGACAGCCCTTGGCCGGTGCTGCCCCCTGCAAGACTGCCCTTGTGAAGCAAGTACCCATTTCCCAGACTATACGAGTGGACAAAGATGTAACTGTCATTACTTCTCTTTAATTGATTTTATTTTCATTTTTAAACCTCCGCTTTCTCAAATAGGGGAGACTAAAATTTGTCACTTCAAGGTAACCGAGTTGCTTCCAGAACATTTTCGGTATTGTTTAATAAACATTAAATTCAGGATGCTGCCTGTTGCCCCTTCTCCTTCGTGTATTCCCAAACCTGCTTTAAATTCAGCGAGGGGAACACCCTATGTTTCATCTTGGGGGAATGGGAGAAGGGGTCTCCAATCTACAATTGTCATCTGCTCAGGGTGGCCCTGTTGCTGCTTGCCTAGTCACAATCACCATGGCCTCCAGACTCCAGGTTGGTGAACACATTGTACCCCCTTCACCTGAAATAGAGGGCCTTACAGATGTGCCCAGGTTTGTGCCAGACAATGGGAGCCAATGGGGGACAGTATAGACATAAAACATAAATTGTGAAAATTAATTGATTCATTACATATCTTTGTGATTCCTACCACAAAGGGGAAATCCAGGTAGCTTAGAAAGTAACCTGGATGAGGCCAGCGGCTCTCCCTATCCCTGGCACATCAGCGCCACCTTTGTTTACCCACACATCAGCTCAAATGCAAAACTCCCATCCTTCCCTGCTTTCCACAAGAAATCCAGTCGCAATCTATGGTTTGTGTGAATCTTATTAAAGATGGGAGGGAAAAGGTGGGTACATATCACCCTTCTCCATTTTATCAACCCCCCGGGGCCTCCTTCCAGATTCCACTCACTAACCTCCAACTAGGGAGCTTAGAATACTCTTCTCTTGGCTATGCCCAGTGGCTTGTTCATGATCTCAAGCCTGGATGCAAGCTCGCCCCAGGGCCTGGATTCTCCCTTCAGGTAGGGTTAGTAAGGCATTTCCTTAGCAGGCAACTCTAAGACAGTTTCATAGCAGAGGCCTTCCAAAATAACATTCTCTCCATTTCCTGGCACTCCCACCCCCATGCCCAGCTATCCATTATACTCTAAGTAGAACTATAGGTGCCACTACTCTGCCCACTGGCAGAAAATGGCACTAGGGGGCTGTAGGTTGTCAACTATGCCCAGCCATGGCTCTTTTGTTTCCACATTTGTCAATTTGTTAATAACCTCACTGCTTCCTATACACCTGACTTCACATTCTCTCTAACATGAAATGCCAACAGTTACCAGGCCCGATGGTCTACTGTGTGCTAAACGTTTCCCATGACACTTTTTCCCCCCAAACTGTGAAAGCACCAAGGCTTTTCCCAACACCGGGATATGTGGGGGATGGGAGCTCCTGCCAAAACCATGAGTCCAGGACAGAAATCATCATCCTTTTAGGAGGATAATCAATTCTAGAAGAGCAGATTGTGTTCTTCAGGAAACTGGGAATGATAATGAGTGAAGAGTTAACAACTTTAAAATGATTTAGCAACCAGACCTTGTGAGAAAATTTTTCCTTTCCCAATATTGTTTTCTGATTATAAAACTAATATTCACACAGAAACTTACAGGACAATATAATGAAGGTAAATCCTAATCTCTCCACTCAGAGATAACAACCACAAGTATTATATATTATATATACATATTACATATATTTTTATATGCTTAGTCATATTTGCCTTCTCAAAACAAAAAGAGAATATATTTACATATTTTTTATTAAAGCAGCACATGCTGACTATAAAATTAAAATCATATTATGCAAAAATTTGTAACCAACTTTGTACATGATGTGTTATGGACATCCTTCTAGGCCAGCAACTTTAAATTTATATTGTTGTTTTTAATGGCATCGCATAATTTTATTATGCAGATGTACCATCATTAATTTAATAAATCCCACTTTTATATTTTTTAATTTTTTAAATTTAAATTTTAATTTTTTAATTAAGATTATTGGGGTAACATTGGTTAATACAATTATATAATATTCAGATGTACATGATAATTTGATATCTATATATTCTATTGTGTTTACCACCCAAAGTCTAGTTTCCTTCAGTTACCATATATTGATCCCCCTTACCCACTTCACCCTCCCCCATCTCCTATATTTGACCCCCTTAACCTCATCTACCTTCCCCCTTCCTCCCCTGCTCCCTACACTCTGGTAACCACTAGTCTATAGTCCATGTCCATGGGTCTCTGTTTGTCTTGCTCATTTGTTGCTTTTAGGTTTATATCCCACATATAAGTGATAACATGTGATTTTCAACTTTTTCTGTCTGGCTTATTTCGCTTAGCATGATTATCTTGAGGTCCATCCAGGTTGTTGCCAATGGCAGTATTTCATCTCTTCTTATGGCTGAGTAATATTCCGTTGTATATGTGTACCATAGCTTCTTTAGCCAATCATCTATCGTAGGAAACTTCGGCTGCTTCCCTGGCCACTGCTGCTATGAACATCTTTTCGGTTATGGGTTTTCAAGTCTTTGGGGTAAATACTCAGAAAAGGGATTGCCGGATCATATGGTAGATCAATGCATAGTTTTTTGAGGAACCTCCATACTGTTTTCCATAGCTGTACCAATTTGCAGTCCCACTAGCAGTGTATAAGGGTTCCTTTTTCTCTGCTTCCTCTCCAGCATTTGTTATTACTTGTTCTGTTGATTATAGCTATCCTAACAGGTGTGAGAGGTATCTCATTGTGGTTTCGATTTGCATTTCCCTAATAGCTAGTGATGTTGAGCATCTTTTCATATGTTTGTTGGCCATTTGTATGTCCTCTAGGGAGAAGTGTCTGTTCAGGTCCTCTGCGCAGTTTTTGATTGGAGCGTTTGTTTTTTGTTGTTGTTGTTATTGAGTCGTTTGAGTTCTTTGGATATTTTGAATATTAGGCCCTTATCGGAGGCATTGCTTTCCCATTCGGATAGTTCTCTCTTTACCTTGTTGACGATTTCTTTTGCTGAGCAGAAGCTTTTTCGTTTGATGTAGTCCCATTCATTTATTTTTGCTTCGTTCTTTTTTTCTCAGGATGGCTTTGGCAATTGGAGGTCTTTTGTGCTTCCATACAAATCTGATGATTTTTTGTTCTATTTCTTTAAAAAATGCTGATGGGATTTTGATAGAGATTGCATTAAATCTGTATAATGCTTTAGGTAATATGGTCATTTTAACCATGTTGATTCTCCCAAACCAAGAACATGGAATATCTTTCCATTTTTTTTTTTATCTTCTTCGATTTCTTTTAATAGAGTCTTGTAGTTTTCATTATATAGGTCCTTCACATGTTTCATTAAATTTATTCCTAGGTGTTGTACTGGTCCATTTCGTCTAGGTTATTAAATTTGGTGTTATATAATTTTTCATAGTATTCTTGTATGAGCCTTTGTATTCCTGCAATGTCAGTTGTAATTACCCGTCTTTCATCCCTGATTTTGTTTATTTGTGTCTTTTCTCTTTTTTCTTTAGTGAGTCTAGTCAGGGGTTTGTCAATTTTATTAACCTTCTCAAAGAACCAACTCTTTGTTGCATTTATTTTTTTCTATTGTTTTGTTTTGTTTTCATTTTCATTTATTTCTGCTTCTATTTTGATTATTTCTTTTCTTCTACTGACTTTAGGCTTCATTTGTTCTTCCTTTTCTAGTTTTTTAAGATGAAATGTTAGGTTGTTTATTTGGACTCTCTTGTTTTTTGAGATAGGCCTATAATGATATGAACTTTCCTCTTATGAACGCTTTTGCCATGTCCTAAAAGTTTTGATATGTTGTACTATCATTATCATTCGTTTCTATGTATCTCTTGATCTCTCTTTTTATTTCTTCTCTGACCCAGTTATTCTTCAGTAGCATGTTGTTTAATCTCCATGTATTTGTGGTTCTTCCTGATTTCTTTTTGCAGTTGATCTCTAGTTTCAAAGTATTATGACCAGAGAATATGGTTAGTATGATTTCAACCCTCTTATATTTGTTGAGGCTATCTCTGTGTCCCAGTATGTGGTCGATTCTTGAGAATGTTCCATGTGCACTAGAGAAGAATGTATAAGTAGCTGTTTTGGGATGGAAGGCTCTGTAAATGTCAATTATGTCTGGTTGGTCTAATGTGTTATTTAAGGATATTATATCCTTATTGATTTTCTGTTTGGATGATCTGTTAGTATCCGACAGTGGGGTATTTAGATAACCTGCTACGATAGTGTTTTGGTCTGTTTCTCCCTTTAGTTCTGTGAGTAATTGCTTTACATATTTCGGGGCTCCCTGATTGGAAGCATAGATATTAAAAAGTGTTATGTCTTCTTAGCGCATGATTCCCTGTATCATTATGAAGTGTCTCTCAGTATCTTTCTTTACCTTTTTTATTTCGAAGTCTATTTCGTCTGATATTAGTACCACTACTCCTACTTTTCTCTGAATGCCATTTGCTTGAAATATCATTTTCTACCCTTCACTTTGAGTCTATATTTGTCTTTGGAGCTGAGATGTGTCTCCTGGAGGCAGCATATGATTGGGTTTTGTTTTTTTGATCCATTCTACAACTCTGTGACTTTTTATTGGTGAGTTCAATCCATTTACATTTAGAGTGATTATTGAAATATGAGGTCTTCTTATAGCCATTTTAACTTTTGTTTTCTGGTAGCTCGGTGTTTCCATTGCTTCTTTGTCCTCGTGTTTCTGTTTTCTTTATTTTGGTTGGCTTTTGTGAGTTTTCCCTCTGGTTCTTCTTGTTTTATGTTATACACTTCAGTTTGGAATCTTTGGCGTGTGGTTACAATTACGAATATGTAAAGGATAGTTATATGTATACAGTCGTCCATTTTCTTCTGCACATGCCTTATCTCCATTCCTCTTTGCGAATTTGTACCTTGGAATCCTCCCCTTTTCAGTAATTGTTATTTCAATTTGTCCCTATGTATGCTGAATGTTCATTACTATCTTGCTATTGCAATTCTCTTCTTATTATTAAAGCTTATAATGGCCTGTTCTTAGTAAGCGTTGCACTCCTCTGCTTCTATTTGCCTGATAGTCACTTTACTCCTAATTATGTATTTTTTTTTTTCATTTTATTTTAGGTGAGCTGATCCCTTTCATTATTTCATGTAGTGCAGGGCTCATAGTGGAGAATTCCCTCAATTTTTGTATGTCTGGAAAAGTCTTAATTTCTCCTTCATATCTAAAGGAGAACTTAGCTGGATACATTATTCTAGGCTGGTAGTTCCTTTTACTTAGTAGTTTAAATATTTGATTCCATTCCTTTCTGGCGGTAAGGTCTGATGAGAAGTCTGATGATAATCTAATGGGTTTTCCTTTATAAGTTACCATTTTCTTCTCCCTGACTGCCCTGTCGTTGATTTTTGATAATTTTAATACAATATGTCTTGGTGAAGGCCTTTTTGGGCTGAGATAATTGGGTGTTCTGTTGATTTCTTGAATTCCAAGCTCCAGCTCATTCCTTAGATTTGGGAAATTCTTGTCAACTATTTGTCTGAAAATGCTTTCTAGTCCTTGCTCCTTTTCCTCGTCTTTGTTAATGCCCATTATTCTTATGTTTCCTCTCCTGATGGTATCAGCTAGTTCTTGTATTTCTTTTATTATTTTTCATTCTTCAGTTTCTCTCTTCTTCCTTCTGATTTAATTTATTTCTAGATTTCTGTCTTCAATATCACTGATCCTTTCCTTCATTTGGTCGACTCTATTTCCCAAGCTTGCTATTTCATTCTTCCACTCTTGCAGTGTGTTTTTACTATCCAGAAGTTCTATTCTGTTCTTTTTGAGGGTTTCAATCTCCTTGCTCTGCTCATCTAGTTGTTTTTTCAATTCCTTAAATTATTGATATGGCTCATTTCAGAACCGAGTTTTTTCAGAAGTGCCATCCTGAATTCTCTGTCATTTAAGCTGCATATTTCTGTCTGTAAGCTTTTTTTCTGGAGATTTTTCTCTTTCTTTCTGAGATGCCTTGTCATCTTGGTTGTTCATGATGTTTAATGGACTATTTCTCCACCTGAGCATTAGAGGAAGTGTATTCTGCTTTTTTCCAGAAAGAAGACTTATTATATAAAGGTGTCTCTTTAGCCTGCTGCAAAGAAGGCACTTTTCTTTTGGTTTCCAATAGGTGGTGTCTAAGCCTCTTGGATCCCCGCTTTACATAAAGCCTTAATGATGCTTTTATATAATTCCTTTATTTTCTTGTAGATATTTAATCACGCTCGCTACCCTCAGTTTAAGTCCCTATCAGTGTTAGCAACAGTTTTGGTAGCATTTGCTCAGATTCCTCTGGGGCTCCGCAGTGATCGGTCTCAAAGGGTATGGGGGAGGGATCCTATGGTTTGGGGGTTGAGGACTGTGGCTCAGCCTCGGTTTTGCAACCACGGCCGATGAAAACCAACTGTTTCTCTGCTGTCCGCTTCTCTGCTTTCTGCCCTAATGACTGGGCCCTGCCACCAGCTGCATGGAACTCACAACTCGCTGCACCTTCTCCCCTCTTCCTCCTCCTATGGGCAGCTCAGTGGGCTGAGAGAGGAAGCCTTTTTATTTCTCCCAGTCTACCACCTGACATCTAGGGTTCTGACCTATAGAAACTCTTATGCGCAGATCCCAGTGCTGGTGTGCAATGTGGGTGTTTTTTTTTTTTTTTCATGAGTTTTAGATGTTCAGCTTATTATTGTTTCAAGGGGAGAGATCTGAGGATGTCTCTTATTCCGCCATGTTTCCGGCTTCTCTGGGACTCCAGGAGTGAAAAGCTCTGGTTGCAGTTTTTGAAGAAGATACCCTGATGTTATGTAAGATTCTAAATGAACTTTGGTTGTTAAGACCCTGGTGTATTCGGACAAGGCCAGGAGCCACACAGAGGTGGTGAGTGGAGTGCTAATAAATCCCACTTTTTAAAATAACACAGCAATGACTACCCTTGTATCTTTGAGCATTTATCTAATTATTTCCTCAGGGTAAATTTTTAGGGGTAGGATTGTTAAATCTAGTGCTTTTGGTTCATATAACTGTATCAGCACGTCAGTCTCCTGAAAGGTCATATCTATTTACAATCTTCTCCAACCCCACCATGTAAGAGTTATTTCCCTATATCTTTGCCAACTCTGGGTATCATCGCTCTAATTTTTGCCAGTTTTATAGGTGAAAAATGTTATTTACTGATGTTTTAATTTGGTTTTCTACTATTAGGAGTGAGGTTGAACCTCATCTTATCTGCTGCTGGTCATTTGTTGTTCTTCTATGAATAGTCTTCATAACCTTTGTCCTTTTTTTCTCTTGAGAAGTAATATTTCTATTTTAAGAACTTTCCAAGAGATTTTAGTAATCTCTTGTGTATATTGCAAATGTTTTCTTCATTTGTTCCTTATCTTATTTCAGCCTCACAACAATCCCAGGGGTTTAGGCAGAGCAGGTGGAGTTATCCCCACTTAATTGATGTGGAAACTATGACTCAGTGGGGAGTGTTGGCCAATGGCACAGGGCTGAGGGAAGATCGTGGTTTCCTTGCTGAGTGTGGTGCATCAAGCCGTCCTACTGCTCCAATGGGCCCTAACGGCATCCTTTAGGGTTATGGGAGAAATAATGTTTCCCCTACGCAAATAAAAATGTCTTAAATATTTGGGCCTCAGTTTCCTGTAAAAAAAAAAAAAGGATTTTAACTGATCCCTCACATTCTTTTCTTCACCTCTACTAGCTTCTGATTCTGAGGCACAAGGGAGAGATCTATTTGGGTGAAATTATCTTTATCCTCGAAGCATGTATGTGGGGTGTGGGAGGTGGCTGGGTTGTTTTCTATTTATGAAGTGCAGGTGAATGTCCATAACAGCAAGTTACCAAGAGCACTGCCTTCCTAAGCTTCTCCAGGCTGGGGCCAGGAGCTTGAGTCAGGCCAGGTCTCTACCTAAAAACAATCAAACATACAGGGCAACATGGATCAAACCCTGGTTTTCTATGTCATGGCTGGAGAGTAGTAGATGAACATAGATGCAATCTCTTCCCATGATCTCTGCAGACATCATTAGAGGATCATAGCACACACCACCAGAGCCTGGTCACAGCTTCATAACCCTATTTAGCACAGTATTATAGGAAGCAACTATTTGATTAAAATGGGAATAAACTATCTGTCTTCCTGATACTAGGATATTTTTCTTAATAATGACTCTTTTTTATTACAAAAATAGAATGTGTTCATTTAGGCATCCATAAACATGCCATCATTGTTAATAACATTTTAGTGTATATTTTGTGTTTGTACAAAAAAATGAGATCAAAGTTTTGCAGCTTATTCACTTACAGTAGATATTAAATAAATTTCCATATCATTAAACATTAATCAATTGCTTTAGTTTAATGGTTCCATGGTACCGCATTTTATTTCTCCCCTTACAGATCCCCATAGTTGGGCATCTAGGTTGCTTTCCATTACCTACTATTACAAAAATTGCATTGAGTAATTTTTTTGTGCATATCTATAGTACTTTCCATGGATAAATGCATAAAGATAGAATTACAGGCTTGCTATACATTGACAAACTGCCATCCAGAAAGGCTGCTATACTTTATATTCTACCAGTTCTACATAAGGGTCTATTTCTCCATATCCTCATCCTCAACAGGAAACATTCTTTTTAGTATTTTGTCAACCTGAGAGAGAAAACTTCCACTGTCTGAATTTGCATTGTTTGATCACTAGGGTTTTTTTTCATATAGCTATTAATTATTTGACATTCTTCTTCTCTGAACTGCCTGTTTATGCCCTTTGCCCAGCTTTTTCTTGGGATATTCATCTTCTATTTCCTTATAGATTTGTAACCATACCTTATACACTGGTGATAATAACTGTTACATGTTTTTAATCAAGCTTAGCAATGACTTACTCTTTGCTTTCTGTTTTTAGTGTCATATTTACAAAAAATTTCTCTACTATTATAGTCTGCCTTTATGGTTGCAAGAAACAGAGGCTCATTCAGACTCTCCAAAGAAAGGAGGTGGGATGGAAAGGGTATAGAGGTAGATTAGATCTCAAGTAGAATGCCCAAGAACTCTAAAGCACCAGTTTCCAGAGTCAGGCGCACATATAGCATTATAGTGTGGGAAGAAAATATTAGCCCTTCTACTTATATGCATATTCATTTTTTATAAGAAAATGGAGCAAACATATATTAGACATACAAAAAATATGTATGTTCAATTTATAGAATAAAAAAAAATACCCATGTATCCATCACCCAGACTAATACTACTACTTATTTCCTGTTTCATCCTTTCAATTTTTTTTTCCTGTGCTACGTCTGGCGACCACTTGTCAAATATATTTGTGCAGTGGTACATATATATAAAATTTATAAATAAGTAGATGTACATATATTAGGGGATGCCATCAAATATTTTATTTTTAAAATTAATTGTTGTAATCAAAAAGTTTGGAGAGCACTACTTAAGGAACTTGTCTCTTTTTTAGGGCTCCTGCTTATCTCTGCCTATTTGCATCTTTCTCCACCCATAAGCTTCCTTTGCTTATTAGTTTGCATTCATCATTTCAGTTTGCATGTTGCTCATGATAGCCACCTCTGGCCTGGCTCTGGCCCCTCTTCATCAAGACTTTGCTTCAGCTGCCATTGCTGATCAGCACAGCTTTCCTCTGTTCATATTCCAGAGACGATCTGCTTGGTCCGGCCTGTGAACTGGCCAGCTCTCAGCCACAGTGGGTGCGATCGTGTGGTACAATAGATGGCCACTGCCCCTCAGCAACTGGTGTGAGGGGGCTGCTGCCCTTACATCACACACCATAATGTCTTGGGTAAACCTACCCTCGAGTTGGGTAACTGTTCACATATATTTTCTGCTAGTGTATTTATTGTTACAATTTTAATGGAAAATATAGAATAAGAATGTAACCTTTTTTCATTTCATTAATCAGGGCTCCAATACTAATTTTTAGTAATCTTCACTAATACAATATACTACCTTTGTTATATCGTAAAGTTTTATACCCATGGATCTGTTTGCCTTTTATTTGTGATTTGATCTGTTAAATGCTGTGTAAGCACCACACTTTAAAAATATTATTATGGCTTAGTAACATATTTACTATTGGTAAGGCAAGTCATTTCTCCTTGCTCTTATTTTTACTAATTATTTTTCACATTCGTTTTTCCAGAATTAATTTCAGAATCTTTTCATTGAGCTCCTAAATAATGTCATTGCAATTTTTAAAGTAAGACTTATTGAGTTATAAACATTAAAATTCACCCTTTTTAAGTAGTTTGATGAGTTTAAACAAGTGTATGCAGTTGTGTAGCCACCACTATAATCAAAACATTGATAATTTCCATCGCCCCCAAAATTCCCTCATGACCCAACCATTTGCCGTTGCAATATTATTGAAACAGTTTGGAAGATTTAAGTAGAACAAAATCAACACGTTTACATCATTGAGTCTTCAAGAAATAAACCATGTCTCTTTTTTCATTAATATCTTAAAATTTTCCCCCAATTTTATAATCTTATGGATCCTTAATCATTATTACATTTATTCTATTTATTATATGATTATTGTGAATTTTGTGATCTTTTCATTATATTTCCTATATGGCTATTATAATATACAGTACATTTATTGATTTTTGCATATTTATAACTAGAAATTCATTAGTTACATGAAACACTTAAAAGGGAGCATAACTTTAGGTGCAGCAGTTGGCAAACTGGTTAGGGCAGAATGATCTAAAAACTGTCCTACTTTGTTTCTCTTGTGTGTGGTTATGTATTCCAGAGGCACTCTCCAGTCTATCTGTACGTCCCTAGTACTTAGCCTAACATAGGTATTCAAAAAACATTGAATTAATCAATAGATCAATGAATGACAGCCCTTGTGCTGTGATCCCTCATGTTCCAGACAGCGCTTTCTGTATGGATGGGGGTTGGTGTGTTCTGCACTTGCTGGGGCTAGGGCCAGGGAGTTAGGAGAGATCCAGCTGAGGCCAACAGAGAGAAAAGCAGCAGCAGGAAAAGCAATCCATCCATAGGCCTTTAGACACTAAATGCCTGTCCCTGTTAAGAATGAAAGTTGCAGGGCTCCATGGCCCCATGTTCTCCTATAACTCAGAGCCTTAACAGAAGCTTCACTGAGCAGGAGACAGGCAGATTTAGCCTCTTCATTTAATTACATCATCCATTCTCATCAGCCTGACTGAACTAGGGCCAGCTGGAGGTCACACGGTCCTCAACCTAGTTTCAATATTTCAATATGCCCAAATGGAAATGCTGCCATTTAGCCCTGTAAGGCCTCACAGCCTAACCAAACAGCCTATCTCTCTGCTTTTTGCTGGACTTATACCAACTCAATGGAGAAATTCTCGATATCCTGTGCTGAACAAAAATTCTGACAAGGAGTGATGTATGTCTTTGATTAGAATTTTTAAAATGGGGCAATCAAATAATTACCAGGAAATGGAACTTGTTTACTTGCGAGACACAAATTATGTGTCTCATGGAAGCAAAATTAATTAAAGAGCTTCCTGGTCAGGGGAAGATGAATTACTCTATTATCCTTTACTTTTTCCCTTCTCTATTGGTGAAATATTAGTAGGCTCTGTGGTATAGGGGGGACAAAGTCAATTCACTGCAGAGTGGTGGTTCTCAAACCTTAATGTACATAAGAATCACTTGGAGATCTTGTTAAAGGGTAGATTCCGATTCAGGAAGTCTGGAGTGGAGCCTGAGATTCTGCATTTCAGTAAGGTCCCCGGTGACTCGACACTGCTGGTCCAGGGACCACACTTCGGTAATAAGGCTGTAGAGTTCTGGTCTCAGCTTTGCTACAAACTTGCAAATAGGTCCCCATTTGGGGCCCTCCTCTCTTACACAGTGAAGACATTCTCGATGGTCTCTGCCATGTCTGACCCTGTGATGGCAAAACGACCTCAAAGTCATCAGAGACCTTGATAGTCATCAGGTACCTAGCATATGAAAAGCCCAAGGTTCTCAGTAAGACCTCTTGCAACTGGGAAGCTGTTGCACGTGTCTACAAAGTTCAACTCGGCCCCTCACCTTTGCGTCATCTTGAATGGAAAATGGATAATGGGCTGCCAACTGCAAGCCCGCCCAAAAATATTTCAGATGGCTCAAGTTTAAGGGTAAGCCCTTGGCTTATTCCATAAAAAGGAACTCAACTGGGCACAAGTATCATCAGAGCCGCCTCACAACTTGACTGACAATGCCCAGCTGCTGCTCACTACAGCAGCCAAGAACGTGCCTGCTCTCTCCTTCATTTTGTTCCTCCAGTGTCTGGGTCCCAGAAAGCCTCTGAGCAAACTTCTCTTTCAAAGCTGTGCCAGCCTTAGCCCCTGTCCTCCAGTTTGGGGGTCACCAGAGCTTCTTATTTCCTGTACCTAAGTGGGGATGAGAAGAAAAACACTGTACACTGGGCATAAGTGCAATTACCCTGTTCTGATTGCCTTCATCAGACTCCACTCTACTTCTCTTACCACTATCATTCTTGATTTTGTTAAAGCTTTCAGAGTTTCACCTTCTGTGCAGTCACTGTTTAATCCACCTCTTAACTGGGAACCTGGTAGTAGCTATTAGCTTGTGTCATCCAGTCCAAGCTAGAGCGTGTTGCTGAGTGATGGCCTGATGCCTGCTCCATATGAGTTTTCTTTCAAGCCTGCCTTTTATAGGAACTCTGCTTCCCTTCCTCCATTTTTTTTGGGGGGGGTGGGGTGGGTTATAAATTACATACAATAAAATGCACAAATCTTGTTTATAGGTCAATACATTTTTAGATATGTAAGCCATGTAAGTCATAGAACATTTCCATGGCTCTAGGTCTCTTTGAGATTTTCAATTAATAACCACCTAACTCCTGCCAGAGGTAAGCACTATGCTATGACTATAGATTAGTTTTCCCTGTTCTCCCAGCATTTCGTCTTCAGAGTCATCCATTTTACAAACAAAAAAAAAACAAGACAAGTGAGTTGGTCTTTCTAATCTGGTCCAACTCGAATATCACCAGCACTCTAAATGGGAATGGCAGGGAGGCTTGCAGGGTTGTCTCACTCTAAACCTCTCATGTCCTCCTTGAACTGGGTGCAGACATGGACACGAAGTCACATGTGCAACATGGACAGAACGCACCTCCACAATGAACAGTATCATGGCTCCTTGAAAGTAAAGGATCCAAATATAAACTTGACTTTTCACTGACTAGATATTTGATATTAAGCAAAAAATATAAATATATATATATAATAATAAAATAAAAAAATTTTTGGTGATAATAGGATTGTAATTATGTTTTTCAAAGATAGAGTTGGCATCTTTTGGAGATCCATACACATGTGGGATTGGGGTGGGGCAGGAGTGGTGGAAGTATAGATAAAACAAGATCAGCCATATGTTGATAATGATTGAAGCTTGATGGGTGTATTTATGTACATTAAACAATTCTACTTTGAATATGTTTTAAAATTTCCATGAAGACAAAAGAGACTCAAGCTTTCTTTCAATTAAATATCCATGGAGATGTTCTTCTGAAATAGGGCACAGGGTGAGTGACTTTTAAGACCACCCTAGGAGGGGTGACATTAGCACCCTCAGACTTCTATGTGAATCATGGTGGACACCCTGAGCAGATGCATCAGGTCAGTCTCTCGTTCTCAGCCCTCCCAAGGCATCTCTCTCACAATAGGGCCAGAGTACCTGCGTGGAACAGAATGTACCCTTCTCCCACCTCATTCCCTACTGTGACTCACAGAGCAGCTGTCAGGCTGGGCTCCTTACTGTTCTTGAGCATCCATCTTGAGTACACTCTGGGGCTAGGACCCTTGTGCTGGAAGGTTTCTCCCCTTACCTGATATTCCCATGGCTCACTCCCAGTTTTCAAATGGTCACCTCCTGAAGGAGTCCTTCCTTGACCAATCACACTAATACCTATTCTCCCCATAACTGTCCAAGCCCTTTTCTTTTTCTTTACAGCACTTATTACTGTCTGATACCATTTAATGTATTTATCTTTTTATACTGCCTGCTTTGCTAAAGATAAGCTCCATGAGAGCAGGAACTTGGTTCATTTCATTCTTATATCTCCAGCACATAGGACAGTGCCTGCCATGTAGTAGATGTGTAAGAAATACTTGAATGAATAAACATGCAGGCTGCTGAGCCAAGCTAGTCTCCAGGCTGTTTGTCCTGGGGCTGAGAGAAGGGAAAACTGTTGCTTACGGTTTACTCTTGAGCCAACCAAAGACAAGCTAAGTACCAATTTGTGAGCCAATGAACACAGGTAGAGGTGGGTGTAGAATTAAACTAACTCCGTCCAGAGGAGCAGAAACTAGGCCCCAGGGTAATCTGAGCAGCAAGGCAGCAACTGGTCCCTTTGTCAAAGTGAGAGTGATACTCCATTGTTAAAGCCAGAAATCCTTGAAATGATTATGATCTAATAGGGCAGCAGCCTCCAGCAGCCTCCCTAACCACCTGCTGTCCTGAGCATTATATTCAAGAACTTTGAGGATTACCCTCTTCTTTAACAGACTTAAGTTGCTTGACAACCAACTTCCTGAGGCCTCTGTGCCTAACAGACTCCTGAGAAAGAACCCCATCAAGGTGCCTGTTCTTAGCATATAATCATGCCCTGGCGTTCTTATGTCATGACCAAAAACCAGAGTTTCTGGTTTGAATCTTATGTTTTTTCAAGAAACTTTTCTCTAAATTTTAATGTCACATAAGAGAAAGCAGGTTTGAATAGTTCATCAAGGCAAAATGACCAAACACTTCCAGGCTTAGATACATGTATCCGAGTGGCAATGCAGAAAATGCGGGGTATTATCAGAAATTAGCATACTTCAAGGGAGGTAGAAGTGGAATGGTGAGGAAGAGACAGTAAAAACACTTATAACCAAACCCACTTGTTGCTATAACCTCTATCAAGCAAGCTCCATCTTCACCAAAAATAATGGCAGCCATCACTTACATGTGCTGGTGGTGTTCTTCTCTATGGCTTTAAAGCTCCCACATCAAATTGACCGGGGACATTACTATTAGTATTCTAGGTTACGGGTAAGAAAAGTGAGGCTCAGAGAGGTTAACTTAGTCAACATCTTAGGATTCAAACCAAGCTGGTTTCAGTGCAATGAATTCCTGAGGAGCAACAGTGTGATGGCTAAGAGTGCAGGCTGTGTGTGCACATTGCACACCTACCAACACCTGCAGGAGAGAAGCTCATGTCCTGCCAACTTGAAAGATTACTGATTATGTGGTTCTCAGCTCCACATTGCCATTCTCAATGAAGTTTATCCAACAACATATCCAAAATGATGCCATCATTCAATAATGGGTGTCTGTGGTGGGGGTGAGAGGACACCTAAAGTTTACCCTGCAAACAATTTTTTTTTTTTTCTCTAGTTCATCCACTACCCAACCTTGGCAAAGGGAGAAGGAGGAGCTATTTTGGGCTACCTTGAATATTTACCAAATTCAATAATCTAACAAATACACAAAATACAACAAAAATGTCACATAGAAATTTGGGGATATCTGTGCTAGTTATGGTAATAAAACTTTTTATTATTCATAATGAGGCAGAAACACAGCCTAAGTAGATCGTTAATACTCTGGAAAGATACTTACCCAACACAAAATAGTAGTTACCTGTGAGGAGGGAAAGGGAGTGGTGGGCAAGAGATTGAGCTTGATTTCTCATGTCTAATTTCTTTTAAAAGGAGTACATCTGTGAATTTCTGGTATAACAAAAGATTTAAAAATGTTGAAGACTGAAAGGGAATGCATCCAAATATTGTTTCCCATTAGTGGAACAATGGCAATTTTAAAATTTCTTCCTTCAACTTTTCTGTATATTCCAAATTTTCTCTATTGAGGATATGGTATAGTTGTGAAAGAACCAGTAAAATTTAAAATACATTTTTAAAATAAACAGAAAATAATTATCTCCTAAGTTCTAAAGGTGTTATTAAGAAATAGCTGAAGAGGTTATTAATTACATCTCATTAATGAATGGGAATGACCACCCATATCAGTACAGAGTAATGTAATTCATAACTAGGAGTAAAAAGTATAAGCTAAATGGATGAAAATTGCTTGTCTGGGACTGCTCTTTTAAAAGTAACACAAGACAATTTAAATTGTGCTATATGCAAAAAAAAAAGTTATTTGGGGGGATTATGGGTGACTTAAAAAATTTTTTAATCTTATGCTTAAAAATAGTTAAGATTTAAAATATCTTATGCAGATGCATTTACAATTCCAAATCACTGGGTTCAAATTAGCCTCCCAACTCAAATGGGCATTTTACTGGTATTCAGTGAATCTCAGCTCTTATGCCTAAGTGATGAGCTGCCTCACAGACAGCCGGAGGCATTAGGTACTTCTGTGCCTACTGCACAGGCAGGATTCTTATGATTTTCAAATAAACAAATGGCATTTCTTAATATAGTAATTCCGTTGAAGAGTCCAGTGAGAACACTAACACACCCAGGTAAAGATCTGAAAGTGATATTTTGTTGAAAGGCAGCCTTGATTTCAATTTCCCAAGATTCATAATTGAAAGCATACAGCACCCATTTTGGTTGGATTCACATGGTAACCATGAGCACCCCAGAGCAATGGACCAAGCAGGGACTTAACTAGAATGGGGACCCAAATTCTAATGTCAGTTCAGAAGTAAGACCACCACCTTAATCTGCAATTTTCTCCTCATGAATAAGATCTGGACGTCATCTCTGAGGCCCTTTTTCCTGCTAACATCCCAAGCCTAAGCCTTTAAGCTTGACACTGGAATGAAGAGCAAATAAAAGGTTTCTTCAAAAGCTGCTGTTCCCTTTTTGGATCCTTACATAAGCTCTAACCTGCAACAGCTGAGAATGAAGACTAAATTTTATCTAGCGAGCTTGCTGCAAAATGATCCACACAAATGTTTTGTGGTTTAAAACAGATCATCTTTTTAAATGTCTGGCATTTAAGATACTTAATATCTTGTTAAGTGAGCCTAGTCCTTTATTAAGTCCCTCGCCTTCTTGACAAGGTCCCTAGGAAAGTCATTCCAAACCAACTACTTCTGAGTTGAGGTTTATATACCCTAAGTCTTATAACTGTTTATTAAGGAATCTACCCTAAGAAAGAGGTTGACTACTATATTAGTTGGCTAGGGCTGCTGTAACAGTACCACAGACTTAAACATTTACTTCCTTACAGTTCTGGAGGCTAAATTCCGAGATCAAGGCATCATCAGGATTGGAGTCTTCTGGAGGTCTGTCTTCACATAGTCTTCTCAGGATGTGTCTGTGTCCTAATCTCCTCTTCGTATTAGAACACCAGTCATATTGGATTAGGGCCCACCCTTAAAGCCTCATTTTAACTTAATCATCCCTTTAATTACCTCATTTTAATTTAATCACCCCTTTAAAGATGCCATTTCAAATATAGTTAGCATTCTGAAGTACTGGGGGTTAGGACTTTCCAACATATGAATTTCGGGGAACACAATTCAGCCCATACCACTTTAGAGTTTATAATTTTTCTTTTTCACATATTTTGACATAAGTATTTATAGCAGGCTTAACGTAAATTGATAAAAAAAAATTAAAAACCAAAAGACAGGCTTGTATTGTGGGCATGTAAAACATAAACAATGTACAAAGAAAATCTGTTGTCTGACTAGCCAATATGTCTGCGGCATTAGGACCTACTGAAAAACTTTCACAGAACTTTGCCCTAGGAAGCTTCAGGTGAGAAAAGGTGACACTTGAGCCCAGGCACCACGCAAAGCAAAATTCAGGAACAAAAGCCAAGATTCATTTCATCACTCAACAATCGTGTTCCTGAATGGTTGACTATGTGTACGACACTTTAAATGACATACCAAAAGATGGGTCAAGTCTTCACTTGGCCAGATCAAAACCCCTGTTTCCTTACAAAATTTCCTCAAGGCATGAACCCCAGGTTACCAGCATCTGAGGCGTTTGGGATGTCTCTTAAGAACGCAGGTCTCCACATCATACCCCACACTCAGTGAATCCAGTTCTAGGCCTGGCAACCTGAACTTTAACAAGCATCCACCTACCCACTCACTTGGGTCTGTGGGTCTCTGCTCTGAGAGCTGTGCACTGCCATCTATGCACACTCACTCTTCTCCCAAGAGAAAAGGTCATGCTTGTCCAAGTTGCAAAACTGAATACACATTTATTTCACACACAGTGCAATCTAGTACAGGCAGAAAAGCACTCTGCATCGCATTCATGATCAATATCCTCTTCTTTCTTCTTGGTATGTCACTGAAAACCTAGCACATCATTTGTCTAAAAAATCACATAAAAGATCCCTAGAGAAACTAATCTAATGGTTTTCCCCAAACAATAGACTTCTTCTTCATTAGTCAAATTAGTTCTTGCTTACACTGACAGTGGAATGCAATGCAAACCTAACAGTGATATTTGTTCACAAGAAAGACTACACTTATGCTTTCAAGTATAAAGATTATGGCTGAGTGTCTAATTTGCCTGTTATTAGCCACCAAGAACTCGAAGAGGAAGCAACAACTTTATGGAAATTATACTCTTCCTGCAAATTCAGTTCCACAACCTGTATGAGCAAGGGTTCAAGTCACTGGAGAGGCAGCAATGCTGACCAAAGGGCCTGTTCACGTGTGGAAACGCACCAGATGTGCCTTTCCCGGCTATGTCCTTCCCTGAGGTCCATTCCACTGGCTTCACATTAACTTGGTCCTCCAGTTTTGCAGCAGCTATTTGGAAGACTTTGGCTTGTCTTTGGGTTGTGATCTTTACATTTCCAAGAATCTGTGTTGGCTGATCTCAAGGGTAACATGCCTTGTCCGAAATATAGATGTTCCCATGGTATGAAGGCCATTCTGTAGGTTGTGTGTGTGAGTGTATTTCTCCTATGGGAGATAAAACCTCTTTCCTCTTTAGCAAGAGAACACTGCACTGGCAGCGCTGCTTTGGCTAGCTCTTTTTCCTATGTTCCCTCATGTGCGCAGCAATTGAACCAGCTATTTCTGCATTCTTCTTGTTCTGGCCAAAATAATCTAGAAACTCGCCATCTGGTCCAATTAAGTACATTATTATTGTATGATCCACCTGCAGAGAAAGGGGGTAGAGATCACAAAAAGATTATCAAAATAAGCTGCTAGTTTTACTGAATAAATGCCACAGGATATGAGAATTTCACATTAATGCTTAAATAACCTTGGTGGCACCTATTACTTATGGAATGGGCCTAAGCCTTTAATAATAAATTCACAGTGACAAATTATCTAAAATCCTTTGTTTCCCAGAAATCTGCATTGCCTACTGCTTGAGACATTGCCTAGAACTTGGATTTCTTTTGGCTCAATCCTTAACACGCACAATCTCTGAGAAAAAAATTCACTTCTAAGAAATGGCTGTTGCTGGTCTTCGTAAAAGTCAATACTTGTGAAACGACAACACTTGCTTGGAAAGAGCCTACATTTATGTGTAAAGTATTTCATTTGACCTCTTAACCATATTATAAAGACATATCACATAGAATTAAAAGTATTGGGGAGAAATCACTTTAATAAGTTCTTGGGGTATTCCTTCATGTTTTAAGAACTACCTAAATTTTGCTTACCATGTTTTATGAGAAGAAACCAGAAAACTAACTACTAAATATATAATTTATAAATTCTAACACAGTATTTAGTCCTGATATTAGTGATTCAAAAGGATACATGGAAACAAGTATTTTTCTCCCCTAGGAAGTTTTTATACCACGCTAAACAATCCTATCTGAAGCAAATCACCTGGAAGCTCCTGAAGAGCTATAAATTCTACACCTCAAAGGAATCATTGTAAATCCACTATCCATTTTCCTGGCAAAGTTCTTAAAATTTTCCTAGCTTTAACTTAAGTTTAGATTAGCATTTTTTTTTGTTTTGTTTTGTTTTTGTTATATGCTTCTACAAAACCCAATTTTAAATAAGCAGAAGACTTCGAACTTAGAGTCCTTGGGATTTACTGTAGGCTTGACTGCTATTTGGCAAGACTAAAATAAAGACAGGAATGTGATCGTACATACCAAAATGGAGACACCCCTTGAATATATTCAAACACACATTGTATGTCTGTGAGGTTATTTTTTTTTATATACACATATTCGTAAAGAGAGAGCAAATGGAAAGAGGCACTTGCCTATGCACATAAGGAAAGAATGTACACCAAGAGAGCTCAAACAAACAGCTGGTGATTCCATGTGTCTTCGAACAATTTACTGCAGGAGTAGGACAGGGGATCTATTTTTCTCCACACATATGAAATGATGTAAGTCAGAATCGGGTCTCCAGTTCGCTCTTCAAACCTTATCCCATAGCTTACACCTCTCTTCTTATTTTTCTTTTCTCTATTCTCTCTCCCTTAAAAATAGAATTTCAGCGTATTGAATTTATTTTACAAGTGTTCTTAATATAAATTACTTTCTAACACATAATAAAAGTACTGTTCTAGCCACAGACTTGTCAGTGGTCAAGTCTCAATGTCCATTTGGGTGCAGAGCAAACTGCCATCTGTTTCTAATTGAGCGTTTTAAAGTTCTAGCAGTTCCTAGTAGAGAAAAAGTAGCACTTATTGATAATCTCTTTCACATGTCATCTTAACCGAGAAGATAGGTACCATACTCCTCTACAAACAATAAAATGAGCTTAAGGGTAAGTTATATAAATTAGTAATTGCCAGACTTAAGCTTAGAATCTAGATCTGCCTAATTTCAAAATCCACAATCTTTCCATATCACCATGTTGCCACTATCTTTACTGGAATTCTATTGGAGGGTAAATTTAGTTTTTCTAATGTGTATTTATACATATGCCTATATCCACAAACATATATGGATATAATTTTTCTTTTGAAAAGGTAATAAATGCTCATAAAATAGAACAAAGAATATACGGTAAACTTCTACAATGAACATCCTCTTCCCCTTCCAAACTCCCGGGGTCCTTGTTCTTTATTCTTTCAGAGAAATTTTCGTCATTTATTAGTGTGTATAGACCCACCTATTTCTTTTATCATCTATCACCTATTTCTTTTTACATAGAAGTAACAATATGCTATACTTGTTTTCTCGTTTAATGAGATATTGGACATTGTTCTATATTAGCACATATATAGTAGCCTTTTAAAAAATGGGTGTTTGGATTTCTCAGTCTTTTTACAAACAATGAGATAAGGCATATCTATAGGACAAATTCCCAAAAATAGGATCTCTAACTTAAAGTGTTCCGCTTTAAATGCAGATACTGACAAACTGCCTTCAGAAGAAATTGTTCCTATCAACAACTCATGAAAGTGCTTGCTGTTCCAAATTCATTCCAACAGTCTATTTCCACTTTTCCCAAATTCGATTTTGACAATATATTTCAACTTTTGACCTTTGCTGATCTAACAGGTGAAAAATGGCATCACATTATACAATTCACATTTATTATGAGTGAAACTGAACATCTTAGGTTTGAAAACTACTTATATTCTTTGTCAACAGTAGTTTCTAATTAATACTTACAAAATAATGTAATATTATAGATATAATGCAATGATGTACACATTTATCTTTCAAAGGAATCTGAAACATTTGGCACGCCCAGTTTACATATACTATCAGTCTGAGGATTCCACTAGCGTTCAAAAACCAGAAGCTTACCTTTTGCTGCTGTTGTCTGAGATTAAGAAAATCTCACTCCATTACACCTCAACTTTTAAGGCACTCCCTAACTCCTTGCAGATCCTTAAATCTTAACAGAAGTTTCTCGTATCATCTTGTGGATGAAAATTTGACATCTCAGGGGACAGCAGTCATACTAATGAAAAACTGAGGAAGCTGGAGAGTGTCTCCCCCTATTGGTTGATTTAGCAAATGTATAGCAATGAACTCTAAATTCTTATCAAAATGTCAATTCTTATGGCAGTAGGCCAGTAATTCTCAATATGGGGTCTAAAATATATTCTAGAGGGTCCAAAAAGTCTCCATAAAACAAATAATTACATTTCAACTTTTAAAATAAAAAAATTAATATCCTGTCACCCCAATAATTTTAAAAATTAAAAAAAATTAATATCCATGTTAATTTATGCACAGTACAAATCTCAGTGCCCAAACTTGTGTTTAAGTTTATAAACTCACTGGCATCAACCAGTAGTGTACAGGTTATAGGCAGACAAGAAAATGATGTATTCTTGCTGAGTCAAGTCTAACCAATCAAGTTAGACTACACAATCAAAGGTGTCAAAGTACTTTAAATTAAAAAACTGCAAGGGGCAGTTGATAGTATAGTTAGGTATCTGACAGCAGTCAAATCCAAACCACATTCCTGTAGTGAGCAGTGCTTTGGTTTCAGCAAAGTATCTCTTGTTACCTTAACTGAATGCTTTGAGTTTTATGTGTAGTTTGATTTTATTTGTAAAATCCTTTTCTGACTGGAATTATGAGCTATAAACACAAAATTGAGGAGTGTTATCTAGTTTACAATTGGATATATTTAAACAATTTAATAAAACTCACTGAACCTCGGAGATCAGACTGATTAGCTCACCTTCTCTCACAATCATCATAAGTTAAACTCATAACCCAGTTAATACAACTCTCTTTTACAGAAAGAGTAAATAACTTTGCAAAGTATTCTTTTCCATGGCTTCCTCTCTCGACCATTGTTCCCCTGTGCTCTTCACTCATTCTTCTCATGCTGCTGGTGCAACAAGAGGAAACCACAGTAGGGTGGGTCTCTCTGCTTTCCTTAAACTTAGAGCTTAAAGAAAAATGCTATTTTTTTCTTGTCTTTTGCTCCAATGAATCCAAGATTCCCTAAAGCTAGAACAAGAACTGGAAAATAAGATTATGTAGGCTTAAGACAAAGGAATCAGAAGTGTTTTTAATTTAGGTTGTAAGCTACAGGGGCACACAATGTGCTCCAGGTTCAAAGGTGATAGAGAAGCCAGAGTGGGCTGTAAAAAGGCAAACCATCACAATGAGATGTCCCCTCTGCACACTGCTCTTGGAAACTGGTCATGGCGCAGCTGGCAGATCAATGATTCAGGGTCCTGGTTGTCTCTCTCTACAAAACCAGGTTTGCAAATGGAAAGGCTCTTATGATTCATCACTTTGGCCAACCAATATAATAGAGAAACTAGAGTGGGGCAATGGAAAAAAAAAAAACTGAAATGAAACTAAAATACAATGTTGACTCTTAACGTGATGAGAAAGAATGTCCATTGTGAGAAGAAAACTGGATGGAGCAGTGCTTATACTCTTTGTTGGTGCTTTACTGTGAAATCACTGATACTAAAAGGAACAAAGGAACTTTGGCATTAGCCTAGGGCTGCTGGGGCAGTGCTGAGGAATGCAAAAATAGCTCTTTGATGTACCAGCTCCAGAAGTGCAACTTAACAGAATTTCTGTTCTTCAATCATTAAAAAGCATATATTAAACACCTAATTATGCAAAGCATATAGTTGATGTGAAAAACACACCTTATAGAACATCTACCTGCCTAAGGCTTTCATCTTTTCTCTTGCTTTTCAAAATGCAGTTACCCAAGGCCTAATACTGCTTCTCAAAAGGAGCATATTTCTTACATCCCTTCACTGAGGACAGAGAGAATACAATGTTACAAACTAAAATAAGCTTTGCCACAAAAGGATGGCTTCTATATTCTATTGATTCTAAGATACCGCTGATTTTATATTGCCTTCTAATTTTATGTGCCACTAGAAAAGAAAAACAGGCTATTAAATTATGAGAACACTGAATATAAATTAAAGAAGCATCCTTAAAAAAATTATACTTCTACTATACTTTTAAACATTCCTAATTCCTAAGGAATTTGCAGTAGCCTTAGGTTTTCTTTTATCTCTGAAGCCAGCTGTCACTTACAGCTAGCTACATGAATGCTTGGGACCTGGGAGCTGGCCTGTGGGTTGAACGCTGAGCATTTACTTACTATGTAATCCTCATCTTCATCCTTGGGGCCAGGGCTGTAATACACTCGGTAAGCTCTGGCCACTTGATCGATCTCTTCTTTTCTGCCAGTCAAGCCAACCAGTTTGGGAGAAAATTCTAAATAAAAATGAGAAAGACACTGAAAAATGAGAAGCACGCAAAACAACCATCTCTACTTCAAAACCACAGTATGAATTATATTGCCACTTTCTCCCTGTGAGTCTCTAAACATTCTCTCATGTTTCAAATGAAAAGAAATCCACATAGAACAAATGAAAATTCTCCATTGTAATGTATGTCACATTAAAATTAAACTGAAAATCAGTAAAAGAAGGATATCTAGCAAATCCCCAAATACTGAAGATTAAAAACATACTTCAATAACACATGAGTAAAAAAAAGTCTCAAGAGAAAGTAAAAAATATTTTGAAAAGTGAAAATGCAAACACAACTTATCAAATGTGTGGGATGCAGCAAAAGCAGTGCTTAAGAGAAAAATGTATAGCATTAAATGCATACATTAGAAAAAAAGACCTAAAATCAGTAATATAAGTTTCCATCTTAGGAAACTAGGAAAAGAGTAAATTAAAAAGTAAGCAGATGGAAAGAATTAGAGCAGAAATCAATGAAACTGAAAACAGAATATTAATAAAGAAGAACAATGAAACCAAAACTGGTTCTTTACAATCTATCAGTCAAAACCTTTCATGACTATCTAGTAATTATCTGGAGGAAATATATTCTAATTATTTAAATCACATTTTTTATTAATTTAGTTGTTTTTAAATATTTAGATATAATTCTGAGAAATGCTGAAGTTAAGATATTATGAATTAAGCACTATAGTGTTTCACTGTATCATATGAGAAGTTTGCTTCACAATTAGTTCATACCAGGTCAAAATATCTGTATCTTATTTTCCAGCAAATAATCTCATAGCATGTATTTGCTGTTAAGTTTTTGGAATTTATGTAAAAAGGCTGGTAAAAGTCACTTAAGACAACTGAATTCATCACACTAACTGCAATGATAGTCCAACATTTAACATTAGTACTTTCTTCCAAAGTTAGAGAAAGTGTATTTTCATTCTTTGGATGACTTCATTCTAACTGAAAAATTGTTCAGGTACTGAAAAAGCAAGATGGTTGTCTTTCTTTTCCACTCTATGAGTAAACGAAGAGAAAGGTGGATGAAGCCTGAATTAGTCGAACATCCAAACTTTAAAAAAATTGTTGAAATTGCAATAATTTTCTAAATACAAACTAATTTTAACACCCCCAAAATGCAATTAGTAATGATTACATCATAAAACGCTGTACATAGGTGCTGCTGAAGAAAAATTACCATAAGGTTTTGGTATTTTGGTTAGGTACAGCAACTCAGATGTCTATTCATTTAAGGATATTTATAGTTTGGTTAATATGTGATGAAAAATAATTGCTAATATAAAATACATTTAAGTTGGAGATTATTCATCCCCAAACAAGTTATATTTGCTTTTTATTGCTTTAGGAAATAACTATTCTATTGCCCAAATTTCTGACAAACCTGCAAACTGTGGACATAAATTCTGCTTATATATATTAAAAACTCTCAGATTTCACAGAGAAAACGTAAACCTTTGCAACCTTGGGTTATGCAAATATTTTTTATATACACAGCCAAAAGAATTAGCTATACAAGAACAACTTTATAAACTGGACCTCATCAAAATGGAAAACTGCTCTTAAAAAAGATATGGCTAAAATGACAAGCCATAAACTGGGAAAAAATATTTGCAAATCATATACCTGATAAGGCATCAAGAATATAAGAAACAAACAAATAAATAAATGCCCCATAAAACAGGCAAAAGATGTGAAGAGATACTTCACCAAAGACATACAGATGGCAAATAACGGCATGAAAAGATGCTTAACATTAGGAAAAAGCATATTAAAACCACAATGAGGTACCACTAAATATCTACTGAAATGACTAAAATTAAAGACTAACCATATCAAGTGTGGCAAAGAATGTGGATGTGGGAAAACTGGAATTCTCATACAGTGCTAGTATGAATGTAAAACTGTACAAACACTTTGGAAAAAAGTTTGTCAGTTACTCGAAAAGTTAAATATATACCTACTATGTGATCCAGCCACTCTACCCCTAGGTATTCAGTAGGTACTCAGTAGAAATGAAAGCATGTGTCCATACAAAGACTTGGACATACATGCTCTTAGCAGCTTTTTTGTAATAGTCAAAAATTGGAAATAACTCCTATGTCCATCAATGAAATGTTACTCAGCAATAAAAATGAATATTATTGATACATGCTATAACATGGATGAACTTCACAATAATTATGCTGAAAGAAGCTATTCAAAAAAAGAGTACACACTCTGTAATTCTATTTACATAAACTACCAAAAAATGCAAACCAATTTATATTGACAGAAAGCAGATCAGTGGTTGCCTGAAGATAGGAGGTAGATGAAGGGGAGGGGTAAAAGGAAGGGATTAGCAAGGGCATAAGGAAACTGTTGAGGGTGATGGATATTTTCACATTTTGATTATGGTGATGGTTTCACAAGTGCATACATATGTCAGAAGATAACAAATTGTATAATTTCAACAAAATGATGTACTTGTCAATTACATCACAATCTATCTATTAAATAATATACAGTCGGTCCTTTATCAAAAACATTTTTAAAATAAACTTAGAGTTTTAGAGGCTATGCGGCCATATAAAAATAAATATAAAACTATTCATTAGTCTTCTGACCAGTTGCTTAAATCAATTTCATCATAATTAAAATTTAAATTCCTGATTTTTAAGTATGCACATTCTGCACACTAGTACAAGAACAACAAAATCTGTTCATACTCATCACATTTTTCAGCTGAAAAAACATGAATTTGGAGAAATTAAACAATTCGCCTAAGCTTATAAGAACCTAAATATTCACCCTTAATTCTACCAAAATTTACAGTCTTTAAAAGTACCTTCTAATAGGTTTTAACCTGCAGATTGAGATGTTTGAAGTGAAATTCTTTAATAGTTATGTGTTCCTATCATAATGAATGTTTTGGATTTATAAAATATGTGCTGAGTTCAAAAGGTGTTTACATGTAATTCATTTTTAACCTCTCAATTTACATACTCCCAGAACATGTCTGCCTTAATTTTACAAAGGAGAGAATGCAGTACAGAGCTGGAATTAGAAGCAATGTATCTCTACTCTCAATTCAAGGCTCCATTAACTTTGTTGGTATATGAAGACCAAGTTCAATTCTTTCTCTGTGACAAAATAAAAAAGCTCTGCCCCAGAAATTGAGAAATTTGTTTCTTATTTATTTACTTACTAGCCACAGTCACAACTCTGAGCCTCATCTTTTTATTTAACTGTAAAATTGGTGATAATACCATTTGTCCTCCTTATTTCACAAGGTGTTGTAAAGTTCAAATGAGCTGATCTTTCAAAAACTATAAGAGCTAAAAAGATGTAAAGTACTATTAATGAAACATACCTTTCACATAATTTGCGATGGCTTCTTTTGTGTCCCTCTCTGGGTCAATAGTGATGAAAAGTGGAGTTAAATTTGGCAGAGTTGGAATACTATCTGAAAGAAAGTTCTCGTTAGTCAGTATTCATGCTCTAAGGGAAAAGACAAAGAAAGCCAGCAATTACAGTAGAGTATAGTAAGTGCTACAGCAAGGTATTAAGGAAATACATATGCACATCTAACACTGATATTACATGACAGGGAAGGGACGGACTTCGGGATGAACAGATCTATATTTTATGGTGGAATCATAAATATCCTACCAAATACCAGCACCAAGTGCATACATGCTATTACCTAGATCACACCATATGGGCATCTTGTCTCTTAATCCACTCCAACATATATAGAGTTCCCCATCCTTCCATAACTCGAAGGCAAGGTAAACTATTCCTAAGGACTGAATATTCTGGAACAACTATTTTAAGAAGGATGTACACTGCCTTCTCATTGGTATGAATAAATGCCCCTGACTGTCCATCATAGACCACAATACAGATCTGTTAACCATCAGTGACTGGGGAAAAGTCAGTGGCAGTGTCAATGATGGAAGGCCACAATGAAGTAAGGGACACAAAGTAGACTTAAGGGAGACCCAAACCACATTGCAATTTTTGAGCAACCTCACTTTTAGCATCACAATAAGCTCCATTTGGTAGAGAAAAAGGTCACAGGATTCAAAGCAACAAATAAGCGTAATGCTGAGAGTTTGTTCTCACAAACCAAATAACTACAACTTCCTGCGTAACAGTAACATTAGAATGTGAAAAGTGCAGTGATGTTAAATAAATGTATACTTTTTATAGTAAGTGATGGCTTTCTTACCTATTTCATCCACGACTTGAATCATTTTTTCTAGTTCTTCTGGACAGATATCGGGGCAATGAGTGAAACCAAAATAAATCAATACCCAGTGACCCAGGTAGTCCTTATCAGTTTTGGGTTCTCCAGTATGAGTTATGAGGGAAAATGGGCCCCCAAGTAAAGGCTTTCCAATGCTTCGCTGCTGTTTCTTCTCCAGCTCTTAAACAAACACAAACACACGCAAAAAAAAAAAGAAAAAAAGAAAAAAATCAATCTAACCACAGGTTATATCAAATGTCTGATATATGGTCCATACTATACTAATGACTGTGTGGGCACAAAATGCAGAAAAAATAGTGTTAGTTTTCAAGAAGCTTAAAAAAATCTTTTAAGAATAAGCATGAAACAATGAAACAAAATCAAATTAAGTGCTATGGAATGTAGTCAGGACTATAAAAAAAGAAAGTGGTAAAATTATTTCCTCCTTTTCTGGAACAATTCAGTCCTAAGCCAACAAGTGTGCCCTGATAGGGGTGGCGGAGGGGACACAGCAGTGCAGAATGTTTAGGCCCAAACAGGAGAGTTGGGTGGCTTAGCATTAGAAGTCTGTGCCAGAGTGTGCTGGGGGCAGCTGCATAGGGAGAGAACAGTGGTGATGGGATCTTAGTTACTTACCAGAAATTGATCAAATAAGTATATTAGAGATGAGTTACAAATGTAAAAGGAGTTAGAAGGATAGAAAGAGAAAAAACTAGAATGAATCCTACAGTATTAGAAAGTGGAGTTACGGTGTGAACTTATGGCTTCAATCTATATATACAAATACAGATGTAATTATATGCACGTGTATGTGTATGTATATATATGCATTTCCGAGCTCTGTCTACTTAGAGGACCCAGGAGCAGACGTACCCCAACAGCAATGAATTCATATCCTGATTTCTAAATATCATCCTCCACTAAAAGGAAATGGGGCTTTTTAGAGAAATGGCTGATATCAGAGCTGGGGCAGAGAAAGCACAAGATAAGCCTGGAACATTTCATAAGCTAGAATTAAAGGAGAACTCAAAGAATATTGGAGACGTCAAAAGGAAACAGAAGCCTGCTCAACGGGACTCCCATTGACCAATTTGGGACAATCTGAGCATCAAATTAAAGAGAATAACAAATTATAACTCACTGATTATAAAGAAAATCATGAGTCTATACTGCCATAAATGAACTGAGTTTGATGGGGAAAAGAATATTTACATAGGTAAATATACATCACAAAATGCATATTAATTACATTTTTGGTAGAGAAGCCTAACAGACACCACCTTAACCAAATGATCAAACTGAACATTATAATTATGTAATGGGACAAATTAAAATCATGTGGCACCTGACTAGGTAGAATGAAAACACAGCAACTTTTTGTGATATTCTTGCCAAAAGTACACGACCTGACTCTAATTATGAAACATCAGACAAACCAAAACTAAGAGACATTCTACAAAATAATTGGCCTGTAATTTTCAAAGTAGTCAAGATTGTGAAAGTCAGGTAAAGATTAGAAAAACTGTTACAGATTGAAGGAGACTAAAAGAGATAAAAATTAGGTATGATGTGTGGTTCTGAACTGGATCCTTTTGCTACAAAGGACATTAAGTTGCAAAATTTGAATGAGGTCCTAAGATTGAACAATAGTAACATAACAATGTTAATTTTCTGATTTTGATGGTTGTACTGTGATTTTGTTGGAGAATGTCCTTATTTGTAGGAAATATATAATAAAGTATTTGGAGACGATGAGGCATCATGTCAGATATTCTCAAATGATTTAGGAACACTTTTAATATTGTTTCATAATACAGTAATTGCAGGTGAAATTCCAAACTAAAGTCAAAAGAAGCTTGCATTTTCTAGAAGTATCTCTACTACTCTGTTCCTAGCTTTTGTTTTGTTTCATTGTGAAACTAAAGGAACTTAACTGCATATTAGAACACGAAAATTATATCAATAAAACACTGCTCGTTATACAAAAGAAATGTCTATATATCAATATGGATTTTGGCATCAAAAGAGCCTCTAAAGTAAAAAAATCAAAACAAATCTGAGTGATACTTTAAAGATTTGCTGGAAATTTCCAAACCAAATCTTAAGTCCTAGAATATTCACTAAAATATGAAGTTCCTGTAAACAATGTCTAAACACATCAACTGTTTATCCAGAGCAGTCCCTAGCATTCCTGAACCACGTTCTTCCTCTTTTTCCGTCTTCCATGGTCAGCCTCCAGGCTTTCCCTCTGTTGATACTCAGTGGTTTACAGTAAAGGTTGAGCCTTCCTGTGGCCCTCAGAGAACCCTGATCCTCCCTCTGGCTTGGTAGAAGCTCATCTAGTAAAATCCTTTACTTCTGTGTGTTTCCTCATCATATGCATGTCAATGGTTAGACTGCATCCTAGTCATCTTTGTATCCTCTGGACTTTGTACTACCTATAGTTGGACCCGTCCAACAATAAATCTTTTCGGATTGTTATACAGTGGTATCCTGGATTGGATCCTGGAACAGATAAAAGGCAATAGAAAAACAGGTAAACTCCATATAAAGTTTGTAGTTTAGTGAATAGTATTGTACCAATTTTAATTTCTTAGTTTTGATAAATGAGTCGTGGTTACGTAAATGTTAAGATTAGGGGAAGCTAGGTGAAAGGTATATGGGAACTTTCTATGACATATTTACAACTATTCTGAAAACCTAAAATTATTTCTAATACTGTAAAAGTAACGAAAAGATGATAGTCTCTAGCCAGGGAATATTTTATTCAGATCTGACAAGATATCTACTTACTCTCTGCTTTTTCTTTCTTGAAGTACTTCATTCCAGCCAATAAAGCTCCTCCAATAGCAAATGTGACTGCTAAAGACTTCCAAGAAACAGGCTACTGGGGCAGAGGTTTCAAAAATAAAATATCAGTAAGATGCAGACATTTAATCATACTAAACTTATTATAGTTTTTAATAAACGTTAACACAGGCCTTCATCTTGTTAAATGTGCAAAAAGTTTCATGTTACTTTGGGATGAGAAAATACTAAAAGTTTCTGTGAATGCATTTGCATCTGGCTCCTAACACAATCTTGTTTCCAAGGGAAAGTTGCCTAAGCCAATTTCTTTTCTTATGAAAAAAAGACTCAGCTCAAGTATCATGACTGTTACTAGAGGTGAACTTGATCCCAACTGCTGATTTAAAAACCAGTTAATTATCTGCCTGTACTACTGAAAATATAAATAAATCAAATAAAATTTCGGAGATAACCTAACTCTAGCTTCCAAAGTCACAAAGGCAACGCAGATCTAAAAGTGGAGTTTCTAGCAAACTGCATCAAGCTATTTCTTTGTACTCTTTTCAAGCCTCAAAGTTAGATGTCGACTACTTAGGCCTAACTCATTAACCTTTCCAAGCTCGGAAAACCACTTCTCTCATCTATCAGCTGGAGGGTAGTGGCTCTTAAATTCTTTTTGGGTCAAAACTAGAACCCGAGAGAAATTTAAGAAAAAAGGCATATCTAGCACGCAACTACGACCCTTATTTTGCTCAATTTCAATGTATACACCAAAACTCTAAAGAGGGATCTAAGTCACAAAAATTAGAAAAATGCTCTGACTCCTCAATAATGGTAAACTTAAGGTTGAGACCGCTAAGAAAACCTGAAACTTAAACTAAAAATCCAAGCTCGAGTAAGTTTTTAACCGCATGTAGGAGGTGTTGGTTCTCAAGTTCTCTCTTAAGGGCTGACACTTCAGGCAAACCAAGGGAAAGGCGGGATGAAATTCTGCGGCTCAGGTAAGCCGTTTGAGTAGCGGACAACTTCAGGCCAGGCCGAGTGATTTCTGAGATTACGATCGAGTGGGATGGGAAAGCCACAGGATTATGTGACAGCCGCGACGAAGAAAGGAAATGCTCCAAGTGTGCACTCACCCCAGGCTGTGAGGGACGCGAGGGGTCTCTGCGGCCCTTCGGGTCGGGTCCCGACGCTCCCGGGGGTGGCGGCATCGCAGTGCTAAGGAGCCGGTTTCCCAGGCAGCTACCGGCGAGCCCCGAGACCCGCCACGTCTCCTCTCGCTGCGCGCACAGTTGCCTCAGCAAGACGCTCGCGGTCCCCTCAGCTGGGCCCCAAACACCAAAACCGCGAGGTAACAGAGGCCAAAGTTGACAACTCGGAAGCCGCATTATCCGGCCCGCGCCCAGGAACAGAGCCGCCATGAGCTCGGAAAACGCGCCTCCTTTAGCCCGCCCCTCGACTTCCGGCACCGTTTCCGCTTCCTCCGGAAACCAGGAGGAGCACCTCTCTCCGCGCGGCTCGATGGTGGCGCGGTAGCCTACGGGTAGTCTGGGATCCTTTCGCAAAGGAGCTGGACCGTGGTAGGTGGTTCCTCGCGGTTGGAGGCGGCTTGGTCCGGGCTGGGCGTGGGTGGGCAGCAAGGCCTGGAGGAGGGGGCTGCTTGGGGGTCCAAGCTGCGCGGCGGGGCCTAGGCGGGAGGTCCTGGGCGCTAGGGGCTCCTAGCTCCGCTGGGCACCCCAACCTCGAAAAAGAGAAAGCACTGTCCGGGGACTGGCGGGACCTAGCATCCCCCATCCCTGCTCAGTGTGGAGACCTGCCACGTGGAATTGTGAGGCTGTTGACCCTCTTTGCACCTCCAAGCTAACCCGTTGCTTTTGAAATTAACTTTTTTTTGGATTGATAATTAGGATATTTTGAGTGGTTAGGGTGGCAAGGGCGAGTCAAGTATGACTGAAGTGCCTGGGGCTTCCAGTTACTTCCAGGTAATAATGTAAACTAATTTTAAGTAACGGCCCAGTACGAAGTAGCATATACCGCGCCATCCCTTAATTTAGTCTCTCTGGGTCTCAGTTTCTTAAAATGTTCTTGTCGACTCCCCTGCCTCCTTCAGTTTAGTGGTTTGGAGTTTGTTGATGAGTTCCTCATCTGGGACTGCTTATTTGTTTAGGTATTGCCCTATATTAACGAGGCTGAGAGCTTTCGGAGGTTTATTTTTCATTTCTTCTAAAGTTTAACTCGCATTCTGTCTGCCTTTGTTTATGTCTCAGTATCTGTCATCTTAACCCTTCCTCACCTCACTTCTGTGGTAGATTTGCAAAATACCAAAAAAGGAAAAAATGGCTTTCTAATTCTCTTCCTTCAGATCTCACTGCTGCGTGGCTATTTTTTCAATGGGCTTCCAATGAGAAGCAACTTGGGTGTTGGAGTGAAGCACGGTATTTTCTGTGAGCTGGTTAACTAGTCAAGTGTGCTCCTTTCCAATGCAGAAAAGGTGTAGTGTAGTATCACCCAAGTTTCTTGATTCCAAAGTTGAACTGGAATTTCTGCTCAAAGTAAATGTTTGCTTAGCACTTCAAATTGTTTTTGTAAACTTTTTTTTCCAATTACATTGATATGCAGTATTCAGATTGTTTTTAATCAAACTAAATTTTCTCTCCTAAAGTTGCTTATGGGTGGTAAGAATTTTTACCTTCTTATTTTTGTGTATTTGCCCAGGAAGAAATTTTTTCTCAAATTGACAAAAAGACAAAAACCACCTTGCTTATTCAGACAATGAGCATGTACAGGTCTCTCTTCAGCCTGCTGCAAAGAAGGCGCTTTTCTTTTGGTTTCCAGTAGGTGGTGTCTAAGCCTCTTGGATCCCTGCTTTATATAAAGCCTTAAAAATGCCTTATTTTCTGATAGATATTTAATCACACTCGCTACCCTCAATTTCAGTCCCTGTCAGTGTTAGCAATAGTTTCGGTAGCATTTGCTCAGATTCCCCTCGGGCTCCACGGTGATTGGTCTCGGAGGGTATTCTGGGTTGGGAGTTGGGGGCTGTGGCTCAGCCTTGGTTTTGCAACCGCGGCCAATAAAAATCAACTGTTGTTTTTCTGCCGTCCCGCTTCTCTGCCTTCTGCCCCGATGACTGGGCCCTGTGGCCGGCCAAGGGGAGCTCACAGCACTCCTAGGCAGGGCTGCCCAGGGATCTCACTGCTCTTTCTTCCCTCCCCTCCCTCCTACAGGCAGCTCCCGGGGTTGAGAGAGGCAGCTTCTTTATTTCTCCCAGTCCACCGCCTGACACGGGGGTTCTGATCTCTGATAGCTCCTATGTGTAGATCCCATGCTCGGACATGCTGGTGTGCTGTTTGGTTATTTTTTGTTGAGTTTTAGATGTCCGGCTTATTGTTGTCTCAAGGGGAGCTATCTGGGGTCGTCTCTCACCCCACCATGTTTCCAAAGCCCTTGTTCATTCTTTTGCTCTGTTGTAGGTTAATTGAGCAAACCCACGTCTTATAAATTAAAATTGAGTTCAGTATTGTTTTTGGCTAGTCTGTTAAATTTTTATGCCAGAGTGATTCTTTTAATAACTTTACCTTTATTTGTTTGCCAGAGCATTTTTATACACCTTCATATTAAAATTTAATGTTAAATAAAATACAGTCTTCTAAAACAGTTTCTGACACAACATAGATGTTTTATAACTAACCATACATTGGATGAATTGCTGATAACACTTATGAGCCAGATTTGATAGGCCCATGAAACTTTAATGTTAAGATATCTAAACTGATATCCAGTATAAACCTGTCACTTTTATTACTATTAAACCACCAAGATTCCCAAATGAGATTTTTCTCTTTCAGTTTACTTTTCCTGAAAGAGATAGGACACAGATAACATCATTTGATATTTATTCTGTCATTAGTGACAAGGCTGATCGAATTTGTGCTTGACATAACTAGGTTAGTGGTCCCCAACATTTTGGCACCAGGGACCTGTGCTCCTTTGAGAATCTAATGCCTGATGATCTGAGGTGGAGCTGAGGCTGTGATGCTAGTGCTGGGGAGCAGCTGCAGAATCAGCTGAAGCTTCCCTTGCTCACCAGCTGCTTACCTTCCGCTGTATGTCTGCATTCCTAACAGGCGGTGGACCTGGGGGTTTGGGACCCCTGCTTTAAGTTGCTTTGATTAGGACAGCTAGGCCTAACTTTGTGTGACCTTCTAGGCACTCTTAACTTTTTTGCTTCATCTCAAGTCCAGAATGCTTTTTAACCTTTTTCCCGGTTAGAAAAAAAAAATGTAGCTCACTGCCAGCGTTCATTTAACATGCTTGTGAATACTACATTTTCTAGGATTTGACATTTTCAGTGATTGAACTACTAAAAATTACTATAAATAGAAGGATGCCATTTGTTTTAAAGACTGTTGATATACTAGAGCAGTGCAAAAACAATAGAAACGATATATTTCATGGCAAACTTTGGGGGTAAGGTTAGGACTGTAATCCATGAGTTATCTCAGGGTAAATGCTACAGCTGCAAGCACTGTTGGTGAGTATTCTCAGGGCAGTGGGGAAATGGGTTAAAAATTTCATATTATAGACATTTAAAAGCATAAAAGTAGAGCAAATAAAACTCATATACCCATTATTAGTTTTAACAATTATTATCCTCTACTCACCCACTGTTTTGTGTGTATTTAGTGGAGCAGGGGGTGTATTTTGAAAAAGCTCATGGCATCAGGATGTTTTTAATTCTAAATCTCCTCACTGGAGGTGTCTTTAGGTTTTTATTCTCTCCATCCACCAGGACCAATCTTTCTGAGTTCACTGGCATCTCCCTGAGCCATAAAATAAAAGACTGAACTATTCAGCAGAGTCAATTCCCTGCCCACTTGGTTCTTTTTGCCTTGCCTTACTCACTTCTGATTCTAATTGTCTTTCCTTGAATGTGGCCTTGTCCTCCCCTCTTGCCTCTTATCTTTACCTTAACAAATCACAGTATGATTTTAAGTTTATGTTTTTCAAAATAATTTCTTTATTTAATTAAATTGCATGTTCTCTATCCATAACCTTATTTTTAAAAGCTATATGTATTCAGCATTTTGGATCTCTCCCCCCATCTCCCACCAGAACACATTACTGGTTTGAAGTGTGTGGCCTAGCTGGTTTTCTCTATGTTGCTTAATTTTCTTTAACAAATCTTAGTATATCTATAAGTTTCACTAAACCGAACTGTGTTGCAGTGGAAGGTGTATCTGACAGGACTTTTGGAATCACATGACAAAAATTTAAAGCCAATTCAGTTTGAGTTTAAGCTCAAAGGAGAATTACTGGCTGTAGAACTAAATGACCAAGAGTAGTTTTAGCAAGGACAAGTGGATCCAGGTATTCAACCAATGTTCCCAGGACTCTACTTCATTCCATTAGTCAGATTTGCTTACTTCTACGTTGGATTTCTTCTCAGTTGACTTTCCCCTTCTAACTCTACTCTTATTAGCTTAGCAGAAGTAGTTTTAATAGCTTTGCTAGTAGTCCAGCAAAAGTTCAGGGGCTGGCCTTAGGCCCAGCTTGGGTTATATGCCTACCCCTAACTGACCAGAGGGAAACTGGGCTTTTAAAATAGGCCAGGCTCGGGTAATGTGTTTGCACCTCTCCATAAGTCACATGGAGAGTGAGGAATCAAGTAGTTGCCTAAAGAGACATGGAGGTGCTCTTACCAGAAGAACAGAATGAATGCTGGATAGGCAACAAATGACAAGAACAACAAAAAACAGCAGTCTACTGGAAAGAAGATCAAATTAATTGAGACTAAATGCCCTCTAGGAGTTCCACAATACTGTTATTACCTTGAAGGCTCTGAGTTTAAAGATAAAAATAAACAATCTCATTTGGCATTGGATAAAAGCACTCTGAGAAACAGTTTTAAGCTTTCGTAAACACCTTTCACTAATACACTTAGTAAATTATCTTCTGGTTTGATTCTGCTGTTAATTTGTATTTGGAATCACATATTTGAAATCTAATAAGACTAGAGATTTTCAGATTAGATGAGTTTTGTATTTATTATAATTGTATCTGAATTCTTTACTTTCCAAATCAGATTATCTCATCTATACCTCCTCTCATACATATGGACTGACTTGACATCTAGTGGGGTCTGCAGAAAGAAATTAGCAAATAAAAAAAAGTGTAAGAACACCAAGCCATTTTTTAGTATCTCCATCTTTTTTTCTGGTGCTGTTTTACCTGTTTTAGGGATAATTGTACCTATTTAGATTATGAAAGAAAGGAAAGTAGCTAAAGCTCATAATTGGGTGGATCAGATGGAAAGTATGTCATTAGTGTTAACAATTATGGAATGAAAAGCTCCTAATTTTAAAATGAGTCAAATTGAAGTGTGGCCCTTCTTGCTAATTGTGGAGTTGTCACCTTTACCTCTGATAGCAGCTTTGTGACAATTAGAATTTCAATTAAATCCTGTAGAGGATTTTAAATTTTAATGACAATTAAATCCTGTAGAGGATTTAAAAGAACTCTGGTTATATGGGTTCTCCAGCAAATGACTAGAGACCAGGAGTCTGAAAGTGATTTTAGAAATTCCAAATGAATTTTTAGAAACAACTAGGTTTTAATTAACTTAGCTACCACAGCAGAATTTATTACTGTAGCCTTTATAACAGAATAATTGATAAGTTAGGATTTTGGTCTTTGACTTTTATTTTAATCTTTAATATTCTTGACTCTCACAAGATGATAAATGATTTTAGATTTAGATTGTAAACAATATAAAATAATAGCTTTTCAAGTCAAAATCTCTTCTATTTGGCTACTGAAGCAGGGCAGAGATCATGTGTAAGAAAGATCGTGTGTTTTGGTTGTAGGGGAGTTAATATTCAAGTTTTTAAAAGCTGGTGCAAATAAGCATCCAACTATTGAAGAATCACTACTCAAAATTGAAAATGGTCATGTCAGTGTCATAGTTTTTGTGCTGGATTTTTTTGTTTCAAATTATTCCTCTCAGAAGAGAGGAAAAAAATGGTGTAGATGATACAGGCTCTGTCCATGCCTCTGGCAACCAAACTTGTGATGGAAACAAGGAACAGCAGCAAGGAAAAATCGCTTGGGATCTAGGTGAACAAGCCACACAACTAAGGAGAAATCTAAGAAAGCACCCTGTAACTGCAGAAGGTAGGATGGGGCGAGGATATGGGGCCACTTGGTCTTGAGTGGCTGAGACGTAGATGGAGGCAGCGGCAGTGGCAGCCGCCTCTTAAAGTGACTGCATCCGTGAGCAGATTTTCACAGTCACGGACCTGCTCGCTCTGAGCACCGGTGCCAATTCAGCTGCGCGCAAGGGGCACCAGGGACTTACAGGGAGTCATTGTCGGAGTGAGGGCCCAGGAGAGACTCGCTCTTTACAGAAGTGCCAGCGGTATCCATTGTCCCCTGTTGAGCCCTCCCCCCTCCCAGTGCAGGGACATAGCTCCACCATAGCCATGATGTCATCAAACTGGATAACAGAGGTCGCTCTGCCCAGAAGATTCCCTGAAACCCCGCCTCCCCCAATTTGCAGCCCCACCCAAGCCACATCCAGGTGTATCCTCAGCGAGTCAGGTGCTCCTTGCTGAGACTCACACTGGAGGCAGCCTCAGTTTCTGGTGTGGCCTTTTGAGGCATCTATAAGCACAGCATCTGTGGATTGCTTGCTGAATCTTAACAGGTGGCCTCGTAAGAGTAGAGACATGGGCTAATTTTGGCCTGCAGCTGAACCCCTCTCAGGACTGTGCCACTGGACACCTACTTCATAAATCCACACAAATAAGACTGGGAGACTTAGGAGCTTTGCGTGGTACATAGAAACAGACTAGAAAAGGCAGCCAAAGTGGGAAGACAAAGAAGCAGAAACCATATTAGAGAACAGAATAGAGATCCAAATATAATGGAGTCAAGTAATCTACCAGATGCAGAGTTCAAAAGTTCCTAAAGACGCTTAATGAACTTTTGGGAAGTGTAGATAAATTCAGTGAGAACCTCAACAAAGAGATAAAAAACAAAAATGAAAATGGAAATTATAAAAGGGAACCAGTCTGAAATGAAGAATACATTGTCTGAGATGAGAAGTATATTAAATGGAATAAACAAAGGAATAAGCAAAGTGAATAAAGAAGAAGATCAAATGCCCTATCTAGAGGACAGGAAAGCCAATCAGGACATTCAATCAGAATGGCAAGAAAAAAGATGCCAAGACTATAAAAATAATTTAAGGAGGCTATGGGACACTATTAAAGCTCGAATATTGGTCTGATCAGCGTACCTGAAGGAAATAAAGATGTTGAACAGCTGTTTGAAGAAATGGTAAAAAAACTTCCCTAACCTGGTGAAGGAAATAGACATTAAATCCCAGGAAGCTCAGAGAATTCCAGAATCAGGGATCCAAAGAGGCCCATACGAAGACACATCATAATTAAAATGCCAAAGGTTAAATACAAAGAAAGAATATTAAAAACAGCAAGAGAAAAGCAAATAATTACATATAAGAGAAAACACATAAGACTGGCAGCTAATTTCGCAAAAGAAACTATGCAGGGCAGAAGGGGTGGCAAAAAATATTCGACAGGATAAAGACCCAGGATATACAACCAAGAATAATTTATCCAGCAAAGCTGTCACTTAGAGTTGAAGGACAGATAAAGAGCTTCCCGGACAAAAATAAGCTAAAGGAATTTATCACCACCAAGCCAGTATTACAGGAAATGTTGGAGGAAAAGAAGAAAAAAAACATGTATCAAAAACATGAATTAAGAATGGTAATAACTACATTCCTATCAATAAGTACCTTAAATGGAAAAGAATTAAGTGCTCCAACCAAAAGGTAGAGTGGCTGAAAGGATAAGAAAACAATATGAAAAGGAAGGGGATGGAAAAAGATATTGTTTTGATGGACCTAGAAGGTAAATTTAAGTCAGACAGTGAAAGATAAATAAACATTATATGATTTCACTTATATGTGGAATCTAAGGAATAGGAACAAACTAATCAAACACAGACTCACAAATATAGTGGACAATTTGGTGTCTGACAGAGGGCAGGGAGGTTTGGGGGGCTGGGAGAATGGGGTGAAGGGCTAAAGAAGTACAAATTAATAGCGGATGGATGGTCACAGGGATGGGGAGCACGGCATAGGGAATGCAGTTAGCATTAATACATTGGCTAGGTGGAGGGTTGGGGAGGGAGGGTGCAATTGTGGGGATCATTTTATGAACTATATAGATGTCTAACTAATGTACTATATACTTTAAATAAATAAAAAATTATTGCTCTCATGTCTTTATTGCCTCTCTCTGTTATTCCACATATAAAAGAAACTTATTTAAGGTGACCTATCCACCAACAAAGAGAAAAGATCCAGCCTGACACAAAATAACCTATGGTAGGAATCTAACGTATAAAATGCAACAAATGAGTGCAATATATGACTTTCAAAAAAAAATCCTGACGTTTTGATAGACTTATTTTGGTGTTTGTAGAAGAAGGTGCCTGTGTGTGTGTGTGTGTGTGCGCGCGCGCGCGCAAATACATGCTCATGTGTGTTTAAAACTGGTGGATATTTCTTAAAATTACAAATTGTACCAGATTTGAATTTAACTTTACTAGAATTAGAATGCCTATTCGTTAATAGGATAACAACACCCTTTTGTAAATTATTACTCTTCTAAAGAATAGAGGTTATCTGTTTCACAGATGAGGAAACTGAAGCATTTCAAGGACTTGATAATTTGGACCAAAGACCATTACACTTTAAAACTCATGCATTTTTCTTGATACCAAGCTATCTAGTGGATTAACTATTGTTTAATATCCACTTTACCATTTAGAAAATTAAGATGTTTATAACGTGGTTATCTTTTTATTTTATTTAGAAACTTGTTTGGAGGTTATGGATGATAAGCCCAGTCCTGGAACCCTAAATGAGAATTCAGAATTTCTCTTCTCCTTTGGAGTTATAGCAGATATTCAATATGCTAATTTAGAAGATGGCTATAATTACCAAGGAAACAGACGGAGATACTACAGACATAGTCTTCTTCACTTACAGGGTGCTATTGAACACTGGAATAAAGAACGCATCCTACCCTGTTGTGTACTTCAGCTTGGAGATATCATCGATGGATATAATGCACAGTATAAAGCATCAGAAAAGTCACTAGAACTTGTTATGAATGTGTTTCAAATGCTTAAAGTCCCAGTTCATCATACGTGGGGAAATCATGAATTCTATAACTTCAGCAGAGACTATTTAACGAACTCTAAACTGAACACAAAGTATCTAGAAGACCAGATTGTACATCATCCTGAGACTGTGACCTCAGGGAATTACTATGCTTATCATTTTGTACCATTCCCTAAATTCCGGTTCATTTTACTCGATGCTTATGACTTGAGTGTCTTGGGCGTGGATCAGTCTTCTCCAAAATACCAGCAGTGTCTGAAGATGCTGAGGGAGCACAATCCAAATTTGGAATTGAATAGTCCTCAAGGTGAATTATTCCTTTGAGCTGAGAATCTAATACATTGTCTTTAAATTCTTCAGCTACCTTTTATTCAGCAGGAAGATGGATGATTAAGGTAAAAGTATATTGTCGCTGTTGTTCAGGGTCAGGATTTCTCACAAGCTTCATGGCACATGGATTGGTTGCACTTGGTTCAAGATGTATTTAACAAATATCTGAATGCTTATTCTGGGCCAAGGACTTTCTCTAGAGCTTAGCTATTCAGAACTGTAAGAATACTGACAGTATCACCTTTTTTATGGATAGAGTGGAGGGAACAAGAAAGGTGGATGGGCAGGACAGATGATAAACAAACAGGATTATTTCTACCATGATAAGTACTACCAAGAAAATAAAGTATAATAATAGAGAAGGACTAGGGGGACTATTTTGGTTTAGGTTGTCACAGACAGCCTCTCCAAGGAGAAAAACATTTAAGCTGAGCCCTAAATGAAGGAGTCATCCTTGGGAAGAGTATTTGAGACAGAGGGAAAAACAAATGCAAAGGCACTAAGCTGCATTCTTGAACGCAGAAAAGGGCTAGTGTGGTGCCGGACGATTTTGAAGTAGCTCAGTGAACACAGTAAAGAATCTTTTATTTTCAGTGTAACGGGAAGCAAGTGAAATAAGCAGAGGAGTGTCAAGACTAGGAGTAAGGTACAATATGATTTATTTGTATATTGCTCTAAATTCTTTTGGTTTCCTGTTTTAAGTCAATTACTGCCAAATGTTCCTAAAGAAATGTACAAGTGTCCCATGTTAGCTAAGTTCGAATGCCCTGATAAGGACAAAAAAAATTATATTTGACGGATCTAACTTACAGAATTCATTTTAGGACTTTCTGAGCCTCAGTTTGTCCAGTTTAATGGAGGATTCAGCCAAGAACAGCTGAACTGGTTGAATGAAGTCCTTACATTCTCTGACACAAACCAAGAAAAGGTGGTAATAGTGAGTAAGTATTTAAATGATTTGTTTACATTTGCATTTATTTATTTGTTTGTTTATATTAAACATCTGTATTTTAGAGAATAGGAAAAGTTAGATTTTAAAGCATATTAACAAAATATTGTGATATCTTTCTATAAAATGAATGCCTAGTTAAAATGTTATTGACAAATGATCTGAATATAAGATTAACAGTTAAGGTTGAGGAAAGAATTATAAAATAACAAAATGTCTTGCCAAATATTAGAGTCTGTGAGTTGACCTTTTAGGTTTCAGAGTAGAATTTCCCCAAATGGGATCAATTTACATAGTAATATTTAAATGAAAAATTCAGTCCAGGCTCCCCATACCAAACCTCAGCCTTAGTGCAGTGGCCACCAAGTAAAGGCCATATAACAGTCACGAGTGTTAGAGACACAACTGGCAGTGAGCACTTATGGTATTAGTATTTTCATTTAGAATCATTTTTGACAGACATGCTGCCATCAGAGATTGTAGGATTCTGGAGATGCTTAAATACACTCAGATGTGCATGTATACACAAAGAACTGAATTTGGATTTGCGTTGTAGCTGATGTACTTGGATTAGGGGCTGAGATTAGATGCCTTATTTTAGGGATCTAATTAATGGGGCATAATGGTTGAGAAGACTGGACTGAGGGTCACAAGGATGGAATGCCATTCTGGTTCTTTTTTCTTTGAGCTGTGTGAGCAAATGTCTAACCTGCAAATTGAAATTTTCTCAATACTGCATCAAGTGAAAAATTGTGAACATGAAAACTCTGAAAATGATAGGCTATTCAGATAGTTGACTATAATCTACTGATGTAGTAAAAACAAGTAGATGGAGTAGGGGTGTTTCCACTACCATTAGTATATCAAATGTCATTCACAGTTTGGAAAATATAAGGTACTCTCAAGAATTATTGGCATGATGTGATAGTATTTTGGCTTTACAAAAAGTGGTCTGAAAAACTAGGATACTTTTTGACTTTTCTCAGCTTTTTAGTTTTCCAGTACCAAGGGTCATAAAGTCAAATCTTCTAATTTTAAAGATAAAGAAACTGAACCAAAAGAGTTTACACTACACAGCTAAAATCATACAACTGTCAGCTACTGACAGCTAGAGTCCATGTTTTATGCCCCAGTCCCCTTTCCCAGTCTATCCTGTATTTTTCCCATTTCTTTTGCTTATGTCAGTGCACTTCTTTACATTCTCTACTCCTCTAAATTTAAGCAGTCTCTTTAAATTTTTCACTTTTCTGTTAGCTTAGAAACTGATTGAACAAACCTTTAACAACTGAGTGACTTAGATTTTCTTTAGCAAAGTTTAAAATGGCTAATGGAAGTTTTCTTTTGTTTTTGTTTGCTTTGGCACTTTCCTTTTGCTACTCAGATGTCATTTTGTCTAATTCTCATCAAGCCATTAGTTGTAGACAGAGAAGTGAAACCCAAGACCCAAGCATTCAGACGCTTCTAATAAGACACTGTGGAAATGAGGAATCAGCAAAGGAGAATGAAAATTATTATCCATTGAGGTTGGAGAAAAACTAGGAGGACTGGTGGTATCCTGGAAGTCACATATTTCAAGAAGGGAGCAACTAACTACTTGTATCCAGTGCTGCAGTGATTTGATAGATGAGTCCAGTATGGCATATAAGAGATCTGGAAAGTCACATAGCTACTTTGGACTCTTAGCCCTATCACAGCTTGAAGAGTGACTGTCTGTGTGTGGGTATGCATGTGTGTGCGTGTGCACGTGCATGCAAGGGTGCACTCTGTTAGCCCCTCTCTTTTTTTACTTGTAACACAAATAGATACTAAGCAGAATAAAAATAAACAGTAACAGAAAGAAAAAAGGAAAGTAATTTGACTGGAAGAAGAAAAGACCAGTGAGCTATTGTACTTATACTTCAGAGTGAAAGTGTGGCCTGATATATATCTTGGCATCAGGAATTCGAAATTCTTCCAGCTTTACTTTCACATATCTCCTACGGGACCTAATATGAATAATCCCCACTTTAATAACTCAGTGTTCTCATCTGTAAAATGGCTATGGCTTCTTTGATCTCCTGAAGGTGTTTAAAGTGTCATAAATCAGTTCTTAATAAAACCTTGAGTGTTTATAAAAAAACGATATAAAATCTACTGGCCTGTCCCTAAACTGTTGTTTTATTTAAGAGTATCTCTCTGTGTGTATATAACACTCATACCTAAGGAAATCAGTGAGACCTGATTCCAGCACAGCACCTGCCTGATATCCGGCCACCTTGGCAAACTGCCCTGCACAGGATGCCTTCGGTGTCCCTTGATATTTGTACATCTTGAGACTCTGTAGGGCCATAGAGATCTCAGGGTTCCTGCCTCTACTGTGGCCTCTCTCCCCTTGTGTATGAACTGTCTTACCCTTCTTTATACCCCAGAGACGTGGGTGTAGATTACCTAGTTCTTCATGTATGTGGATTTTTGCTGGTCTCAATCCATATGAAGTAGCGATATACAATTTTTTTTCTGAGTACTAGTTTTTAGCCATTTATTTTGGTGAAAGAAATATTTCTAATTGGTTCATAACTCTTCCTAATTGGTTCATAACTCTTCCTCTCTTTAACAGGCCATCTTCCCATTTATCCAGAGGCCTCTGACAGTGTGTGCCTGGCCTGGAATTACAGAGACGCCCTCGCAGTCATATGGGCTCATGAGTGTGTGGTGTGTTTCTTTGCTGGTCACACTCACGATGGTGGCTACTCTGAGGATCCTTTTGGTGTGCACCACATCAATCTAGAAGGGGTTATTGAAACAGCTCCGGACAGCCAGGCTTTTGGCACAGTGTATGTCTATCCTGACAAAATGATGTTGAAAGGGAGAGGCAGAGTTCCAGACAGAATTATGAATTACAAGAAGGAAAAAGCTTTCCATTTTTAGTCTGATTTATTTTATCTTTATATAAAGAGGATGATTTAGCCTTGTTTTGTTCCCCTACCTCACCCCCAAATCCTCAGTCTCATTGCGTAGTATTGTAATTGCATAACAAAATATATTTATGGCTTCAGTGTGTGTTGGCTTATAAGACATTCTGAAATGTCATTTTCGGATAATATATCCAATGCTGAAAATTGGAAAGAAAATTAATGAAAGTGGCATGAATAAGCCAGAGAGGAGACTGAAGGGGCATGGGGCTGAGGGGAGGGGAATATAGTCCTTAAAACTTTATTTTAGCCTTACCTGTTTTTTTTTTTTT